>NC_036237.1:0-4021 GCF_002742605.1 Olea europaea var. sylvestris
AAGCATGGATTTTGAAAAAACTAAACAATCTCTCTTTGAATCCAAGAATTAGAGTCAAGTAGTGCGTCATAACCATGTAAAACCATACACCTTAGAATGAGGTTCACCTCAATTGAGAAGATATTGATTTCTTTGTTTCAATGTCCGGCCACAAGCATCATACTGGTGAGTCTTCAGGTATTATCCTAAGCTGACTACACAGGTGGGAGGACAGTTTTACAAGTCTCAACAATGTTTGTTTCAAAACCAGAGCCTAATGAAAAAAAAGAACTCCAAAATCCAAATAATTCAACTGCTACTATATTTATCAATATTATCAGCATAGGAGAACAGCTGCGCATTTCTTCCACTGTCAAACTAAGAGCCACTTATCACCACAAAGAACTCGGGGCACAAAACTCAAAATCCAGATCTTGATTTTCATGATCATTCAATTATCATCAAGGGCACGTGTCAATGAGCGGGTGATTACCTGTTAATCGTTGGTCTGGTCGGTGGCTTCATCCCAAAAACTGAGAAATCCAGTGACATTGGCACATGTTCACTCCTCTCTCCAGCTGCCTGTCTATTCTCATTACCACGTTCATCAATCTTGTCAAGCTGGTGAGAATTCACTTCAAATCCCTCCCGTTGTGGCATAACTCTCCTTGACTTTCTTGGAGGAGACAATACCGTTGGACCACCCTGTGAATTAAAATCCAAAACCTTTAAACTAGCTGACTCCTTTTTCGGGGGAGGTCTAGGTAGCGAAGCAGGTTCTGTAGGTGGGGGTACAGAAGAGAAGTACCTAAAGAGAAAACGTAGGTTAACATTCCTCCATTTGTAGAGTAATCATAATCGATGCCAAATCAAACATACCGGTGCTCCAACGCCTGTTGTGCTGAAATTCTCCCTTTTGGATCGTACATGAACATTTTTGATAAGAGATCCAAACCATCATCACTTGCCATGGGAAATAATGTACGTAGTGGTTGTCCAGGAACATATTGGTATTCCACATAATCTGGAAGGTAGATCATATCTGGCCACTGAGATGGCTTTGGGGTCCCAAAAGCTGCAAAGATCTTTCCCAATTGATCGATATCACTATTTCCCTAAAGAGTTCAACAAAAAGTAAGAAACATGTAACAAATTCAAAAGTCCAAAGCTAAATAACAAAGGAAACTATGTGTAATAGTTTTTATTATTTCTCTATTTGAAGAATGGTTTGGGTTACAAAGTTGAACTGCACCATAAAATACCTCTACCGAATTAAGAAAGTTCAAGTGCCTTCCCTGCCGCAACGGATTTATTTATTTATTTTAATTTGGAGTGGGGGGGATTAGAACAAAAGACGAAAACAGAGAAACAAAAGAAACGACTAAAGACCCTAAGAGTACAAATGAAATAAATGCATTGATCTAAATGAGACTTGAAATGGTAATTTCACATGACCAGAAACATCAACATGCTTTAACGTTATGGACTATGGCTTATTCACCATTCTGACTAAACTACTCATGCCAATGCAATTGTAGTTGCCAGCAACATACAGGTCCCACATTACTAATTTGCACTTCAAACTGTATATGCACAAGGATTTGGTATGCTACTGCTTATAATCACAGATTTCTCAGCAGCCATCTTACAACTAATTGAAGCAAATGACTAAACCATCATCTCAAGAAATGCACAAACACAAACAGCAGCAACTATTTCGAAGTAATGAAAAGAAAAAGAAAAATGAAAAATGACATGAAAAAGGAAATTCACCTGCAGAAAAGGTCTCCGTAGAAGTAGTTCAGCAAATATACAAGCTGCTGCCCAAACATCTACTCCTGGGCCATACTGCTTGGCACCAAACAACAGCTCAGGCGCTCTGTACCATCTAGCAAAGACCTAAATAATGAACAGACAGCTATACTTAAGTTGTGCAATAAAAAATTATTTGAAGAAAGAGATGCAGACAGATTACAGTTATTGCGTTATAACATTCTTTGCAATGTTTTAGAGAATCAACGTCATATCAGCAAGAACCAATTAGCAATAAGTTG
Organism: Olea europaea var. sylvestris; assembly: GCF_002742605.1. Classification (NCBI taxonomy): domain Eukaryota; kingdom Viridiplantae; phylum Streptophyta; class Magnoliopsida; order Lamiales; family Oleaceae; genus Olea; species Olea europaea. The sequence goes on from NC_036237.1 coordinate 2,034, forward strand.
TCAGAAGTATCATAGTTCTACAATAATTTATAATTCTACATAGAAAGGCACAATGCAGAGGAGACTATGAATGTCGTATTTCCTAAAGAAGATGGAGTGTTCCTGTTATAGTTGCACACATACAAATACATTTACATTGGTGACAGAATCTCACACAGAACCATGAATCAACTGTTTTTCCAAGTGGAATCAAAAGCCACCTTCAGGAAGCATTCCACAAATAAAGAGATTTAAGAATCTATAACTTCAATCTCCAAGAGATTTGATAACATGTCAATCACAAACAAAAAAAGCATTGCACGAATGCCAACATAATTACTTTGATTCAATAAATCCAAATACCAAACAACATTGGCTGAATACATTCCATCACCAGTTTACTTAGAAGGCGCAAGTAGCATCACTAACTTCATCACATGAAAAGGCAATTAAATTTATCATTTGAAAGAAATTGTAATTAACTCAAGGTCATCAGTTCATTTTTATAAACATGCTGATCAACAATGACTCTACACTGTCTAATAGGATTCTTAGTTATGGGGCAGAGCAAAATAATACTACTTGGGAACTTAGTAAACTTGATAAGACAGGATTTCATTTAAGAATGTGCTGCACTGCACCCATCAATCATAATTAGGAGTACATGAGACAACATACCTGGTGAGTGAACCTTCGATCTGGGCTGCCAAATATACGAGCTAAACCAAAATCAGCAAGTTTAAGCTGTCCGTCTGCTCCAATCAACAAGTTGTTGGGTTTCATATCCCTGTTCACAAGTCAAAAATACTCAACAAAAATTAAAGCAAGCTAGAAACTTGATAAGAAATGCCTTCAAATAAATATACCGATGCAAAACCCATTTTTTATGGCAAAATGCAAGTCCTTTTAGCGTCATCTGAAGGTAGGACTTTATGTCAGCTGGTGAGAGAACGATATTCCTATCACGAATAACTGCTTCTAGATCTGTCTCCATGAACTCAAACACAAGGTGCAAGTTTCCCTTGTGAGGGAATGCGTCAATCAACTCAATTATATTTGGATCCTTAAGCTCTTTGAGCAATTTGATTTCTCTTAATGCAGTGAAATTAACCCCTTCCTTCTGCTTCCCAAGTCGAATTTTCTTAATGGCAACTGTCTGCTCTGTCTGCACGAATCAGGCTTCAACTAATTATCCATCAAAACCAATAACCTAAATTTGCTTACATCACTCTTTCTTTGCAGCTGAAATAATGCCATGTTTAATTTGAAAATGATTTTATTACCAGATAATTCATTGATATTTTTTTCCTTAACCTCTGAAGAATTACTGCTCTTATTCCATCTTTATTCAAGCATAATAACTCGACATATAAAAAAATTTATGACTATAAAAGAATGAAGCTCAAATCCCAGAAAAGAAAAAAAAATCACACAATTTTGTACCCCGAAAAAATTAAAGCATATGAATTTTTTCAACTTTCAGTAGACTAAAATTGAATCCAAAAAAATAAAGTCAAAACCCTAAAATTACATTCATAAACGCAAAAAATCACACACGGATTCATATAATAATCATACCTTGGTATCGATAGCTTTGTAAACTACACCGTAGGTACCTTCACCAAGCACTTCGCGCTTCAGGTACCGATCGGCGACCTTCTTAGTATCCAGTTCCGACATTCTTTCTCTTCGTTTATGTTTTACTTCTGTTAAAATTTAGTGTGTGAGAAATGAGCGCTCGGTGAATTAGAATAAATTTTCATAACAGGAATTAACCCTCGACGAAGACATTTATTACATGAATCTGTAAATTCAAAATCGACAGAGAACAAAGAATATAGAGAGGATAAACAGGGGACGGAGAAGTGGCTGGGTTAGAGCGTAAGGGTGGAACGCGCCCCTGATTTTCAACCCCGTTTCATCTCTGTTATACAAAATAGAAAAAGTTAAAATAAAATAAAATAAAGAAAAAGAAAGCTAGAATCAAAGAAAATACAAAAGAACAATTT
>NC_036237.1:9736-54128 GCF_002742605.1 Olea europaea var. sylvestris
GTTTGGAAACTAATTTTAAAGAACTTGCCACTTTGAAAGTAATTTTAGAGAAAGTCACATTAGACCAACTTCCTCTAAAAGTTTTTTTTTACTAAAGAAAGCACTTTCATAAAACTAATTCAACAAGTCCAAAATCATCTTTTGAATCTCAAAAACTCAATTTAATTTTTCAAAAGTCATGTTAAACAACTCTAAATAGACCTGAACTAAGTCTTATAACTTGTCAACATTTCGTTGGTCAAAGACTTGAATGAAAATGAGTGTTGTGACTTCTCAAGATTTCTTAGTTAAGAGCTTGAAACTTGAATCTTAGATAAGCTAAAACACTTTTTTTAAGTATTTGTCAAACTTATCTTAGTGCAATATGCTCTTAAATTTTAGTAAATAAAAGAATAAAAAATGTTCAAATGCACATACTAGACTTTAAAGTTTAGATACATTTTACCTTCTAAGATCAACATTCTATAAACATAACAAATATTATTTTAATAAGAAGTTAAACTTAATATGAAAGTGCAGTGGTTTTTTTTTTTTTTTTTTTGGGAGGGGGGTATTTTAAAATCATAAATACATAGATAAATTGTTATTTTTCAAAACATACAAAACAATTATATATTACTAGTCACAGGTTGACGTGCATTGCACGTTATTTTGAAATGCTCTATAAGTGGTGTAAAAGTAAGTGCATGTAACCTTGAAGAACTAATTTGCACTATTTTGATCTAAATATAAGAGAAATGCAAGCCCCTGAAAATAGATGTTAATTATTATATATGCACGTAAATAGTGAAATACATAATTGAATGTTAAATATATATTGAAAAACAAAAAGTGAAGTATTATTGAAAATAATGTATATACTTGTGGTCTTGAAAATTAATTTAAATTGTGTATGTGAACCCAGAGAATAAATTTATATCATAGATTAAATGAATAATCTATAAATTTATATCATAGATTAAATGAATAATCTTGAAATAAATAAATGTACATAAACATGGATAATTTATATACACCTAGAGTAATTGTATAGCCAAGTGTACATGAATTTAAAGCATTAATGCACCCTTTCGATATAAAATATGAGAGAAATGCAAGTTCCTAAAAATAAATGTTAATTGCACGTAATATTGAAACGCATAATTAAATGTTAAATTTATATTAAAAAAATGAAAAGTAAGATATAATTGAAATAATTGAATTGCTGTAGGGCTAAAATATTCTAAAAAATGATTCTCACTTGATATAATATTTAATATATTACAGATAAAGCAATAGATGTATTTCATATCACAGTACACCTCTACTTAGATGCATCAATATTAGGTCCATTCATTAATTGAACCATGGAACAGTGGGTACACCACATGCACCAAAGAGGCAGTCTTGTGCTACTCAAACAAGGCAGACTAAGAATTAGACAAAAGTTGCTTCTTGTGAGATTAAGAACGTGCTTTTAAATCTGTTTGAATAATATCCTGAAAGTGCAACTTCTAGTTGAAAGAGCTTCCGGAGGAAGCTTGACCCAATGAGGCTTTATCATGAATCTCTTGTAACAAAAGAAGCAGAAAAGAAGTCCTACCAAGTAGATCCTAATTTAGTTAGTGGCCAACATTGGCATAGGTTGTGAAGAACGAGTTAGCTATCTGAGTTCATAGAATTTCCATCAATAGCCATTTTCAGCTGTTGAAACCAGAAATCCTAATAATCCCAATTTGAAACATGGTGATACTAGGAGATTTAAGAATGACATACTATCAAGCATCTTAAATTAAGTTATAGCACCCCGAAAAGTCTTAATAGTCGTTAATCTTGAATTTGACATCTTAGTGTGAGATTTTGAGAGTTAGGAGACCAAATTGATGACTTTTCATAGTTGAAAGACCCAATATACACTTTTGAATTTCAAATTATGGTAAAGAAATGATCATGGAATTGTCATGTTTAGTTAAGGAAATGATTATGGGATTGCCGTATTTAGATTATGGAAGGTAACTTAATTTCTACTTTGATTAAATGCGATTGCATGATTTGATATAAATATTGCATGTCAATTAATCTAATTAATTGGTTAATTATTATAATTAAAGAAACTTTCATCTATTGAAAATTCGAAACATATGCATGTGTAATTAGCAATCTCACATTTTTTTTGGCATGATAGAATATTTAATTTGGTATAACTAAATCAATTGTTTTAATTATATTATTAGTTGCAATTATATATATTTAATTGGATAATTAGTTGAGGATTTATTACATTTTTATATGGAAAAATGTGTATCATTAATAAAGAAATGAATGCTAGTACCAAAAATAGGTAGAGGGGTCACACCTTATAAACCTCTATTTATAACCCCCTCACAATTTATGTTTTACTTTATATCTCTCTTTCTCTCAAATCATCTTCTACATACATATTTTCGCATTACAAAGTTTAGCACTCATGGTGTCCAAGGAATTTTGGAGTGAAAGTCTAATAAAGCAAGTTCTTCGATTTACATTTATCTTCTTCCATACGACTATAAATGTAGTAGTATGAATTGTTCTTTCATCATTTAAATTATAAAAGTTTATATTATGAATATGATAATACGAAAATCTAAGTTATGATTATGATTAGGATCTTATATGTGTAAGTTCAAAAAACCGAAGTTTAGTAGCTCTACGCACGGAAATTATAATCATGAAGTTCGAATTTTAATTCCCGTGTCTCCATATGTATGTTATGATTTTCTATATTTAAATATGAGATGCAATTCGTTATTATTCATTTATTGAGATTTATGTCTCACATCTATATGTTAAATATTTTATAAGTAACTAAAAAGTTCGAGACGATCGGGGGTGCTTGTGTGGGTGAAAAATGAAGAATAACTTAAGTAAAGATTTCAATAATGTTCATTGTATTTTTTTTAAACTAATTTTAAATCCTCACAAGTTCAGAAAATATTATGTTTCACTTTGCTTATGAAAGTATTCTTTTTATGGTACAATTATAATGATTTCAAAGATAAAAATTTGTATCGTTACATAAGCAAAAAAGATATTCAAAACTGAAACACCAATTACAATTCAAATGCTCGTTCAAAACTAAGTAGTTGTTGTGATAGGCTGTGTGTAGTGATGCTTGTGGTTGATGCAATGATGACGGCGATTATGGTGATTATTGTTGATACAAGCGGTGGTGGTAGTGCCTTGTGGCAGATTTGGGATTTTTTTGGTAGAGAGTTGGGGTTGTGGAGTGGTAAGCTAGTAGTGATGTTTGGTTGCGGTGTTTGAAATGATGGTTTTACTATTAGGTGATGGTGGTAGTGGTTCTGGCAGCAATGTGGTTGGTGACAATGGTGAGGTAGCAGTCACAAATGATTTGATTATTTGTGATCAATAAACTAATTAATGTGTGTCCAATAAACAATATGAAACCAATGAAATAGATAAATTGGCTAATAAATAATGTGTAACCTAAAAATTTGTTAATTTGTGACTTAAACATAATTTGTGGCCAATTAATTTGATATTTTGTGATGATGAAATAAGTTGTGATTTATAAATTGTGATTAAGGAATAATATGTGACCTATTAATTTAATAAATTTGTGACCGTGAAATAATTTGTGACCTATAGAATTCTTAATTGTAACCAATAGATTATTTATGAGAAATTAATTCGATAATTTGTGATCAAATTGTATAGAATTGTGACCTTATATTCAATTTATAAAATATATTTTTAATTAGTTATTTTAGAAATAAAATTTAAGAAATATCTTATTTTTGAAGTTTTAAACCTTTTGTCTCAATTTTAAAATGAATTATAGTTAAACTCTTACTTATGATTTTTTCCGATTGAATATTCACCCGCGTGTCAATTGGGCTAGCTTCTCACAACCCGAGAGTTCTAGCCCTACGAGTTCGGCTTTAGATAAACAACTGACTTCTTCAGTATGTTCTAATTTATATTTGAAAATTATGTGTTTGTTTACAATTACTAAGGGCCCATTCGGTATAGCTTTTGAAAAGTCAAAATGAGATTTTGAAATCTAAAAACTACTTTTGGACTCGTTTGACTAGTTTTGTTAAAGTGCTTTTGGTGGTTAAAAATTTTTTTAGAAAAAATTGGTTTAATGTGACTTTCTCTAAAAGTACTTTTGAAATGAGAAGTGATTCTAAATATTGAAAGCTCTCATAATGGTGTAAGACAAACAAACAATCTTGAGTCATTTCATGTATTGGTATTTATGTTGTTCGTTCCACTAAAACCACATAATGTTAATAACCTAAAAAATTCATCGTACTAAATAAATTGATCTCTTCCAAAGAAAATTATACTTTCTATGTAATGTTAATTTGAGATATGTAAAGTGTAAAATGTGTGGCTAACGATAGGGATGGCAATGAGTCGGGTTTGGGGTGGGACACCCAATTGTCCTGCGCCCCGTCTCGTCTAAGGCAGGGGCTTGCCCAATTTGTATTTATTTATTTACATCTTCAAAATTTTGAGTTATTCTACTTTTAGAGAATAAAATACAAATTCAAAATTTTAAAATCCAAAACAAATAATATTCAGGGGATGTCCTCAATTGAGATTGCAATGGATTTTAAAAGTCATTCTAAATTTAGGTACCTTCAATTGAGATTTTATTGGATTTTTAAATTCATTAAAATTTAGGTGTCCCCAATTGAAATTTTAATAACCCAATTGAAATTTTAATAAAATCCTTTAAAATTTAGGTATCCTCAATAATTAGTGGATTTATAAAGATTTTATTAATAAAAGGATTTTAAAAGATTTGGATGGATTTCAAGCTTAAAAATAGATATAAGTAAATCTTTTGAAATTTCACCGTATTTGATGAGATTTTTATGAAATTTGTAAGAATCCATTTAAATCCACCAAATTCATTAGAATTTATAATCATTTAAAATTTATTAAAATTTTAGTTGAGAACGCCCCTGTCAAACTAACAATTTTTTTTCTTCTCCACGGGCAGGAGTCCCACCCCGCCAAACCGTCGAAACAAGTTTTTTTTTGGCTCCATTCGAGTCCAAGAGGGCAGGGCGGATTTTTTTTTTTCCATCTCTAGGTAACAATCATAATGATTCCACCACCATTTCGATATTACGATAATCTATTATCAACAACTTCATTTCAATTTTTATTGTAACCGATTAAAATATTCACAACTCTTCTATAGTAAGATAAACAAATTTTAGTTGAGAACGCCCCTGTCAAACTAACAATTTTTTTTCTTCTCCACGGGCAGGAGTCCCACCCCGCCAAACCGTCGAAACAGGTTTTTTTTTGGCTCCATTCGAGTCCAAGAGGGCAGGGCGGATTTTTTTTTTTCCATCTCTAGGTAACAATCATAATGATTCCACCACCATTTCGATATTACGATAATCTATTATCAACAACTTCATTTTAATTTTTATTGTAACCGATTAAAATATTCACAACTCTTCTATAGTAAGATAAACAAACAAATATAAAATTATTTATGGGGTATCGATTAAGAATCATTTAATGTGATATGACATTAAATTATATGATCAATAAAGTGAATTTCATATCCACAAATTTAATTGGTCTCATCATTTTATCCACGACACCTTTCGCATCACATGGAAATAAATCCAATGTGGCAAATAACATTATTGTATTGGACAGTATGATTCTTAAGGTAAAATGAATCCATAAATTATGATCAACATAATATGATTAATGTCGTCTAGCACCAACAGTGGTGTGGTGATCACAACCGATAGATTGAATTAACTGAATCATGACAATATATTTAAGTGAATCTATCATTTAATGTCGTACAATTGTCACATAAACTTGTGCTTGACACCAGTGATGATGAATAGCTAAGTTGCAAGGTAAACCGGTCTTTCAAAACCCTTAATCTCAAAAAACCTTGAATGATAAGTCGATCAAATAGTTACAAGGGTAGTGAAATTCCATGAAAATATGCAACTGAACTTGCCAATTGCTTAGGGTCATTGTAATAAAACCAAAGCAACTCGAGAACAATAAGAGTTACACGCTTCTCACAACTATATTACAGAAACAAAATCGAACCGACACTGGAGCATAAACAAGAATAAGCACAAAGTTCAGCACACAAACATCCGAAATCTAAAACAAAACAAAAAAAGCTAGACAAATCATGTGCTAAGATAATATCTTAACACGTACCATGCAGCAAATCAGCAGAACAAGAGAGATTCGCACACAACAACGATCATCTTCAAGCAAACTCTGATGTGTACGTTTTGTGTTGCATTGATGTCTGACCTTTAGCAAACTATCGAAGGATGGCAAAACACGAGTCTCCTAATAAAATTGTCAAGACCTCAGGACAACCAAATTTTTGAGCTATGAATATTCCTCTCTTTTCCAACTTGAAGGAAGCCAAATGCAAATAATGCAAATAAGCCAATGGTACAAACCTTGTGCATTATTGTGGTGTTATTCTCCATAAACGGACAAAAGCATCCTCACCTGAACTCACCACACTGTATTCATCAGTAAATTCCAATCCATAAACTCCACCCAAATGAGCTCCCTTGATAGTTATTCGACTTGATGCTGGCTTGTTTATTTCATATATAATAACACAAGTGTCAAGTGATCCCGTGGCTACCATGTTGTTAGCAGGTGACCAAGCCAAGCAGTTTATTCTTGCCGTATGGTATAACATATTGTTAAGCTTTACCTGCCGAACATAAAAGCAAAGAATTAGATAGAAAACACGTTAGAAGAGAAAGGAGAAAAAAAAAAAAAAGAGAGAGAGAGACAAAAAAAAATGGATAGATAAAACCTTCTATTATCCAATCGACAAGGAAATCTTTCAAGTTACTTAGGAATTATGCTACAGTCATGTGGAAAGAACAATAGCATAAATAGAGAAAAAGAGAAGAAAAGGTCTGAGAGCTATCTAAATGTAAGAGGATCAGAATACAATTTCTTTTCCCATTTTTTTTCCCTATCAAGTGAAGTAACAAACTATCCTACATACGGATAAACTTTTAATTAACCTATATCTGTCATCTGTCACATATTCACACTTCCCACACTTTTCCAGACAAATACGCTCCTTTCAATTGGCATAGCAGAATTCTCTCTGGGGTCATTCAACAATTTCAGTACAGGGAACCCAATACAGACTTTTTCATATAACAACTTCCATTAGGATGATTATCAAGCATTATTTTGTGCCATGGACCCAATATCTCCTATAGGAATACATTAATTCTACTCCAAAAGAAATGAAATGAAGATAGGAAATTCATTGATGAATAAATATGCAAACACAAGCTACGAAAACAAATTGAAAGTTCAATTTGGTCACAGTTATTATTGATGCTCACTTCAGCAATATGAAGCAACTCAACACTTCCAAATTCAATAACTTTGCCCGGCTTTACTACCAAGACATCAGACAATATTAGCAAGTGTTTCTCCTTATAATAAGTAATACTTGGTAAAAAAAAATGTCAACAAATAGTAAGGATGACGATTCAATACCTCACGGGAAATACGGTCCCAGACAACAGCTTCTCGATTAGCATCTGCTGATGCAAACATGGAAACATCTGGAGAGTAGCGGATGAAAGTGATTGCCCCCCGATGTTTTTCAAGTACTGCCTCTTCTTTCAGAGTATCACCTGTGATGGAATATACATGCAACTTCCCATCTTGACCGCCCACAATTGCCTCTGTTCCATCAGGTGCAATGGTACATGCTGTTACAGGGAATCCAAGATCAGTGGTAGACAAGACTTTTGCACCGTGCAGGAGGACAACTCCAGTTTCAATTGACACCAAGGCAAGATCAGGGGAAAGAATGGCGAGGTTCAAATCCTTCGGTTGACTGCCAATATCAATGCAATCTGCATTGCCACACTGGTCTCCATGTAGAGAAACTCTCCAAATCTTAGCCAAAGAAATAAAAATATTAGAACACGAGGCCAAATTTTTTCGCTTTACAATGTTTGTAGTATAAATTCTATTTCTCTTACTGGACATCACTATTCAAAGGAACAACCATTACAAATGGAAGGAAGAAAAAAAGCTTAAAGAGGCAACTAAAGAATGTGAAGCTTTAAATGACTTGCCAATAGCATATACTCTGCTCCCATTCAAATGGGCAAAAATATTTAATAACACATGGCTTTAATAAATCTTAGTAAGCCATAAAGACATGAGATTCCCCATCACTTAGCATTTGAAAGGGGATCTATCACCATTGTTAAGAAAACCTCTCGACCTCTTTCGTATGATTATTTAGAATTAATAGCAATCCTTATGAGATTCATGAGCATGGGAAGTAATCTCTAATCATACTGTGCAAAGTAATTGCTGAAGAAGTAAGGAAAGAAAGGCCAAACAAAATGCAAATTGAAATATATAACCACTTCTGCATTAATTGCTAACCTTATTGTCAAATCCAGATGAAACAATTTCTTGTTCAACAGCTGCAAAACATTTAATTTGAGAGTTCACCTTCCTCTCTAACCTTCCACAATATCCAATACCTTGAATCCATTTGACTATTAATCCATCATAACTGCTTGTTAATATAATTTTTGGATCACTTGTCAGCACGGCTAATGAATTAATATTCTTCATATGTCCAGACAATACCAGTGGCTCTTTGTCAACATCATTTGCTGAGTATAAAAAAATAGTGCCACCAAGAGAAACAGTGACGAGATAGTCATTTTGCCAGAGACAACCAACCAACATGTCATCAACTCCACCAGAACCAGGACAAGTTAATGTTTTCTTCGCCTTTCCATTACCATCCTCAGATATCTCCCATATTTTGGCAGACTTGTCAGCAGACACCGTGAGCACCTAAAATCAAGTTTATACTTATTAGGTTTGATAATCAAAAAGATGAGTTGATATGAGTGTATAGTTGGAGGATAATATGCATTTTGACACCGAACAAATTACTCAACTTCTTGTTATGCATTCAATGCAGAGCTTAATTTAGGGATGGCAATTTTACCTGAAAAACCGAGCGCCGTGGTGTCCCGCCCCAAATAGGACGGTTTTAGAGCGGCCCTGGACCGGACCAGGCCAGCTCGTTTATCCTTTTATTTTAAAGAAAAATATAAAATTTGTTTCACATCACCTCAGCCCAAACCAAAACCAATTATCCAAGAGCATTAGCTCAGTTTCCAAATTAATTAAAAATAATTAAATAAATAAGCCCTTGTTTAGGCTCCATTAAAATGTGTTTTGGGGAAAATATATTTTGGAATAGTGATTTTTGGAAGAATGTATGCTGAAAAAAGAAGGCAAAATTTCGGATTAAAGTGTAAATTATTTTGTTGGAGAATGTATGGTTAAAAAGAGGAGAGAGAAAATTGCATTTTATCACATATCATTGTTATACAGCCTAAAGGAAAATCCACTACAATATTTTTGGTATATTATTCTTGAATGTTGCATATATTTGGTTGTTATAAAACCACAAGGAATTCTACTGATCTACTTTTTGCCTATTTCTTGTTTGGGATGGGGAAGGGGGGAGATCGGAGCGAAGTTGGCAATGTTAAGAAGGACAAACAGACAAATAGATTAACAGTGTCTGCAGAATCAATCATTCCACAAGAATTAATTCTTGGCCATACCTGTTTACTATCAGAACTCCAACTAACAGCATATATGCTGCCTTTGTGGCCATCCTCAGAAGATAGTTCTCCAATTTTTTCTCCAGTCTTCGCATCATATATTAAACCCTTTTTGTCAGAGCCAACAGTAATAAATTTGCTGCCATCTGGAGAAAACCTAACACAATTCACGAAATTCAAATGGTCCCTGCAGGTAAATGTATCAGTAAATTTCCGAAAATACAAAAACGTGTAAATAGAAAGCATAATCAATTAGAATATCTTTTACTATAAAACTCAAAGTGTTGTCATGAAACAGATAAAGGGAATTACAATTAATAAGAAAAATTGCAAATCATTTTATTTATTTTCCCTCATCACGAATTGAAAAGGAAAAATTTCCTAGTGATGTAATTACCAAAAGCTAATCTTTTTAGTAGTTAGGCCCACAACAGAATACTGAAAATTAAATGCAAATGTTCCGCTAGAATTAAATACCATCCCCCTAAAACTGGCTAGCATAGTTTAATAAAATTAGGATATTATTAAATTAATGTTTTTACATATTGGCATATTATGGTGATTAGTAAGAAATGACATCACATAACAAAAGATAACATATAGAGATACGTCCAATTTAGATCTTTAAGAAAAATCTAATCAAATGGAGGTAAAAATTTAATTAGCGTGAGATAAAATTCTTGTAGTATAAATTCTATTTCTCTTACTGGACATCACTATTCAAAGGAACAACCATTACAAATGGAAGGAAGAAAAAAAGCTTAAAGAGGCAACTAAAGAATGTGAAGCTTTAAATGACTTGCCAATAGCATATACTCTGCTCCCATTCAAATGGGCAAAAATATTTAATAACACATGGCTTTAATAAATCTTAGTAAGCCATAAAGACATGAGATTCCCCATCACTTAGCATTTGAAAGGGGATCTATCACCATTGTTAAGAAAACCTCTCGACCTCTTTCGTATGATTATTTAGAATTAATAGCAATCCTTATGAGATTCATGAGCATGGGAAGTAATCTCTAATCATACTGTGCAAAGTAATTGCTGAAGAAGTAAGGAAAGAAAGGCCAAACAAAATGCAAATTGAAATATATAACCACTTCTGCATTAATTGCTAACCTTATTGTCAAATCCAGATGAAACAATTTCTTGTTCAACAGCTGCAAAACATTTAATTTGAGAGTTCACCTTCCTCTCTAACCTTCCACAATATCCAATACCTTGAATCCATTTGACTATTAATCCATCATAACTGCTTGTTAATATAATTTTTGGATCACTTGTCAGCACGGCTAATGAATTAATATTCTTCATATGTCCAGACAATACCAGTGGCTCTTTGTCAACATCATTTGCTGAGTATAAAAAAATAGTGCCACCAAGAGAAACAGTGACGAGATAGTCATTTTGCCAGAGACAACCAACCAACATGTCATCAACTCCACCAGAACCAGGACAAGTTAATGTTTTCTTCGCCTTTCCATTACCATCCTCAGATATCTCCCATATTTTGGCAGACTTGTCAGCAGACACCGTGAGCACCTAAAATCAAGTTTATACTTATTAGGTTTGATAATCAAAAAGATGAGTTGATATGAGTGTATAGTTGGAGGATAATATGCATTTTGACACCGAACAAATTACTCAACTTCTTGTTATGCATTCAATGCAGAGCTTAATTTAGGGATGGCAATTTTACCTGAAAAACCGAGCGCCGTGGTGTCCCGCCCCAAATAGGACGGTTTTAGAGCGGCCCTGGACCGGACCAGGCCAGCTCGTTTATCCTTTTATTTTAAAGAAAAATATAAAATTTGTTTCACATCACCTCAGCCCAAACCAAAACCAATTATCCAAGAGCATTAGCTCAGTTTCCAAATTAATTAAAAATAATTAAATAAATAAGCCCTTGTTTAGGCTCCATTAAAATGTGTTTTGGGGAAAATATATTTTGGAATAGTGATTTTTGGAAGAATGTATGCTGAAAAAAGAAGGCAAAATTTCGGATTAAAGTGTAAATTATTTTGTTGGAGAATGTATGGTTAAAAAGAGGAGAGAGAAAATTGCATTTTATCACATATCATTGTTATACAGCCTAAAGGAAAATCCACTACAATATTTTTGGTATATTTTTCTTGAATGTTGCATATATTTGGTTGTTATAAAACCACAAGGAATTCTACTGATCTACTTTTTGCCTATTTCTTGTTTGGGATGGGGAAGGGGGGAGATCGGAGCGAAGTTGGCTCATCACGAATTGAAAAGGAAAAATTTCCTAGTGATGTAATTACCAAAAGCTAATCTTTTTAGTAGTTAGGCCCACAACAGAATACTGAAAATTAAATGCAAATGTTCCGCTAGAATTAAATACCATCCCCCTAAAACTGGCTAGCATAGTTTAATAAAATTAGGATATTATTAAATTAATGTTTTTACATATTGGCATATTATGGTGATTAGTAAGAAATGACATCACATAACAAAAGATAACATATAGAGATACGTCCAATTTAGATCTTTAAGAAAAATCTAATCAAATGGAGGTAAAAATTTAATTAGCGTGAGATAAAATTCTCAAAATTACAAAGAATGTTAAGAATAATTAAGGTTCACATAGAATGCATCTAAGCTATTACATGACATTAGCATGTGTAGTGCTTCTTGATTTACATAATGTGTAGAAAATTGGACTCATGGCACATTTTAGCAATTGCAATTAGTTGAATTGAATTCGAAATTTTCCTGGAATTATCTTACTTTCCTCAACCTCCAGTTTTCCTTAAATGGCATACATAAACATGAAAAATAACTCATTGATGATCGTGTGATGAAACATGGGAACATGACAATGCTAAGAACAGTACCGGTAAAAACTGTTTCAGAAACATAATGACACAACTACATTTTAAAGCAATCACCATATTAAGAAAATAAAATTGATAGATCACATCCAACCATGCTATGCTATTAGTAAATTAAGGAAAGTATATATCCTGACTTGCAGAGCCTTTGGAGGGTTGAGAAGTCATTTTGAAAGATAAGATTTCCAATTTGATCATTTTTGTTTCTTAGCTATCTGTTCCAATCAGTATAGAATCTTCGCTGGCTATTTCCAAAAGCACTGTTTGTTAGCATTTTTCAGACGATGAGTTGTACAACAGTGTACATAGAGTTTTCTATCTTTACATTGAAATTCAAATCTGAGTTATTAAAAAATGCTAATGGAAACCAAATATAAAAGAATCTATGCATCAGAAATATGACCATTATCTTATTTCTGAAGAAAAATATTAGTATACAGAATCCATATCTAAATAAATATATAATATCAAAGAAAAGATATGGCATGTAATTGATTATTTAGAATCTATATCTAATTACATATATAATCTCGAGTATATAGGTGACATATCTGATTCTGATTCGATACATTAGTAGAGATGAGAAACCTGTGAGATAGCTTGAACTTAAATGGAGGTCCTTCATAAAAATTAACTAAAAAGTCCTCTCCACATGTTACTATGCGAAATGGTCTCGTTGGCTTAAATGCACAACTTAGAACTCTTCTTGAATGACCATCAAATTCTCCAACATTAGTTCCTGAGTCCCACCTGCAACAAAAGTTAGTCAGATAAGAGAATTCTGCAACAAAATTCAGACTAAGAGAATATATCTCGTTCAGAAAATAAATTTTAAATAAGACCGAAAGAGGGATAGCAAGTATGAGTTAGATCAGAATATCTTAAACAAATTAGTAAAATCAAAATGCATAAGCTTAACAATCACAGCCAGATAAAAGATCATAGGCTGTCCATAAATTAGAGGAAGCAAATCAGATAAAATAAATATTATGAAAGATCTCAGATAACAAAGAAATGGTTTATTTTTGTTTATTCTATGTACACATTAATGATTTAATAATCAACTGATCAATTTTTTGGCCTTGGCAGTTGGCATATAAAAGTAAAGGAAGTAAATCAAAACATCAGAATTGATCAAAATGAATACTGTATTCTTTATTTTGTATTAGTTTACAGATTAACCGAAATGCTCTTCAATTGTAATTTACTTCGTATTTGTGCAAACTTACATCTTAAAGAAGCATACTTTTGAAAAACATCTCCCACGATATGAATAAATAAATAAATTAGACAACTTAAAGTCTTGAAAAAGGGGGAAAATATCCAGTCACAACACACTCCCTCAAATTCAATTATTTCCACATTTCTAGCCATATGTTAAGGCAATAAAATCTCAAGTCAGGTGCAATTTTAAAACAAAAAGTCCCCAAGAAAACAAAAATTAATGAATTTAACTAGAAATATACCACATATATTCATACGCGAGACAGTATATATAATATGTGTATGCATTGTTCAAAAACATATAAGCTTACATGAAAGCGCGAACCAGTGACTTGCCCCTGCCATCACCTGAGGCAACAATGCGCTGTCCATCGGGTGACCACTGAAGATCATCGATCCGACCCGAGAGGACCCGGAACTCCTTCCTCAATACAAAATCATTGTGGGTCCCCCAGATCCGGACAATACCAGACACGTCAGCCGAAGCAATCCACTCGCCGTTCGGAGAGTAGCGGGCGACGGTTGCAGGGTACGCGTGCTCGCCGTACACCTTGACTTCCAATGGCCGGTCCAGGTACCGGATAATTACGGATCGGCCGTTGCAATAGAGGATGGAATTGGATTTCGGGTCGCCCGAGATTAGGATCCCCCGGCCCCGTTCCGTCGAGGGGGCGCAAGCATATGTTTCTGCTAGCTGTGCCATTTTATTTGGAATTGAAAATGAGTGTCAGTAGAATTGGAAAGTTCCTATGTTCAGATTTCCAGTTTACGCTTTCTTCATCGCAGGTTTTAAAATATTGGAAAAATTATACTTTGAGGTCCCTCACCTTTGGACAAGATATCTCCAACCTTAAAAACCAAACATTTGGATCCAACCTATACAAAGCTGTGATTTTGGATCTCCACACGAAAACCATCAATCTATAAGTTAAAATGCCATCTTAAGGCCAAAAAGGGAACACGTGTCTTTCTTTCTCTCTGTTTCGACAAATTTATCCTTATAGCAACTACTTTTTCTCTTTAAAATTATACTTTGAGGTCCCTCACCTTTGGACAAGATATCTCCAACCTTAAAAACCAAACATTTGGATCCAACCTATACAAAGCTGTGATTTTGGATCTCCACACGAAAACCATCAATCTATAAGTTAAAATGCCATCTTAAGGCCAAAAAGGGAACACGTGTCTTTCTTTCTCTCTGTTTCGACAAATTTATCCTTATAGCAACTACTTTTTCTCTTTTAATCATTTTCTTAATCTTTGCGTACAACGTGACATATATATACGTGATTTAACTATAGAATTGAAAACATCATGTATATGTGTGAATTCACAAAGAAGATTTATTGCATGCTCAATGATAAGTACAAGCATCGCCTCACATGATTAGAGATGGCAGCCCGCCCCAAGGTGGGGCGATGGCTTGTCCCCTTTTTTCTTTTCTTTTTTTAATACACGCACATTTTATATAAGCTCATTTTCCAGCCTTCTCTCCAGCAGGCAATCCAGGCTTCAGCAAAATATCTTTGAGGATTGCTTTCAAATTCCTGGAAATAGTAGCTCCTCCACCACCAGGTGCTTTCATCATACCTGAACTAGCGCCAATGCCATCACTTCCTTTCGCAGAACCACCCCCACCTGCTGAACCAGAACCTCCGCCTCCTCCCTTACCGGCACCAACTCCACCTACGCCGCCTTTTCCTCCCTCACCTCCTTTTCCACCAGCTTTACCACCTTCTCAGACCATTTTCTTACCAACTCCACCTAAATATTGCAGGAATTTTACTGAAAACTGAAACAACAGAAGCGGATCAACACAATTTTAGGAGAGCTAACTAAATAATATCTTGAACTTCTTGAATATATGCATATGCATGGCTTGAATGTCGTACGTACCTCTCAATACGGTTTGGCGCGGGGCAAATTATTTTGCCATCTCTACATATGATTGCGTCTTCAGATCCATTTTGTTTGTATCACAAGTCACGAGTAAATATTTCGTTTTCCAAAAAATAGGTGGTTGTCCTTATTTTATTTGGAATGATTCACGTATTTGTGAGTAAATAGTTCCTGATCAATGCATTCAAATCAAAGATTGGAGGCTGAGAACAAAAATTTTCAACTAGTGGAAGTAGTGGCTTTGGGAATTTTTGTTAAGTATGATCATTCAGTTACGAAAAAATGATTTAAGTTGATCTGTCGATCCCTTTTTAATTTGGCTGCGTCTCCATTTGATTTTTTTTTTTTTTTCAATTATTTGCAAATAAGCTTTATCCTTTGGGAAATTTACTAATAATCCTCTATGTCGGGTATATTTACACTTTTAATACCTTATTATTTTTTAATTCATACTCTACTAAAATATAACTGCCTTTTGGGACGAAGTACTTCAAGTTTGTAGGTCGTGCAACTAATATTCCATGTCACATATTGTTGAAATTAATAATTATGCCATTGTCAATAATACAAGCCACTATCACCAGCATGACACCCCAACACTAGGGTGAAGGGAGATATGGAGGGAGGCATAACACTATTTTTCGGATAGTCGAGTTTTCTAAAACTTCTACCTGATATACTTTCAAAGTCGATATATGGAACAACGGAATGATATATCTGCGTCTAAGCCAAACGATATATTTGAAGACAAAATCGAGCTCTAAAATTAAGTATGGAGAAGAGTAATATTCTCGGTCAACCCATCAACCTCTTCACTGTGCTCTGCAATTGATTCTTCCTGTCAAAAACGAACGAGTTCATCAATCATAAGACAGATTTAGTATGTCTCGACTTACTATTCACCCGAAAGAAGAAGCAATGACACAACTATCAACATAAATGAGTAGACATTCAATCTTTAATGCTGAGCAATCTTTAATGCTGAGTAAAAAGGATGGGACAAGCTAGAAAATTACCTCTGCATTGTTTGTTCCTTTAACACCAATACATTTAGATGCACTGATACTAGCAC
The DNA here is from genome assembly GCF_002742605.1 of Olea europaea var. sylvestris. Classification (NCBI taxonomy): domain Eukaryota; kingdom Viridiplantae; phylum Streptophyta; class Magnoliopsida; order Lamiales; family Oleaceae; genus Olea; species Olea europaea. The sequence goes on from NC_036237.1 coordinate 26,443, forward strand.
TCTTCAACAAGCTACGAGCAGAACATGTTCCATTTTGTGCATTTGCATTTGAATTATCTGTTCCTTCAGCTTTGTTGGGAGGACTTTGAAGGGTTGAAGCAACAGATGCTGAAGTTCGTTTTTCAAAATCATTATCTTGAACAACTGTTTCATCCTTGACCACAGGGACTCGTTCTCTGAAGGTACAGCAGAAGGTAAAATATTAACAAGACCATCCAAATAGTGACAAACTTTCCAGGTTTGAAGTGTTTTCCATTCATATGCTATATGCATCATATGTATGAAGTATGTCTTTTTTAAACCATGAGATGTGTTATAGGCTCCCGAGTAGTGACTTAGTACAAAACAAGAATGCACGCGATTCCTAGACTTTCCACATAAATGGGTGGCCGTTACACCAGTACCCAGGTGTTTTTCCCAACTTAGATACATTATTCATCTAAATGTCCAACACTAGTACAAATTTGAACCAAAATGGCCCCAGTGTATTATTTGGGAGTGCACCACAAACCCGACAAGTGAATTAAATGACCTATATCCTAACATTTAGAAGTTTTGAAGTAATAGAATTTAAGAACATCCATGTTTACTCACCAATGCAAATATAGAACCAAGAAATCATTGGACTGGTGAATGATAAATTTGATTATCTATAACCTTTACCAAAATGATGATCTCCGTAGCAGAATGGCCATTGTATTCTGCCTTGATTAAGGCAGCATTTTTTTATCTCTTCTTTAAAAACAAAATTTTTTTTTTTTATTTAAAAAAAAAAAAATTCAGGCCCAACATGTCAACTGCCGGGACTGACATCAAAGCCCGGCCCACCGAGCCCTAGCGGTCAAGGAATAATAGCCTTTAATTAACTATGGGTGGTAACTTGTCAATACAAGAATATGTAATAAACTTTTATTATAAAACATTTGAGCAGACAATAATTTGATTTTATAGCACACTCAACAGTCACCCAATAAATCCTTTGAGAAAATAAATCCTTAACAACTTTGTACCTAGGCAATGAAGCATGCTGCCTTTGGAGTGCAGTGTATCTTCCACCTTTAGCATGATGCTCCTCAAGATGTGCAAACTGTCGCTTGAATCGATCAACGCCACTAAGAAAAATAGAATAAAATCAGCTAATATATCACAAATCTCACTATGCCCCAACTTGGTAGGGATCTAAATCTAAATTTTAATATAAGTCAAAGTCAACAATTAATTTTAACCACATATTTCATGAGACCCACAACTTTTCAACTACACATTTCATTCAAGTTTTAGCAAAATTTACTAAAACATCTGATTTTAATCCCCACCAAACAGGGGCTAAATAATGAGCCGAACAAAATTTCTGCATTGTACAAAGATAAGTTACAGCCATGCAGAGGTTAAATTATAAAGAAAATAATCCTCTACCGAAAGCTTACATACTTAGGAATTTGAAAAAATATGGAAGAAATAATGTATGTCTATTAAATTTATATCACCTTCAAACGCCATTAAAAATATAAAGCAGTTAAATAGTTTTTTGTCAAACAAAATCATCAAGTACCACTGATGCTGACCTTGGGTACATAAAGCCACTTGTCTGATCTCCATCCCGAAGATACTCCTCAAGCATCTGAGGGTGATACTCTAAAATCTGTTTGATTAAGAAAAAAATATTTTGAATTAGTAAATGAACCAATCAGTGAAAGAAAAAAAAAAATTATATATATTAATGCCGAAAGACCTACCTCTCGATAAATCAACTCTCTAACATCATCTTTTGACAATTTTTTCTTCTCAAACTCAAACTCAAGCTTTGATATTGGTTGACTGGCTGGCTCACGGTCCACATTCGCTAATCCATGAAAGTATGGATCAGCCAATGCCTGCAGAAACAAAAATTGAAATGGTAACAGAGCTGGAGTTATTAATCGAATTCCAAAAATTTAGTTCCAAATTATGGTAAACTTAAATATAAAACAAAATAACAAATCTTGGTCATTATATGTCACCTCTTCAGCAGACGGTCTATCTTTAGGATCAAATGCAAGCAGGCGTTCCAGCAAGCGAAGAGCCAAAGGATCGACATTCGGGAATTTCTGCGTGAATGGAACAGGCTGTTTTTTCCGCATATTGCTGAGATATCTTCTCGCCTTTTCATTTCTGATCTGCAATTTTAATGATAAACAATATTTGTCACTTGTCAGAAAGGAACACAGAAAACTCAAATCTTCTTGAAGTGCTATTAACTAGAATAATGCAGCAGCATTCAGATGCAATAGGACTTCGTATCTATAGAAAATATAAAATGGGGAAGACAGCAGAAGGGGGTAACTAACCCTTGCAATTGATTCAGGGGGAGGAGTACCAAGCAAATCCGTCATTATATCTAACTGGTGCACCACATTTTTACCAGGAAACAACGGTTTTCCAGTAAGCATCTCCGCAAATATGCATCCAATGCTCCAAATATCGATAGCAGGAGTATACTGAAAATAATAAAATTGCATGCATTATTTTAAATAATGAATTGAGCATATTACCTGAAAACATCACTCTCCTTCAAAACTTCTTCCATGCACAGTAATAAAAAAATAAAAATAATAATATTTTCAGAGTGATTTTAGTTACCTAAATTCCACTAGTTAACTAGCTAGGTTCTTGTTTGGAATTTGTTTTCCAATGCTCTGGCAAGAAATCTTATTTGATTGTCAAATCATATGTGCATATATTTGTAAAAATTCTATAATGTTTTTTCTGCTAACCTTAAATGCAGCTTAGGGACTCAGAATCTTTGTTCGTCATGCAATCTTTTATCATATTCTCCCATTTATTATACCCTCATTTGTTTATATAGACGTAAGAAAACATATATAAGGCATTTTTGGATTGAAGTGACTCATAAAATTACAAGAGCCAAAGGAATATTTGATCACTCCACTAAGACTAAACAGCCAGATGAGTTCAAAGAAGTTGTAAATTTAAAAGGTAAGAAAGTATCGACAAACAAATTGTTAGTCAACAAATAAAAAGTTTGACAAAATATATCCAATTCAAATGAACTAAAGAAACTATTAATCAATATATGATAGTTTGTTTAGAGAAAACAAAGTGAAAAGTAGTGGAAGCAATTATAAAAACTTTTGATTGGCATTATTCAAACATGTCTATTTTTGCATTTACAAGGTAGTATAGACAAATAAAATTACCAAGGTAAGTACAATATTTAGAAACTGAAATTTGAATAAACAAAAATATTGTTGGGAGATCAGCTTACTTTAGAGAAAAAGGAGCCACATAGCTCGGGTGCACGATACCATCGAGTTGCAACATAGTCCTATTATTAATCAAAATAAAGTGAATAGAATATAAAACATTGGGAAGTGGTTAAGATGACTTCCGGAAGGGAAAAGATAAAAGAAAATTCAAAAGCTTTGTGAAAACTCCTACTTACAGTCCAAAAAATTGCTGATGGGACATCATTAAATGACACACGGGCTAGACCAAAATCACAAATCTTCAACTTACAGTCGGCATTAGCAAGTATGTTTTTGGGCTTCAAATCCCGGTGAAATACATTAGCTACAAGAAAAAGGAAAAAGATATGAGAAATATAAGCAGAAAAAATTCCCTTGGGAGGCATGAAAAGAATAATAAAGGAGCAATTTTATATTGTGTAGAACAATGAACCTGCGTGAATATATTTTAATCCACGTAGAAGCTGGTAGAGGAAAAATTGATAATGCTCAGGTGATAGATCATCGTTAGCCTTAATTACTTGATGAAGGTCAGATTCCATCAATTCAAAAATGACATAGATATCTCTGAATTCTCTTCGAGAAGGGGGAAGCATTATATGCTTTATTTGCACAATATCGGGGTGGTGAAGAAGCCGAAGGAGTTTGATTTCTCTAAGAATTCGTGTGGCATCAGAGACATGCTCAAAGACATCATTAATCTTCTTGATTGCGACCCTTTCTCCACTATGAGTATCAACTGCTGACCCCACAACACCGTAACTCCCCTTGCCTACAACTTCTTGAATCTCATATCTATTTGCCTCCCCATACTCTGTAAAAAATTCCTTTTCTAGTGAACTCTGTAAAATAATTACCCCATTAGGAACTGCTGACTATTAACTACGCAATTACGCACGTATATAAAGTAAAGGAATTTTTCCTTTCTAGCTAAAAAAGAAAATTCAATATGTCCATTTCGAGGGAGAGAATGGATGCTAATTCTTTTTCCATTCTTATCTTCAAGAGATAAAAGGAAAGATGCAGCATCTTTTTCACATCTTTTACATCATTATGACAGCAAAAGTTATTACATCTCTTGAGCCCTCTTCAAGGGACATTATGGATGAAAAAACCTTAAAACATGCCATATTAGTGCTTTCTTTTATTACATAAATGAATGTCACTCCATATATTCAATATGTTAATGACTTATCATGTAAATGCAGCAATTTTCAGTCCACATTCAATAAAATTTCCAACTGATTAACCATAATCCTTCAATAACTTCTTTCTTTCTCCGTGTTTCCTCCTACGGTCGAAATATCAGCCAATATTTCAAATGTTTCGAAAATCACAATTATTCCATGACTCAAAATGGAAAGATCCCAAGAAAAAACATGTACTTCAAAGTTCATAGATCTACTATGCTGATAGCTATAGCATAAAAAATAACAAGAATCAACAATAGAACTTCTAAGATAAAAAGAGATCTATACCAATGCCTGTCAAAAACGAAGAACACGACGGTTAAATAAAAGATCCCAGAAAAAAGAATACCTTTTTGTGTGGATCCATGGAAGCAGATGAAGTGGTAACAGGAAAAGGGACTTTGATAGGCTTGAGCCCAGAAAAATCGAAGTCTTCAGTAATCACAAGGCCCTCTTCTTTTTCGTGTAAACTTGTCAAACGATCTTTGTCATTATGATCAATAACTGAATTACTAGTAGTAAGTGTTGATGAACGACGTTTAAACAAGCGACGAAATCCGTCCACGAAATTCCCACCCCCCATATAACTCATAACCGACCAAACTTTTCTTTCCTATTTTTCTGCTATACTTTCGATTTGGTTCTGTATTCTCTTCCACTCACTCTCAACATTGCCCGCTTCTCTCTCTCTCTCTTACAACTTTCGCGTTTGCGTATGGGTCTGCGGATATTTTGGGTGTGCTGTGGAGGAGGCCTTTCGGGTCTTATGGTTTGGAATCATGCTATTTGTAAGACGAATTTGGTTTACAACGACAACATTTTGATGCTCAGTTTGTAAAACTATATAAATAAAATTTGTACAAATAAATGTTTTCGATATTTTACACTTTTGAATGTTGATTCAGACAATACGTCTATGATTATGTCTGAATCCTTAATAATGTGAACTCCCAATTATGCACTATAGTCCGGACTTTTTCCATTTTTTTAGTAATTCCAAGTGGGCAGCATCAATAAATTCTGGAAGTGCTTGATTTAATTGCTACTATAGCCCCCGTTTTGGTACCCAGTTTTTTCAAATTACATTTTTCTCTCTCTTCTTTTCAACCATACATTCTTTATTAAAATAATATTACACATAAATCAAAAAAATTTCCTTATTTTTCAACCACACACTTCCCATCAAGTTATTATTTTAAAATGCATTTTTACATAAAAATGGCTCTCAAACACCCCTATAAAAGCTTTTTCCTATTTTTTGGTCTATTTTTAACTTATAATTTACGTTTCAATATTTTTATAGTTATTGTTCAGTTATTCGCCTCTCATTTTTATCACAAAGTTATAATTTTATCCAAACACAACTTTAAACTTGCTAAATAGTGAGAGAAAATGGAAGTCCACAGTCATACTAATCGACAAAATCTTTCATAAAGCCTATTGTATTTTATGAAAGATCAATCTTGTAACATCAACATACGAAGTCAAAACAAAAAATCGTTGCGTTCTACTGTCTTGATATTAGGTGAAAGTTCATAGTTCGAATAGAAAAATCCAAGGACTAAACTCTAAATGATACCAAACTTTACATTGTCTTTCTGTTTGGCACCTGAATTTTCAATTGTTTCGAAACCATCACCAAACTTTAAAACATTGTTTCCATTCGTCCATAATTCCAATACATCTTACCAAACTAACGTATTTTGAGTTTGTCGTGCTATTCTTTGCTCTTTAACAACGATAAAAAAATAGTAGCAAACGTTCACGATTGCATCCTAATTTTTAAAAATGAGTATTCACGTCCTCTAAATCTAATAGACCATTTTACCTAGAGATGACAATGGGGTGGGTTCGGAGCGCTCACCAAAATTCCAGACGGGGCGGGGCAACTTTTTGCCACGTTCGTTGCCCCGTTTAATTTTTTTTACATTTTCAAAATTTCGAGTTATGTTATAATTAAAAAATAAAATACAAATTTAAAATGGGTCTTTAGAGGGTAAATTATCTAGAAATAAAATTATTTTTATTCTTTTTCTTTTCTTTTTTTTATCTTCATGGGGCGGGTTTGCTCCTGCCCCCCGTCCCACCAACCCGTTCGGGACAGGTTTTTTTGCCCCATTCGAGACGACCTTAACTTATACTAACCATTCGAGTCAAAATTTTACTAAAAATACGATGTTACCTTTAACTTTAATTACTACCATACAGCATGGTGGGTTAAAATTTTGTTGATTCATTATATATCATATTGTTAGTTTTATGTCCACTAGAGTATTAATTCGTAAAAAAGAGACGTTTTGATAAATTAAACCGATTTATTTATTTTTTTATGCATAATCAGATTTGTTTTGTTCAAAACTTGAGTTTGTCTCGACTCGATAGTGGGAATGACAGTACATTTGGACAGACAAGGAAGAAGACTGTAGTAAGTTCACGATCAACGTAAAATTTCGTCAAATTTATAACATGAATCTGAATACATATTCCATTCTATACATGTGTCAAAAAATCAAATAATAATCAACAATCAAATGTGGATTAGTCGATATGAACAACAATTACTAGTTTGTTTAGTGACTGATACTTCATCAATATAAATGAACATTTTCCCTTGAAGTGATGGATTTGTTGCTTCCTTTGTGTTATTTTGAAGACTCTTTTGAGTGGTAATTTCATATATTCTACCAACCATTTGAAGAAATGCCTCTTCCACATTCACATTTTCTCTAGCAGATGTCTCCATAAAGAACAGATTTTCCTGCTGAGCCAAGCATTGTCCCTCTTCTACATTAACTTCTCTAATGACTCAAATCAGATTTGTTGCCCAAAAGAACAATATCCCTGTCGGGGTTACCGAATTCACGTACCTCGTGCAACCATTTATTCAAGTTTTCGAACGTTGCCCTTCAAGTTCTAGTTATGTCATAGACTAGTAAGGCGCCTAGAGCTCCACGGTAGTATGAACTTGTACTGGCTTTAAATCTGCACAAGATAACGGTTTTGCATTAAGGACGGTAAGTGTTTCAACCCCATTAATTTCTCTGTTATTTTTTTCTTAACAAAGAATAGCATAATTTGCTGCACTTACTGTATGGGTGGATTCGAATACCTAAAATCAGGCGACACATGACCCATTTTTCAACATTTATATGAAAGCCCTGTTCCTCATCAATCTAAAATATAACTTTGAACTTGAAATTGAGTTTAAAACCATTGAATATATCAAGAAATGACCCTTAAAACTCCTTTTGCAGATGAATTCCTCAGGAATGAAGAAATCATCACTAATTTTCAGTAAAACACGGGCAAATTGCACTATATATAGCAACGAATCTAATAGGATCATAAATTTATCAAGAATAAGACTCGACTATGTTGTTGCGGTGAAAAATGTAAGTGAATAGAAGAGGAAAGAGGAAGATATATACCTTTCTTGGCCAGCAGTATCCCAAACCTGAGCCTTGATGAACTTATCCCCCATATGAATATTTCGATAAGCGAACTCGACACCAATGGTTGGCTTGAAATCTAAATGAATTCATTTCTAGCAAATCTTGAAAGAAGATTGAACTTCCCAACTGCTGAATCCCCAAGAAGAACAGCCTTGAACAGATAATCACACTCTTCTGCAAATGAATTAGCCATGTGCACAATTTGAATAGATTACACAAAATAAACAAGTTAAATTTGAAGTATATAAGGAATAAGATGAGAACTACAGGCATGGCTTCACGTAATAATTAGCTGTATAAATGATAAAGCAGTTTCGTGAGAACTCCTTCGGAGTTGGATATCAAAGTTATTGAGTCGATATGATAAGATTGATACATTAGGGTAGCTCCTAATTAATTGAAGGATAAAATTGCACCACTTGTCCCAAACCTATTGCTCAAGTAGCTAGTTAGTCCCCAACCTTTAAAACATAGCATCTTTATCCTCCACATTGTATTTTTTTTTTTTTGTCTCAATATTGGTTAAATCTTTACATGGGCCTTATGTGTCTAATTTTATAAAGATAAATTTTGCCTCACAACTTAATCCCGTGAACAAAAATTTGAAATGAACCATATTTTCATGAGTGTCTCGTGACAATTTAACGAGATGTGGAGGACTTGAAAAGAAGAGTGTCGATTTCAAGAGCAGAAGGGATGAAAGATTAGGAATCCAAAGTCATCTATATTGTGTTGTAGTGGTGTTATAATGTGACAGTTCAATGTTTATTGGTAGACTTTTATCCATTCATTCAATCCCTCCAACTTTTCATGTTGAGTTGAAAATGTATGGGTATTAGCATTATGAAAATAAAAGCTTCTATTTGTATTTTATTTATTTATTTAAAATAAAGTTGGCTAAGCTCCTTTTAGCCTCCATTATTCCTCACTAAATTATAATTTATTTTTTTCTGTCTTCTTATCAACCACACATCTACCAATAAAATAATTAAAATGTAAACCCAAAAATCTATTCTTCTTTTTTAACCACGCAATCTCCAAAAAAATATTATTCGCCTCAGAATAATGTGGAATAATGGGGTCAAACAAGTGCTAATTTTGTTCTTTTCTAATAGGTCAGGGACCAACTTGTTCATTTCTAAAGATTGGGCTAAACTTGCTTCCAAAACAATGGGTTGAGTACCAATGATGCAATTTTTCATTAAAATATTTATATAATACATTATGAGAATAACAATCATGATACCGAGCCCGGTTTAAATCCCGGGCTCCAATCCAGGGCCGAGGTGTTTCCACCTCGGCCGTTGATCTTTTGTACTTGGAGGCCCGCCATCAAAATCGACTGAACCCGGGATTCAACATTTTCCATGAGAATAATGGACTCTGCCATATGGGTAGGATACCAGGCCAATAAAGGAACGCCACATCGTCCCTGATGGTGAGGGGCTACGAAGAATAATCCACATTATAAACAAACAAAGATGGAAAATTGGAAGCCAGTTGAGTTTCTGGATGACCCAATTTTGTTAATTAGATTGTACTTATCACAAGTTTCTTGAATGCCCAATCAGACTGCTCCAAATGTCAACTAATCATTTGTTTTAAGATTAGAAAATTTGTATAAGCTGTATTTTTTGTCAATGAGGACCGTTAGAAATTGCAAATCCTTAACTTTAAGGTGACCCAACGGTATCCTTATCAAAGGCCAATGTCATGTCAATTATTTGTAAGTAATAGAGTAATGAAATGGATAATAATATTAAAATTCTCTTCTGCAAAATTATTATTCGTTTGGCCCCTATTAAATTCAATTATATTACATTTCATTTTTCTCTCTCCCATTTTCAACCACACAATTTTTCATAAAATAATATTACACGTAAATCGAAAATTTTTCCTTCTTTTTCAACCACTCATTTTTCAAAAAATACTATTCTCCTCATTTTCATTTTTAGAAAATGAGAGCCAAATAGGGGCTTAGTATCAAATTGGCATTGTCTGACTGTGATTTTTTAATGGATTTTCAGTCATTTTCTTACCGTTGAGTCCAACTGCGGGTCCCACCAAAGAAAGAGTTAGTCAAAAATTACGACCACAACGTTAGGAAAATCCATTCTTTTCAGTCAATAATCTGCACCAGATAGGACCTTTGACTGTTGACCCGTTAGCAAGTGGTTTAATGGGCCTAAGACTTTGAAATCTTTATTTCTATTCATTCACCGGTTCAACTCGAAATATCAGAACAAGTTTGAAATTGGATTCAATCACATGTGAAATAAAGAAAATTAAAATCCATTAAAAGAGTATAAGATTTTATTTTATTTTATTTTTAAATTAATTTTCTGTTGTCTCAAAAAAGAAATACAATTTAAATTTCAAATTATGATAACTAGAAATCGAGAAATGCTTTCCCAGAATTAGGAAATAAAACAATAAGAAATGTACAAAACCAAGAAAGAGGAAACTTACTATTTGAATTTAAATTATTTCTCCGTTGTAAACCAACAAGAAGGAAATATATGATTTGAATTTTAAATTAATTTTTCTTCGTAGGAACTGTTAAAAAATGAAATTTGATTCGAATTTAAATTATTTCTCAGTTGTATAGTGTTTCTAATTTTCATTTATCAAAAAGGGAAATAGGCTATAGCGGAGTGGTTTTGGATTTTTGGTCCTTTTAACTTTGGGCCACAAGTTGGGTTGGGTTATAGCCTATTACATACATTTGTTTTAGGGAAAATTACTTAAAACCCTGTAATTAAATATTAGTTTTCATAAATAAAGGGCTTAGGTTTAAACTTCAGAAGTCAGGTGATAAATAAAATTATTAATTGTAATTAATAAAAAATTGCGTAATTGGCGCAAAACGTCCGTACCTTTCAGTTTCATTGTGGAAAACATTCACACCTTTCATTTTTTGACATTTTTGCCTTCAAATCAACCTTTCGTTGCGATGAAGGTCCTTCCGTCCAAGTTCCATCCATTTTGCCGTTAATTAAAGAGAGAGCCATTTTTGTCCAGTCAGCAGGGGTAAAACCGTCTCACCCATTGAATCTCTTATTCTCGCCTTCTACTTAGTCCATATATATAACAGTTGCTGAAAAATGGGTGTGAAAATACTTTAAATTATTACATTAAATAAGAAAAAAATGTCGTTAATTAAAGAACAGATCGCGGGTTAATTCCGACCATCACTGCTGCTATTACGTTAGGTTTCTGGAAAAATGTAGTAAGAAATATATTGAATAGTAGGTGAATTTATAGAGATGACTACTTGATATTTATTTCTAGTTTATACTTATTGTGACCATGGGATAAATTGAGGAGATCAAGTAGAAATGGGTGCTGTGAAGTATGTATCAGTTCAATGGTAAATGGCCCATTTCTTCCACACTTGTTTCTTCATTTTGATCTTCCTCCGGATTCAAACCACTTACATTTGTATCTCCCTCATTTTGGTATTGTAAGGTTTGCTCGTATTGTGACCACAACTCGTCAGCATTTTCATCAAAATATTTATCTAACCAACTATCTTCAGGCTCATTTCCTTCGTTTTCAGCAACTGGAGGGATATAACAACCTTCAAATGATTGGTCTTCGTCAACTTGTGAATGTGAAGGATTCCACGGCAATGCATATAATTGCTTTTGGGCTACAACATATATTTTCACATCTGGACGTCCATCCCTATCCTAAGCATTCCATTAATATCCTCTTCACTCTCTAGTCTCATCAACCCCTTTCCTAAACTAAATTTTTGCTTCTTATAGTAAAATTGTAACACACTTTCATCACAAGTCCGTCTAAGAATTTACGCAAATTCTCTCTGTTGCACCATTTAGCATGAAAGAAGTCGACGAAAAGAACGGATCCCCCTTCATAAACCACATTTTTGGCTTATCATAAAATTGGCCACCATAATGCACTTTGATAGTAAAATATCCAGACATACCACCTGTAAGCAATCATATAAAGTTTACATCAAAATCAACTAACAAATTAGGGACGACATTAACAGAACTCAATGCTAGAGGACATAACTCAATCGTATAATGTTAACAACCGCGTGGACATTGACAGACTCAACCTCAACACTGAAACATGGATATCTTCTATGGCAGTAATACATCAAAAACAGAAAAGCAAGAAATACAACACTAACAACATTCCACTAAAATTTTATAGCTCACTGAAAATAATTAGAGTGTCATAACTCAACCTCGACACCAAAAAAAAAAATCAAAACAGATACGAATGCATGCCAAAGGGAAATACGAGTGACAGAAAACAAACATAAATTGGGGAATTCCAATCCGAAATTTTGTGAATGCACACTGGAATCAGAGAAGTTCACACAAAAAATAGGGGATGAACTACATACCATATCTGGGTCGTTCGTTGCCGGGGTTTCTCAAATATGGAAGAAACATGTTGTTCCTTGAAGGCCTACATAACAACAATAAACACTATCAAAACCCTACACGTACACTTAATCATGCAAAGCACTACAATACGAAATGGAAAACGAAAATACCCAACAAGCAATGATTTTTACCCGACGTCGCTCGTTGGACAAACTCCCAACGCAAGCTTCCACTATGCCGGCTGCTGGTATGCGACCATACGAGAGGAGAATGGAGAAATAATTGTTGAAATGGAAGATAAATGAGAATTTTTGAAGAAGCGCGAGAGAGTCGAAGGGAACCGTTCGGGCTATGAAGTGTGAAGAAGGAAGAAAATGAGGGATTTCGTTGGGTGAGACGGTTTTACCCCTGCTGACTGAACAAAAAATGGCTCTCTCTCTTTAATTAACGACAAAATGGATGGAACTTGGACGGAAGGACCTTCATCGCAACAAAAGGTTGATTTGAGGGCAAAAATGTCAAAAAATGAAAGGTATGGACGTTTTCCACAATGAAACTAAAAGGTAGGGACGTTTTGCGCCAATTACCCATAAAAAAATTTTTAAAACTTAATCTGCATAATAATCCCACACCATCTCCACCTCAGTTAATTCCAGACTTAGCCCCACACACTTTCTCTCTCTATGGGCCACTCTTTGTATCTCTCTCTACCATCACTTTTCCTTTTCTCTCTCTCTATTCTCTACTACCACTGTACTTGTCCCCACCTAACCCCTAAGGCATAACAAAACTATCGGAGAAAGCAGATGCCGCGACGTGGTAGACCAAACACTTATCCATTCGTTTCTCATCTAAAATCTACACTTACCTCGTTGAAATTCGTCCTAGATATTTTCATTTATACAATTTTTTTGTTGTTTTTATCTATTTTTCAACATTTATCATAGGGTGAACAGAGAATATTTATTTTGATATCTTCTGTTACGAATGATGGAGTAAAGCATTAATTTGGAGCCTAATCAGAGCAGAGTCAAAGATGAGAGGGTAACAGATGCGTTGGGATTTTTGTTGAGGAAGAGTTGTGGAGGTCGGTTGCCAATTCTCATGGACAAGCTACTGCACTTAACGTCTTGTGGGTTTGTTATCATTGATTCCTGGGAGTCAAATCTATCAATTATTTATGTTTATTTAGCGTTCGAGATGGTCACTAAGTGAAAAATACGTTGGTACCCAGTCGAAGATGACGTGACTTTGTTGCGGGTAGTGGTGGTGTTTGTGCTGGTGGGGTGGGTTGGCAACAACATATGAGTGCAAATTTGCTGGTGGTGGTGGTGAGATGACGACAATTTTCGAGTGGTATCAATTTTGGCAGAATGGCGGTGGGTTGAAATGGGGTGATATGTTGACCAATTGTGATCAATTATTTGGGTAATCGTGGTGAATAGAATGATCGATTGGGGGCAAAATCAATGGGGAGCTGCTGTATCAATCTCCTCTTTATCGATCTTCTTTCTCTCTTTAAATACCCTAATTCTGTAGAATTAATCGGGGATTGTTGTACATAATCTGACGGAATCGATGGGCGCCATTGCGCAATCAACCCAAGTTCGCAAGTCGCAAACAGTCGCAATCAACCCAGTGGCATAGGTAGTAACTTGTTGGTGGTGATATATCTAAGGTTGTGTATAGGGCTGGACAGGGAACTGAACCGAACCGGACCCAAAATTATTGGGTACTTAGTAATTGGAACCGTCGGGTCCAAATTTAATTATGGAACCGTTCGAGCTCAGTTCCATTCGATTCGGTTCAGTTCGGTTCGGTACCATAATTACATTTTTTAACATTTACAACGCTACATAAATACAACTAATAATATGTTGAATCATAGCTTTTACAAATTAACAAAGTCCAATTAAAAACATATAAATAACAAGTTGTCCAATAACATTAATTTATCAATGTATACATATACCAAAAAGTAGATACTAGTATTAAAATATCGACAATCCATATCAATAATTCCCTTACTTCAGCCTTCAAGCCTTCAAAATCAATTCTACATAAAACAATTAAATATGAATTAAAAGTCATAGAGATAAAATATTTTTAAGTATTGCTAATACTTACCAACTATTTGATTAATCATCAATTTCTTGACTTGCCAGACGAAGAAACTTTACAGAAAAAATTGAAAAAACACAATTAACAAACATAAATAAACTAAAAATTGTTCAACTAATAAGATTTAATAAGAAAAATAAAACATATACTTTATTACCTGTCTCGATGCTCTCATAGAACTGTCTTTTCAATGCAAATTCTATCTTCGGAAACTCTCAAAAGTCTAGATTCTTCCATTAGCCAGTTTTGTGTACAACTCAAGGCCTCAACTGTTTTAGGACTTAAAGAACTCCTAAATGGGTCAAGAATGCGCTCTCCAGCACTAAATGCTGACTCAGAAGCCACCGTAGATACAGGAATGGCAAGAACATCCCTTGCAATTTTAGATAAAAATTCAAACCTTGAACTGTTGATCTTCCACCATTTTAAAATGTTAAAGTTTTCTTCAGTAGCATCTTCAGTAGGTTCTGTTAAATATCGTTGTACCTCATCTTTTCCAGAAAAATCCATTTTGCTAGTTTTCATTTTCTTGTACCCAAAATCAAAATTACAATCATCCTAATCATCATCATCATCTGAACCCTCCAACAAAGTGACTCTATCATTATATTCATTGCCACCACTTCCACTTCCACTAGCTCCATTCTTTGAACGATGACATCCCTTGTACTGGTTATACAAAGCATACAATAATTTCATGACCTCAGTTTTTGTGGCTTCAACCTTAACAGAGTCATACAAGATACCAATACAATGTACAACAAACTCCAACTTATACCTAGGATCAAGCACAACTGCTACAATCAAAATCTTGTTCATTTTATCAACATTACCCCAATACTTGTCAAATTTAATCTTCATGTTGTTTGCTATGCTACTTAGCAAATAATCTCGTTTGTCACCCTTTTTTTTTTTCAAAATTTGCTCTATTTTACACACTTCTTGGAAGTAAATATTGGAAGTAACATTCAATGAAGCACTAAACTTCAATGTGAAATCATAAAAGGTTCTTAGAAACTTGGCAAATTTTCTAGCTTTCTCCCAATCATAACTTGTAGGTGTCCCCTTTTTTTCTTTTCCACCTTCATTCTCGTCAAAATGTTTATAATAAAATCCATCCTCTTCCTCCATTCTTAAAAAAGCTTTTTCAAAATTCAATGCACTATCTAACATTAAGAATGTTGAATTCCATCTTGTAGAAACATCAAAAACAGGAAGTTTTTTGCATGCAATCTTTTCCCTTTCAATACATCACTTAAATTTCATCAATCGAGAAGAAGATGATTGAAAATATTTGACCGCATTGCGAATACTTTCTATAGATGGATTAAACTCTTTCAACCCTTCTTTAACAATCAAATTAACTATGTGTGCTGAACAACGCACATGCAAAGAAGAGCCACCTAAAATCATAGTATCATCAAGTTTCCAATTCTTCAACTTGTTTTTCACATAAATGATCGCTGCATTATTTGTGCTTGCATTGTCTACAGTAATTGTACCCACATGCTCTATTCCCCAATCAAGCAAACAATTTTCAATAAGCTTCCCAATTGTCTCTCCTTTGTGATTTGAAATAACAAAAAAAGTCAATATCCTCTTATGCAATTTCCAACTTCTATCAATAAAATGTGCTGTGACTACCATATAATTGATGTTTTGAATTGATGTCCAACAATCAGTGGTTAAAAAAATCCTTTGTCTATCATTAATAAATTTAATCCTCAATGATTCCTTTGTTTCATAGTAGAGATGCAGCACATCTCTAGCAATCGTTCTTTGACAATGAACCTCAAATCTAGGACAAAGTTGATGAACAAATTCCTTAAAACCCACACCTTCCACAAAGGAAAAGGCAAATTCATCAATAATAATCATCTTAACCAATGTTTTTCTACAGTTTTCTTTATTAAACACCATTGCCGTAATACCACCATCATTGTTTTCTCGAGTGAGTATTGCTTGGTTGTCATCAACCGTAGTGCTCTTATATGCATAACAAATTTTTTAAATGCTTCCACATGCTAGAAGTTCCACTATTAGTATCAGTCTTAAATGTTCTCCCACAATAATTACATTTTGCTCTTTCTCCATCAAGTATCCTAGTGAAATGATTCCATATTTCCGACCTCTCATTAGGCTATTTTTTGTCTCCCATTTGAGCACCCAAAACTGGTAGGAAAATATAAAGAATAACTTTATCCCAGGTTATAAAATACAAAGACTAACACACTTGCATTTATCTTACACAAAACACACTTGCATTTATCAATATATTCGAATTTGCAGGAATAAATTGAATAATGATCAATTCAAACTTGCAGTAACAATAGGAAAGAAAATACAGCAAATGGCAGAAACATAAAACCAGGAAAGAACTGAGATTAATGGACACAACAACTTCATGATTTTGGGACAAAATTTCATCAACCATTGTAGGGATTTAACCCCAGTCAATCTGCCATTAAAAGAAGAAATTACACTTGCATTTATCTTACACAAAGCACCACCAAAACACACATGCACTTATCAAAATATTCGAATTTGCAGGAATAATGATCAATTTTAGATTTGCAGTTCAACATGAAAGAAAATACAGCAAATGACAAAAACATAAAACCAGGAAAGAACTGAGATTAATGGACACAAGAACTTCATCTTTTTGGAACAAAATTTCATCAACCATTGCAGGGATTTAACCCCAGTCAATTTGTCATTAAAAGAGGAAATTACACAGCATTTATCTTACACAAAACACCACCAAAACACACTTGCATTTATCAATATATTCGATTTTTCCCTAGTACTTAGAGTCCTTCATATAGGTAAGACTAGAGATGCTATCACAATATACAACAATAATATTTAAAGTTTGTGAGACAATGCCAAGCTCTTGCAGGAACATTTTCAACCAAATAAAATTTTCAATTGTGACAAATCAAGCAATGAGAATAGAATATCAGTGTGGAAGAAAGCAGAACTGGGTGTCAATTTGAGGTTGCTTCCCAATCAACATCATTACAATCTATCGCAAATTTGATATTTGATAGCAAAGCAAGTAATCAACTCTCTCTAAGGTATCTAAATATTAGTTTGGTATTTAACAGGAATCTACTAACTAACCCCACTACATAACATTTATCAGGCAGATATACACTTATCAGCGTCGACAAATGATACTAAGAAGAGAATCGGCGTCGGCAAAAAATTGAGGGCTTACTGTCGAATGGTCTATGGTTGGAGGTCTCGTCTTTACTGGGCTTTCGCCTTTCGGAGTTCACCGCTTTGATGGCGACGCTGGGGGCTGAACGAAGAGTTGGTCTTTGGAGTTTGGACAGCCAAATGGAACGTTGGGGACCTGAGGTTAATGTTAATAGGGTTGGTGTTTTTAGTGTACTATGTAGTTTATTTAAGGTTGGATAATGGATACTTGGATTTAGTGGGTTAGGCATTAGAGATTTAGAGTTGGGCTAAAAATGGAAGAATAAAATGGGCTTGAATGCTTGATATTGGGCTAAAAAAAATTAAAAATGAAATAAATAATTAGGCCAAAAAATTAGATTTAGAAAAAATTAAAATAATTTGATTTATTCAATATAAAAAAAAGGAAAATTCGGTTCTTCGGTTCTTGGTCTAGAACCGAGAACCGAACCGTACCCATCGGTTCTCAATTCGGATACCCGTTCAAGTATTTAATTTAAGAAGAACCGTCGGGTTCAATTCAGGAGTTTTGTCCAGCCCTAGTTGTGTGTGTCATATTTATTGTTGGATCTTTCACACAGTGGCAGTGGTACAGTGGTACCAGTAGTGGTGGTTAGGATTTGTTGAAAGTGATGGTGGTGCACATTTGATTGACGTTGTTGGGAGTGGTGGTAGTGACGATGAAAATCGAGTATGACCAAATCTATCTTCAATGTGGCTGTTTGTGACCAAATCTATAATAATTGTGATCGTATGTGACTTGGTTACATATAGTCACAAATTAGATAGATATGGTTACAGATAGTCACATTGAAGACAAAATTTGTCACAATTAGTCACAGATAACAAAGGTCGATGAATGTACTAAAGTTGGAGGTGAACGTGGTAGTGACTGGTGGTGAATTGTACTGGGCTACGGTGTGTGAAGATTTATTTATGGTGACTCTTTGATGTCAAGTATGTGTTTATTGTGGAAGTTGTGACTAATTCTGTATTAACTGTGATCGATTGTGACTGGATCACATATCGTCACAGTAAATATTAAATTGGTCACAGATAGTCACACTAAATACAAATTTGATCACAATTAGTTACGAACAACACATGTAAGTGACACACTGACTTGGTCACAAACGATCTATTCACAGTTAGTCATACATAACACAGGTATGGTCACAAACTATAAATCTGCTTATATATAACACAGTTAATCACAAAACTCCTCAACTATAATAACACACTGTTGTCATCACATAGCACTTAAAACATTGCCAACACCTCACCACCACCACCACCAAACATATTAACTGCAATGTAACTTCATCACTTCCAATGCATTATCTCTGCCACCATACAAATCTATTTTTTAAACATAGTGCCACCTCACCATCTGTAAAGTTTTGTGCTGAAAATGCTTATAGAGAGAGAGAGAGCAATTCTGTGGAGAGAAAAGACGGCATTAATTTTTGGAGTCGTCGGAGCGATCGTCGGTACGGTCGTCGGAGCAACCATCGGAGTAATCGCCAAAGCCGATGGTCCTTCGGTGGGAAGATGGAGGGAAGGTGGTATAGTGGGGTGAGAGAATGGGGTGGGTGAGGTAGCATGGGTGGAAAATAATTCATGTATATTATATTATATTTTAATATTTAATAAATTTACTTACCACCTAATTTTTGAAATATTTTAATGAGTTTGTTATTTATGAAATGTGATCTTTAAAACTAGAAGTTATGTTAAATTCCCTTTGTTTTATCTATGAATATATATGAAATAATATTATTAGTAGTCGCTCAATACGATTGTTATCTGCTAGTAGATACAAAAAAATAGACTTTCTACATATGCATCGTCTAAAACAACGATTATTTATTCTTTTTTCTAATTCTACTTCCAAGTGTAGGATAACTCAAAGAGTTTGTGGGCTTTTTTCTACCAATTGGGGCTCTCCCTTCACCACCCTTATAGGGATGGTCCACGGGATTCATAATTATTCCTCTTACTACATGACACTTATCATACGTGATATACACATGACGGATGATTATTTAATATATTAATATGGTAATTTTTTATTGACTTATGCATCAAATAATCATCTATCACATGTATGCCACGTAGGGTTCCATAGTGAGCGATTACGAATGACATTCCTCATATATCAATTCCATTTTTTTTTTAGTTCGAACATTTCTATTCCTTAATTCCAGGGTTCGAATCCATTTTATTTAGGAGTAAGCTATTTATATATTAACGGTTTGTGATTTGAAATATTAATATTGTAATTTTTTTATTGACTCATGCATTAAATCACAAACCGTCACGTAGGGTGACTACCGATAAATTTCATTATGAATAGCATTACCCTTTATTTAAACATTTCATTCTAATTCTTAGAATTGGTAGGGTAAATTATCCTAAATACTAGGCAATTTCTAGTTCATTAAAAAACTGAAAGTATTAGGATTAGACGTGTTTATTTATTGAAATTTCACTCCTGTTTGGGGTCTATTAAAATTTTAATTCATTTTTCTTTCTCTATTTTTTGCAATAAAATAACGTTACACGTAAGTAAATTTCACTCCTGTTTGGGGTCTATTAAAATTTTAATTCATTTTTCTTTCTCTATTTTTTGCAATAAAATAACTTTCACGTAAAAAAAAAAAAAAAAAAAAAATTCCTTCATTTTCAATCATATGTTCTCTAATAAAAACTACTATTTCAAAATTATTATTATTAATTTTTTTTTCAAAATTTCATTAAAATGGATCCCAAACAATATCTTAAGTCTTCGATATTAAGGCCATATGTAAATGCAGTTTTGATGGTAGGAAATGAATCTTATCCTTTGCGGATTTCTTATTTTATTCTGCATTGTTATCCCAAATACTATGAGAAATTTGTTGTTGAATTGGTTATCAAACCATGTCGAAAAAGTCCATGATGTAGGGTGTGGCTTTGGAGCTGGTGACATCTACATGGTTGAAGAGTATCTGAGTATGGTATTATTTTTTTGGCATCAATCTCTTCGTCAATATTAGGGCTAGGCAAAAATCAAACCAAACCTCCAACCCGATCAACCCAACCCAAACCAACCAGTTAGGGTCGATTTTTAAGTTCAATTTAGGTTGGTTGGGTTAGAAAATCAAATTTGAGGTCGGGTTGGGTTGGGTTTCAAATTATGAATTAAAATTCAAGTCTGCCCAATCAACCTAACCTGACCTGATCGATGGATTACAAAATTTAACACCTAAAATGAAAATTAATCTACATAGACAAATTAGTAGATACAAGAGAATAATTTAGAATATACAAACATCCCCTTTTTTACATAAACTGATTGGTATGAATACAACGTACAAATGTGAAATAATATAACGATCAACTAAAAATTAAGGATATAATAATGAAATGAATGAATTTCAAAAAATTATAAAAAGAAAATGCTTCATGGTTTCAAACTTATTTATAAATTAACTTTCAGAAAAAAATCCCTTATATAGGTTAAAAATAACGGAGATTTTCAAGCAGTTTCAAACTTTAAAAATTGTTCAAATTTAAAAAAAAAAAAAAAAAAAAAAAAAAAACCACATCCAACTTGAATTGGGCTCAAGCCCAAACGACAAACTCAAACTAAACCAACACAAGCTTGGTAGGTTTGGATTGGATTGAGTTGCGTTTTAACTAATAATTGGATAGGGTTGGTTTGATTTTAGATCAAACCGACCATGTTGGGTTGTGTTTGAATTTAAAAAAAATCAATCCAATCCAACTCACGCCTAGCCTTGATTCAATATGATTTTCTTTGTGCTTGAACATGTTATATTGGTCTTAGTTGTACTATTGAATTTTGTTGTTGCTGATTGCACAAGGAAAAACCTATCAAGATGCCACATTCGACATTTATCTATAATCGTGACGCTATTATTCACATATAAGTAGTTTTTCTGAAAAAAAAAAAAAAAAGATAAAAAGAAAGAGGAAATTATATCACACACCTATTTATTAATAAATATTTAAAATATACAATGCAACTTTTTTTTTTAACCATAAATACTATTTTCATATAGTAAAATGGAAATGTGAAAAACTAACCAAATCATACATACAATTCATTACTTAACTAATTTTACTCCAACAAATTACGTTCCAACAAATATGCCCTTAACATGTCAAATTAATCCCAAAATCCCTAAAATCGAATCCTTTCATAATCCAAACCAAAATCTCCACCACATCATCCATCCCTTGAATCACCTACCAAGAAATTCCCTAAACCTAATCACCAATTAGTTCCTCTATAGATTCACCGCCAAAAAATATATCACACATATCATATTTGATTCTCATTTTCTATTGATTAGGACTTTATTGCATGTATGTGCAATTTGTATATATTTTATATCTAAAATTTAATATAAATCCTGTGTATGAAAATTTGTGTTCTTGATTCAACATAATTGTGCCTTGATATTTTCTGAAAATTCAATTTATTTCATAATAGCGTACGTGTTTGTGTATGCAATCTGAAATCCATTTAAAAGGAAAGGGTTTGCTATTTGATCCTCTTAAACAATGATGTTGAAGCCTATGGTGTTAGTATGGAATCACATGGTGATTATTCAACAAACTAACAATTATTGTTTTTACCTTTTTAGCCTTAATCATTTTTTGGATAGCTTATTCAATTTAGGAAATGGCATTAACGGAGAACGTGAAATAGGTTGAATTCAAAGAAGGCCAATCATAGAATGTGGTGTATGGTAAGTATATGTAAACATATTTCATATGTTATCTAGCATATTTGGTTTTAATAATGTAACATAGTAAATTATGAAATCTCCTTTTGGAATAATGTAGATACGAAATTTTCCAAAAATGAAAAGTTAAATAATCTGAGCGGGCTGGTCCACGTAAATTGTAGGCCTCAAAACCTTGGCATGAAGAAGATTTTATTCCCAATATATTTGTTTCTTTATAGGGTGCATCATCACATTTATATACTGCACAATCCATACTTTCTATA
This sequence comes from Olea europaea var. sylvestris, assembly GCF_002742605.1. Taxonomy (NCBI): domain Eukaryota; kingdom Viridiplantae; phylum Streptophyta; class Magnoliopsida; order Lamiales; family Oleaceae; genus Olea; species Olea europaea. The sequence goes on from NC_036237.1 coordinate 49,039, forward strand.
TTCGCATATTTTTTATAAAATTATTTGGCCCGTAACTATCGAATCCAATTTTATTGCATGTTTAGCGTACAATAGTGGTTGAACTAAAGCTTCCATCACCATTTCGTACATGATTACATAAGCTTTGTGTTATTTATTATTCGAGTTGAGTAGTTTATTTTAACTAATAGTAAGCACGTGCGTTGCACGTCTTATATATCGATGAATGATATATATTAATCAAATGATAATTTAATGGAAGAACTATAATGTAAATTATGAATATTAATAAGGACTTTGTTGATTAAAAATAAAAAAATTCAGAATGAAGTAATAAATTGAATGTTTCTCAATCATTCATATGTATGGTAAAAGTGATTGAAAGTAGATATGATTATTGCCAATATTAAAAATCCTAATAATTAGAAGTTATTTACTTTAACATATTTTTAACCTCATTAATATATTAAGGCAACATTTCAATTTTGCAACATAAATTAAACAATAACTTGATTATAATGTAAATTATGAATATTAATAAGGGCTTTGTTGATGAAAAATAAAAAATGTAAGGAAAAATTAATCAATTGAAAGATAAGTCATTGAATTTTCAACTGTAATTTTTTTTTTCAATGATCGGATGTCCCAATTAATATATTAATGCAAACTTCAGCACATTTGTTACTCATTAATACATTAATGCAACATTTCAATTTTGTAATGTCAATTAATTAATAACCTAATGGATGGATTATAATGTAAATCATGAAAATTAATAAGGGCTTTGTTGATAAAAATAAAAATTGATTTTTTAATGAAAAATAAAAACTCAATTGATGAATTAGAATGTAAATCATGAAGATTAATAAGGATTTTGTTGATGAAAAATTAAAATTGCTTTGTTGATAGAAAATAAAAATTGTAAGAACAAATTACTCAATTGAATAATAAGTAACTAATTTTACGTTGATTTTTTTAATAATTTAATGTCAGTTTCACTCCTTGTATTAATTCCAACCCAAATGATAAATATCAATTAAATTTTTCACTACTTATATAAATTCTAAATCAGATGACAAATATTAATTAAATTGGTAATAAGGGCTTTGTTAATGAAAATTAAAAACTGTAAAGAAAAAATCAATCGAATGTTAGTGATTGAATTTCCGTGTAATTTCTTTTTTATTCATTGAATGTCTTCATTAATATATTAATGCAACCTTTAAAATATTTGTAACCTCAATTAAATAATAACTTATTGGATGAATTATATTGTAGAGAATGAAGATTAAAAATTGCTCTGTTGATGAAAAATAAAAATTCATTGCATGAATTATAATGTAAATCATAAAGATTAATAGGGGTTTGTGATGGAAAAATAAAAATTGATTCGTTGGTGGAAAATAAAAATTGTAAAAGCAAAATGGTCAATTGAATGGTAAGTCGCTGATTTTGATTTATTTATTTTATTTGATATAATTGAATGTTAGTTTCACTCGTTATATATATTAATTCCAATCCAGAACGATAAATATCAATTAAATATTTCACTCCTTATATTATATTAATTCTAAACCAAATAATAAATACTAATTAAATTCGTATTCCAATTATGAGAGTATAGTAGGATAGTTAAATATATAGGGGTAAATTTTGTATTTAAAAGTTCATGCACCATCCCCACTTTTAATATATTGTAGATGATTTTATGGAATCAAACTTTTAATTGAACAATAACTCAAGAAAAGACGTATCAAGCTTCAAACCCAACATTCCTTACTTCTGAAATAGCATTTTTGCTCTGAGTCAAATCGAAGCTTGAAACTTCCAACATGTAAAACTCAAGCAAGAACATCAAAATATTAGAGATACATTGGATCAATCTATTATGAATATACTACAAAAAATGAAATATTTCAACTTCTTTTCATGTTTTGATACTATCACGTAATACTAAGATCAATTAAGTACGAAAAATTATTTTGGTCACACAACGATTTAATATTATATATCCTAAAAAGGGCAGTTGATGAAATTTGTATGGTTTCTTTTCAGGATGAATTGAGAGAGTGTGCACGATGTTTTAAAAGGCATAATGAGTGGTCGGGGGCAGGGGCTGATCCCAAATTTTATTTAAGACCGGACTACAACGCGAAAAAAAATATTTTTCGAAAATAAAAACAAAAAAAATAGCTAAATTTTTTTTTTGGGTCTTTTGGGGGTACAGCCCAGCCCAGTCCCCCCTTCATCCTTCTTTGTGCATGGTGATGCATGGAGGCCAAATTATGGGTTAGGCGAAACATAGATGCAAAAAAACATAAAAATGTGTTTCTTATTTTAATATTATTTTAATTTTTAATCAATCGAAAAATCGTTTAATAATTAAAAATAATACCCGCCTAATATCTAAAACAAATTTATAGGAAATTTATACATTTTTTCAAAGTGTTCAACAAAAAAATAAGTTTCAAATGTAAATATTAAATAGTAAATAAATAGGAATTTTTGAGAGATTTGCTTTGTTCAAGACTTCAAGCAACTATTTTGAAATTAAAATCGACGAAGTGAAAAAATCAATATTTAAGTTTTAACTTAGAGAAATTGTTAAAAAATTAAATTTTTTTTTTTAAATGATAATTATGCCCCCTAGGTGCGCATAGCAGTCAACAGAATAAGGTGCCAAGCCGATTTTCGTTGCGTGCCGATGCGCGTCTTTTAGAACAATGAGTATGAGTATGGAAGAAATTAAGGACTCGAGAGGAGTGCAAAGATGCACGTGCAAATCCTCAAGAAATGTGTAGAGAGATATGAATAGTGTGCATGTGCGCGTGTGAGGGACCAAACATCGACACGACAAACCCACAAACCATTGTCTCCCAAACGGAAGACCAAGCGAATTTAGTGGAAGACATTGTATCATAGTACAAATCTCTCCAAACATGCACTCATCCATAAAACGACAATAATGCCTTCTTTACTAAGTAAATAAATAATTATTTTATTATATCCAAATTTTAAAATAAATAAGGGTGCGGTTGNGTTAGACTAGAAATTTGCTAGAAGCGAACAAACCCAAAGTTATCATGAAATCAAAAGCCACTTTTCATTGGCTCGATTCCTATCGAATTGGATTAGTAATTCGCTAAAAATGAACAAACCCGAAGTTGTCAGGAAATCAAAAGCCACTTTTCATTCGCTCGATTCCAATCGAATTAGACTAGCAATTCGCGAAAAACAAAAAAAAACCCAAGTTATCATGAAAATAGAAACCACATTTCATTCGCTCGATTCCAATCGAATTAGACTAGCAATCCGCCAAAAGTGAAAAATCTCGAAGTTGTCATAATATCAGAAACCCCTTTTCTTTGGCTCGATTCCAATCGAATTAGTCTAGCAAATCGCCAAGAAATGAAAAAACCTGAAGTTATCATGAAATTAAAAACCACATTTCATTGGCTCGATTCCAATTGAATTAGTCCAGCTATTCGCAAAAAAGAACAAACCCGAAGTTATCACGAAATCAAGAACCACATTTCATCGGCTCAATTCAAATCGAATTAGACTAGCAATTCGCCAAAAATGAACAAACCCAAAGTTATCATGAAATCAGAAGCCACCTTTCATTGGCTCGATTCCAATCGAATTAGATTAGCAGTCTGCCAAAAATGAACAAAGTCAAAATTATCTTGAAATCAAAAACCACTTTTCATTAGCTAGATTCCAATCGAATTAGACTAGCAATTAGCCAAGAAACAAAAAAACCTGAAGTTATAATGTAATCAAAAACTTCTTTTCGTTGGTTCGATTCCAATCGAATTAGACTAGCAATTCACCAAAAACAAACAAACCCGAAGTTGTATGAAATCAAAAACCATTTTTCATTAGCTCGATTCCAATCGAATTAAACTAGCAATTCGCGAAAAAAGGAACAAACCCGAAGTTATCATTAAATTAAAAACCACTTCTCATTGGCTGGATTCTAATCGAATTAGACTAGCAATTGCCAAAAACGAACAAACTCGAAATTGTCATGAAATCAAAAATCACATTTCATTGCCTCGATTCCAACGAATTAGACTAGCAATTAGCCAAAAATGAACAAACCCAAAGTTATCAAGAAATTAAAAGCCACTTTTCATTGGCTCGATTCCAATCGAATTAGACTAACAATTCGCCGAAAACGAACAAACCCGTAATTATCTTGAAATCAAAAACCCCTTTTCATTGGCTCGATTCCAATCAAATTAGTCTAGCTATTCGTCGAAAATGAACAAACCCGAAGTTATCATGAAATCAAAAACCACATTTCATTGGCTCAATTCCATTCGAATTAGACTAGCAATTCTCTAAAAACGAACCGACCCGAAGTCATCATGAAATCAAAAACCACTTTTCATTGGCTCGATTCCAATAGAATTCGGCTAGCAACTTGCCAAAATACGAACAACCCCGAAGTTATCTTTAAATCAAAAGCCACTTTTCATTAGCTCGATTCCAAGTGAATTAGACTAGCGATTTGCCAAATACAAAAAAACTCGAAGTTGTCATGAAATCACACTTTTCATTGGCTCGATTCCAATCGAATTAGACTAGCAATTCGCCAAAAAAAACAAACCGGAAGTTGTATGAAATCAAAAACCATTTTTCATTAGCTCGATTCCAATCGAATTAAACTAGCAATTCGCGAAAAAAGGAACAAACCCGAAGTTATCATTAAATTAAAAACCACTTCTCATTGGCTGGATTCTAATCGAATTAGACTAGCAATTGCCAAAAACGAACAAACTCGAAATTGTCATGAAATCAAAAATCACATTTCATTGCCTCGATTCCAACGAATTAGACTAGCAATTAGCCAAAAATGAACAAACCCAAAGTTATCATGAAATCAGAAGCCACCTTTCATTGGCTCGATTCCAATCGAATTAGATTAGCAGTCTGCCAAAAATGAACAAAGTCAAAATTATCATGAAATCAAAAACCACTTTTCATTAGCTCGATTCCAATCGAATTAGACTAGCAATTAGCCAAGAAACAAAAAAACCTGAAGTTATAATGTAATCAAAAACTTCTTTTCGTTGGTTCGATTCCAATCGAATTAGACTAGCAAT
>NC_036237.1:57679-101291 GCF_002742605.1 Olea europaea var. sylvestris
ATATATAATATTATTTTATTAAAAAATATGTGATTAATAATTTTTTTTTAAAAATTTAATGGGCCATCATGATCATCCCCACACCCTAGCCCCACGCCCCTTGCAGGTTTCATTTTTATTTTTTTTATTAAGGCTCTGTTTGCTGCACGTTATTATCAAAAAAATACATTTTTAAATAGTAATTTCATATAATTTCAATCACACATTTTTCAATAAAAAAATATTACACGTAAATTTAAAATTTTTTCTTATTTTTTAACCTACATTTTCCTTCAATATACTATTCAGAAATACATTCTTATGAAAATAATGTGGTTTAAACAACGGCTAAAATTCAACTTTTTCTAAAAATGTGTAACTCATCATACAATAAGAAGAGGATCAATTATAAGTGGTAAAAGGGAATGTACAAATAGTCATATCGTTAGAGTTTTGTTTCTTGTACACTCGACGCCCAATTAAAATATCATGGAGGGAATTGTACACCACGGTGTCATGCTTAGCCCCTGTTTGAGCCCCATTTCCCCCCTTTTTTCTAAAGTATTCATTCTCAATCACATTTTTCATTAAAATAATATTACACGCAAATCAATTTCTTTCCTTTTTTTAATCGCACATTTTTTATCAATTTATTATTCCATAATACATTACAAGACAGTAATAAAGCTCAAACAGGGCCTTAGCAAAACCCATATCCTTATTCAATTATTTCATTTTCACATGTATTTATGCATATATCTGTACAAATAAAGACCATTGACAGAAGGAAAGATGAATAAAGAAACAAACATGTTATGATGACCGTAGTGTTGGTTTCCTAGCTTTTAGCATGCTTTTTCATTTGACACCAATTTAATAATCCAAAGTTAGATTTATAATAATTATATTAAACAGAGAATGTTTTTAATAGAGTACTTACCAAGACTAAACATCGCCATTCCAAGTCCTGCATCAGACAGTATGGAAATGGACTTTGCTATTATAGCAGGCATTTCGACATGCCACCTGCAAGAAAATGTTCGGTATTTCTAAGAAATTTGTCTAAAAGTTTAAACTGATTCATAGGAATGTGATAATGGGATGCACCTGAATGAAATTAGGGACCATGTAAGGCCAATTAAGCTTGAATAAGTATTGGGATTTCTGATGAGTTTCCTCCAGACCATAATCAAAATCAGCCTTGTCATTACACTTGTAGGGGGCATGACTTTCACTTTGTTGTTATCTCCAACTTTATCACCTTCAAGATTGTTAACATCTCTATTTCCAAAGCCGAATTCGTCTCTCCTCGAGTATTCTTCTTGATTATGATCTCTTTGACCCTCGACTGAAATAATTCGAAACAAAATAAAATAAAATAAAACGACTCGATTATTAAAAAGAAAAACTATGCATCAAGATAGATTCTACCTTTTCCAGGGGACACAGGGACTCTAATAGCTTTAGCATTAGTATTTTGGTCTAATGCTCCATAATCATGGCCTCCAAATACATCTGAAACTGGAGAGGCACTTGAGCTCCAAACAAACATATGAAGATCTTTACCACCTTCTTGCTGTCCATTTGGTTTCTTGCCAGCATTTGCTCCAACGGGTTTTGACCCGTTGTTTGGGGAAAACATGCCCGGATTTGGAGCTGGATACTGTGCATTTCCATGGTAAAATCTTGACTTGTTTGTATTATTTCCAGTTTCCTCCTCAAAATTTGAGGGTCTTGGAGTTGGCCCTCTTGATGATGCAAGCCCATAAACGTCATTTGCACCAAAGTTCGAGTTCCGAGCACCGCCCATCATGGAATAGAAATCTGTATGATTGAAACTAGAGCCTCTTGGAGTTGGGTTTCTTGAAGATTGCAAAGAGTAAATTTCTGCATTGGTTAAATTTGATGGTCTTGGAGTGGTTGAAGAATAACCCATTGATCTTCTTGGGAAAATATCTGATCTTGATGCGTTAGATTTTCGTACAGTAACATGAAGTTTCCCATCTTCTTTGATTTCTGCCTCAGTCTCCAGAGGCTGCCTACCGTCCAATGACATGATATCAGAATCAACATGGATCGAGACTATTGAGCCAGCAGTATCTGGGAACTGCTCAGAAATCAGCAATCTTGCACCTCTGTATTCAAACATGAAGAGCATTAAAGTATACCAAATAATGCACTGAAGTACAACTATTTGAACCATTAAACTCCCAGAATACTCTCCATACATGCCCTTCAACAAAGGGATACCCATAACAAGAGTGTTTGGCAAAGTGGATAAGGAAAAAAGTGTAATAGTCCATTCCAAACAACCCCTTTTGCTCACATTAGCCCAAACTGCTAAAACTGCAAGAACAATGAGTTTCTGGAGTGTGTCTGCAGCAATGAACCGAAAGTTCATTTCATAAGGATTGTTCATCGCAATGAAATGGAAAGACAGAAGAGGGACTGCAAAAAGTGCCACGAAACGGTTGATTCCTGAACATTGATCTGGTGTGAAAATCTTCCACCACTTGACAGAACCGTAGGCTAGTATCATAGCTACATACAGTGGAACCACTGCAGTCATTACATGATAGAAATCTGATAAAGTTATCATTTTTTCTGATTTCTCGAGCAGCCCAAACCAAGAAAGGATAAAAACAAACAAAATCTGCTTACAGCTTACCAAAACCGAATGAAATTTGAAGGAAAGAACAAGGTTTTAAAGATAGATATGTGTAAGGAAATGGTAGAGGAAGAGAACGTGTGTATTGGTTTATGGGGTTGTGAGTAATTTAGTTGTATGCATATAAAGAAAAGCAGAAATAGTATAAATATAAAATTTTTGGCTATACAGATGCAGAATGCAGCTTTGAGAGTTGCGAGCAGGCTTGCACTTGCAGTCCCCAAAGCAAAGAGGAGGAGGTGGAGGTGGGGTGGGTGGGGGAATTTCTTTTCAGCTGTGTTTGGACTTCGAAAGAGTTTTAAAGAGAGAATTTAACTTATAATTTGATATGTATAGCTGGAAATTGGTAAATGGCTCATTCTTCCATGGATGACTGGTTTTGATAAAGTTAAAGGAAAAAGCAATATGGTTGGAGGTGAGGAGTTTTTGTGTACTTGTTTGGGGAGCTTTTTAAAGCTATGGCTTCTTTTTGCTTAAAACTTTCTTCTTTGGATTCGCTTTGGGCTTGTATGGATTGTTAAATATTATATTCTCCTCAATTCAAAACTTTTATAAAATTCACGACTTTTCAATTACAAATTTAATAAAACTTAATACATCAAATAATCACCTGCCATATGTATGTCACGTAGGGCGACTACCGCAGTGTGCGATTACGAATAACATTACTCTTATTGAAAATATGATTCTTAACTAACTAAAAGGGGCTATTTATATAGTTAGTCTCCAATTTATCATTCTAGAGTTAGATGGTCTCCAACCTCTAAAAGATAGCAAACTGGTTTTCAACTGTTCATTCTTATCATCTCGTGGCACAATCAATGTCAAATGATGAAAGTTATTTCTTGTTAAGAAATAGAGTTAGATTCGCACATTTACAAAGAGATAGGAGTTCCTCCACAGGGGTAGAGGGGAAATGGCATCTAAAGGTTGGGAGGTAGAGCTCCTTGTTAGTGAGCTGTCACTAGGAGTGGACACTTTTTCTTAGAATGGGTGGAACCGAACTGGAAACGTTTAGAATCGGTCGGTTCAATTCCGGATCTTCTAAAAAATAATTTGATTTTAGGATAAATTTTTAAGAACATGCCGATTTTGGTCCGGTTCCAAGTTTTAGTATGGGAACCGCGAGAACCAGACGGTTCTCATTGGATTTTTTCTTTTTCTTTTTTGGTAAAATATATGACTTAATCTCCAACACTTTTATAAAAAATAATCAGGTTACTTCTTAATTTTAGACTCAGTACTTTCCTTCTTCTCTTTGATTCTGTCCTTGTCTCTTCTTATAATTCTTTGATTAATTGATTTTCGAGCCAAATTAGAATATTGGGTAAATATATACTTAAATAAATTTATTTAGAATATATAATTTCATTTATAAGATGCGAAATTTTTATTTTGTTTTCACTTTGATTACCCGATTTTTATTTTGTTTTCACTTTGTAAATCTATACCTAAATAAATATTTGAATAATATGTTCGATTCTTCTATATTTTGTTAAAAGTATCACGTTGATAGCATTTTTAGAGTTTTTATTAGTGAACATTTTATTTTTACATTTTCAATGTAAAGAACCGAACCGGACCCGGAACCGATTGGTTCGGTTCCACAGTTAGCTATGGAACCAATGGTTCTATTTCTAAAATTCTTATTGGTATTCGGTTTGATTTCCTTTGGAATCAGACCAAATCGGATCGCGCTCACTCCTATATGTCACGTGATTGAATTTTATGGAATTAGAGTTTGTTTTGCAACTTGGATTAGTCTTCAAAAATTAAAATGAAGCGTGTTTACACGAGGGTCCCGTAAGAATTTAAAGAATATTTGGATGATATCTCGTCCATTTCTAACTTGTTATATAACTGCAATGAAAGGTGGGGGATAAACTTTAAAATTAAAGACCAGATTAGTACTAGTACAATAAATTGGAGAATTAAATATATGTAATTTTACTTAATTTTTATCCAGTTTTTCAATTCCCCCTTTCCTTTTGCATTCTATTCCATTCATTTTTCTTTTTCCTTGCAATGCTCTACAAAACTAAAAATAAAAGTGCAAAGATTATTTATTTCAAAAAAAATTTAGTATAAAATTAAGAATGTTCCAAAATAATTATCAAGTTATTGTATTGCAATATTCTAAAAACTATTAGAATCGTTTTTCTTAAAAATTAGTGTTTTCATGGGGTTTTAAAGAAAAAAATTAAAAATTTATTGTCAAATATAGAAATCTAAAGTAATAGAGTTTTGTACCAATCAAAATGATAAACACAAGTTTTTTTTGACAACAATATGATCTATCTTAAACAATATGTTGAATCAATTCAAAGGGAAAAGAGGAAGAATAAAGAGAGAGAACAACAATCTATTAAGTAACAAGAATTAAGGTTTACAATGAAATAAAAATTATTTTTATACTACAAGGAAATCTAAAATAATAGGAAATCTAAAATAAGGAAATTAAATATTATGCTAAATAAAATAAAAATATAAACATATATTATCATCCCCCTCAAACTTACGATGCTAAAGTAAGAAACGGCAAGAGTTCGTCACGCAAGAAGCGAAAACGATGAACCGGATAAGACTTAATAAAGAAGTCAACAAGTTGCAACGATGAAAAAACAAAAGGTAGGGAAATGGTGCTAGTTTGCAGATGATGACAAACCATATGACAATTAATCTCAATATGTTTTTTGTGTTCATAGAACACAGAGTTGTGAAAGATCTAAATAGCACTAGTATTATCACAATACATAAGAGTTGGGGAAGAATGAGAAACATCCATATCTACAAGTAACCAAAGCAACCACACAATCTCAGTAGTAGTGGATGCCATAGCTCGAATTTCACTTAATTATAAGCTTTGATACCATGACAACAATATGATCTATCTTAAACAATATGTTGAATCAATCAAAAGAGAAGAAAAAAAGGGGAGAAGAATAAAGAGAGAAAATAACAATCTATTAAGCAACAAGAATTAGGGTTTACAATGAAATAAAAATTATTTTTATACTACAAGGAAACCTAAAATAAGGAAATTAAATATTGTTCTAAATAAAATAAATATATAAACATATATTACCATTTTTATGTTCTGAACTTCTGAATTACCAAAATAAAGGAATTAAATGGAGATTGTAACTTCAAATTTTCAGATAAATTTACAGAAAGAAATACTAACTCTCCTATGTTATTATCTATCACAGACAATTCCAAGTGGGAAAAAAAGTAGAAATTATGGTGATTGAAGTCTTGAAACATTCAGCAGCAAAGCATGCAGATACCTTTCCCTTGAGTTTCAAATTAGTTCATCGATTCATTGTCAATTTCCGCAAGCTTTATTATCTTTAAAGTTAACATTGTTAAAAAAATAGTTCAAACGTTATACGTTATTAAAGATTTGTTTGATATGGTTACTTTTTTAGTAAAAAGTTGGTCAAAATTCTTTTTTAACAATACATTTTATCTGGTCCACTAACTTTTATCAACTTTATTTATTAAAAATGTACATCAAACGAGCATTAAGTAATACACGATTTTACCATTAATATGCTTCAATGAGATGATATTCATTTGAATGTAGAAAATATTATTTTGTGAGAATAAATTTTTATATAAATACTTCTTTTCTTGATTCTTATTTAATTCTATAATTTCAAAGTATCATCATCTAGTGTTCATGTTTCAATGAATTCCCCTATTAAGACAAAAAAAAAAAAAATTTAATTATTTTCCAAGTACCAAAGAACATGGAAAAAAACCTAATTGGCGGCTAAAAAGTGTCACACTGGGGGAAGATAATCTTCAAAGATAAGCTGAACAATTATCATTAATAAAAGTGATGCTTAGAAATTCCAAACAAGCATGCGTTGAAATTAATGATTAAAGTTGCAATTAATGTATTGAATTGATAGAATTAGGAGGCAAAGATTGGCGTGTCAGATTCGTAAGTCTCTTGGAGTTGTAAGCCTCCAAACACGACGTTTAAACTTCACAAATAGCTATAAACCCAATGTTACTTGCACGTGCCCCCGTCTCACAAAGTACTAAAAATGAAGTTGATACTAAAAATTGTAGATTTTACGATTAATTTTGTGCAAAATGTTTCATCAAATACTTTGAACTTTTTCAATAGGCTTACTTTATATTGCTTGGATAACCGTAGTAATACGATATAAAGATTATGGTTTCAACAACTTGGAAAATCGCGGAGTTCGTAGCTAATCAATGATACTTGTAGTCATTGGATTCCTGACTTTTTCTTTTATTTTTGACAGAAGTCAACTTTGATTTGATAATTTTGTAACTTTTTCACTTGTTCAGTAAATACGAATTTCTGTTATGATGACATGTGATGCAAAGAGTATGTGTCATATTCACAAATCTTTCGATATTCTAGTAGGGAAAATAATAATATTGGCCGCTCGTAGCAACTAATTCAACATATTATTGTAGTAGGAATCGTCTCCAATCTATTAGTGATTTGGTGCCATTAGCCTTGTTGAACAAATTTTGTTAATTTTTATGTTTCTCCTTCTGTTCCAATTATATGGATTTGTTTCGTTTTTCACTCGGATTAAAAAATCTTCTTTAAAGTCATTAGAAAATTAATTTTTGCCAAAATCTTTCATAATTTACCCCTATTTAATTTTCAGTACGTAGTAGTAAATTATTGTTGGCATTAGTAAAGAATATGAATAATTTAATTTGAAGAAGAAGAAATGAGAGTTGTTTTATGTTTCCAAGAAGTGAGATTGTGTGTATTTGGATGATTTCAATAAATTTGTATATTAAGTATAGAAAATTGAATAAGGGTATATTAATAAAGAAACAAAATAAAATATTCTAAATTAGAAAACAGATTTATATATTGGGGACAAAAGGAAAGGAAAACTCAGCCAATATAATTGGACGGGATGGAGTAATATTAACATGTATAAGACACTGACACGTGAGTCAAAGATTGATATGTTAACTTCTCGGTTCTCATGTTTAGAGTGCACAAATAGCAATGAAATTGAGGTGCAAATGTTATGGTTTCGAAGAGTATAAAAGGGCATGCGATTCATCACTTTCAAGAAAAACTTTTGTCCCATTCTTATCCTAATCCTTTTTAAATTCTACTTCACTTAATATTTTTCTCGTCTAAAAATTGATTGCACTTTGATAAAGATTAAGTCTTGTTTGGCCTTTATTAATTTTTATTCCATTATATTTTATTTTTCTCTCTCCTATTTTCTATTACACAATTTTTCATAAAATAATATTACACATAAATCAAAAACTTTTCCTTCTTTTTCAACCACTCATTTTTCAAAAAAATACTATTCTGCCTATTTTTATTACCATAAAATGGGGGCCAAACGGGGCTAAAGGAAATAATAGGACCACTTTTTCTTTCATGTTTGTTATAATCGTGCAAAACAAGAAACGTTTAACCTTGAACTGTACAATTTTTTGTCCCCACTTAATTGAATTTTTATTTTAGATAAATAGCATTATCTAACCTTTTTTTTTTTTTGCCCTTTTACTACTAGAATTATTTTGACAGTCTATTTAATACTGGATATGCTTTGAATATTGAGAATCTGTGAAACTAGATTATAGATATATTGTACATTGATTATTAGAAGAATTAAAGTTTAGGGAAGTTATGAAAAATGATGGAGATAGAGACAAACAATGGAGGAAATTGAATGTTCGGGGCAGAATATTTTGGTTTATGTTATTAGTTGATAGTATATTTTTAGTTGACAAGACAAAAAAAGAGTTATAGTTAGAATTAAAGATTAATTTCTAAAACAAAATACATGCAATGCTCAATTTAATTGAGTTACGATAAAGGATCACATTGTTCTAGTAAGTAATTAGTTTCAGGTATATATCTTCGATTAACAAGGAAGAAATGGTTGTATTGGATGCAATGCTTATGATTAAAGTGGTTTGGCTGAAACGATGGAATAAAGTTGAGGACAGTATGATAATAAGTTAAAATGTAATGTATTTATAAATTGCCATAGTGTCAATATAATCTCCTTTATAAAAATTCAATGTAATAGATTAATGGAAATTTACAAAACACATCCCGCCTATAGGATGTATATACTTTGCATACCTTATTTTATAAATTTACATTATACATGACGCTACAAGTTAGATTATGGCCAAATAATAATAATAATAATAATAACTTTGGCAAAAAAAAAAATTTACAAATATGAAATTGTAGGTACATAGACCAAAATGCCTATTATTATACTTTATATACCAATATTTTATGACTAATTCTTTATTCTTCAAAGGTTCAATTATTATTTCATTTTCTTTAGAATATATTTATTTTTATCTTTCACCTATCCATTCAATAACTAATATTTGGACGGGTCTCCATGCCCGCGCTCACACACATATTTATATATTTTTACACAATATTATATATTTTATTAGTTGTATCTATATATTCTTCTCTTGTATGAAGCTTTCTCATAGAGAAGAGAAAAAAATAAAATAAAATTAAGTATGCATTCTCGACCAATTACCAACTTACAAAATCATCTCAACTTAAAATGAGTAGAAAATTGATTTTTATTACTTGATTTTTATTATTATTCTTTTAACAACTAATAAAAGTTATCTTACTTGATTTTTATTATTATTCTTTTAACAAAATACTATTAATTAGAAGGCAGAAATTTGAAAAAATTTATTTGTTTTTACAATGTTGGAAGAGTCAACTAAATCGATTTTCTATGGTTTTCAATACATTATTAACTCATAAAAACACTTTTTAATGATTTGATGTTAGAGTTTCGTAATATATTGAAGACAATAATTTTTATGAATCTCTCACACAATAAATATATGTGTGTGTGTGTGAAATGCAAAACGTTAAATAAAATAATATACAAGATGTGATCCCCTTTTTATTTTAGAGTATTTTTGTCCTTTGAATATTTATAACGAGATATTTGCAAGTTTCCTGCTTTTTTTCAACAATGAGAGTTTTGTAACCACCTATGCAAAATGTAAATTACACAAGCAGGAGCGAATCCAGCATCAAAGTTCAGCTAGAGCGGAGTTTGATCGTTGACCGTTGACTATCGACAATTAACTATCGTAATAGCCCGATTGTTTATTAAATTTTGATTAAATAATATTAAAAGTTATTCAATATACATGTAAATGCATTAAAATGTAAAAGTTATATACATATGAAAATATAATTCAATACAATCCAACATCTTCTCAATTAAATTTTTTCATTTATCCTAATTTCCTAAACATAAATTCCCAAATCAATAATAATAATTCATAAAACATAAGTTACTTATCATAAATTACAATTCTCCATAATAACTCACAATTTACAGATAACATTCATTATTCAACAAGTCAATACCAAATTCTTATAATTCTAGAAAAACAAAAAAAAGCAACAACAGAGAGAAAGAGAGTAAGAGAAATGCGCTCACCAGTCACAAGTTGAAGGCTGCTCGAGCTCGAAGATTCTGACTTTCTGAGATTAGAAGGGCAATCAGGCAGAACACGTCTTTGGTTGTGCTGACTCTTCCTCCTCGCGGCCTCGCCCCTGTCACCTGGCGTCCGCATCGCCTGTCGGTAGCAGCAGTTGCTGCGGTGTTGCCTCTGCTTCGAACGGAAATTATAGAATGGAGAAGGGAGGAAAAGGGTTTGCGCCTCTTTTGTGTTTCAGAGAATTAGAGACAGAATGGATTGAATTTGAATGGAATTGATTTGGTCATTTCATTCGAAGTCTTGGCCCATTTGTTGGCCATTTAGGGGAAATTGGGCCTAACATTTTTAAACAAAAAAGAGGCCCAATGTGTCAATTGTTATCAGCCCAAACAAAAAAATGAAAAATAAAAAATTGGGTCATCTCTTCCTTTCCATCTTCCTCGGCCCTGCAACTACTATCGCCTGTTTGTTGACTCTACGGTGCTACCCGACGGTGCTGAACATTTCGGCGAAGCCAGCACGCGCTGTCGCGCCCCCTCGTCGGGTGCTGGCTCCGCCAATGACAGCAGGGCGGATTTAGGATTAGATTCAAGATCGGGCTATAAAATTTCAAGCCGAACTAATACACAAAAAAAGTGGAAATTACACAAAATCATACATTAACTATTCAAAATTCCTAAATCAGATTGAAACTTTAATATTTCAAAAACCAAATTTTTTTATTAATTATTTAAATAAATTAATTACCAAAAAATAAAAACCCTACCCAGCCGTTACTACCCACTATCATCTCTTCCCTCTCCCTTGCTTGTCTCTCTCTTTCTCTCTCTCTATTTCTCACTCTCTTCTCCAGCGACGATCCAGTTTGGGGCTAAATCATCGATTACAAAGGCGGCGGTGATTCGGTGGTTGTGGCTTTGGGGATTTTTTTGGGTGAGGATTGTGTTTTTGTTGTGGTAGAGATTAAAGGCTTGTTGTGTGGTGGCAAGTCACTGGTGGTGCAGGTGGTGGCGGTGAGAAGGTGATAGTGGTGGTGGTGAGAAGCAATGTTGCGGTGATGGTGACGTGATGCCTCATCGTTCTTTCACTGCGTGGAATTTGTCTCTGTTAATGCGTGTTGGTATCAAAGGCGGAGGCGGTGGCTTTGGGGATTTTTTTGGGTGAGGATCATGGTTTTGTGTGGTAGAGATTAAAAACTTGTTGTGGTGGTGGCGAGGTTCAATTATTTGGACGGGTCTCCATTCGCGCGCTCACACACATATTTATATATTTTTACACAATATTATATATTTTATTAGTTGTATCTATATATTCTTCTCTTGTATGAAGCTTTCTCAATGAGAAGAGAAAAAAATAAAATAAAATAAAGTATGCATTCTCGACCAATTATCAACTTACAAAATCATCTCAACTTAAAATGAGTAGAAAATTGATTTTTATTATTATTCTTTTAACAACTAATAAAGTAACAACTAATAAAAGTTATCTTACTTGATTTTTATTATTATTCTTTTAACAAAAAATTTGAAAAAAAATTATTTGTTTTTACAATGTTGGAAGAGTCAACTAAATCGATTTTCTATGGTTTTCAATACATTATTAACTCATAAAAACACTTTTTAATGATTTGATGTTAGAGTTTCGTAATATATTGAAGACAATAATTTTTATGAATCTCTCACACAATAAATATATGTGTGTGTGTGTGAAATGCAAAACGTTAAATAAAATAATATACAAGATGTGATCCCCTTTTTATTTTAGAGTATTTTTGTCCTTTGAATATTTATAACGAGATATTTGCAAGTTTCTTGCTTTTTTTCAACAATGAGAGTTTTGTAACCACCTATGCAAAATGTAAATTACACCAGGCAGGGGCGAATCTAGCATCAAAGTTCAGTTAGGCGGAGCTTGATCGTTGACCGTTGACTATCGACAATCAACTATCGTAATAGCCCGATTGTTTATTAAATTTTGATTAAATAATATTAAAAATTATTCAATATATATGTAAATGCATTAAAATGTAAAAGTTATATACATATGAAAATATAATTCAATACAATCCAACATCTTCTCAATTAAATTTTTTCACTTATCCTAATTTCCTAAACATAAATTCCCAAATGAATAATAATAATTCATAAAACATAAGTTACTTATCATAAATTACAATTCTCCATAATAACTCACAATTTACAGATAACATTCATTATTCAACAAGTCAATACCAAATTCTTATAATTCTAGAAAAACAAAAAAAAGCAACAACAGAGAGAAAGAGAGTAAGAGAAATGCGCTCACCAGTCACAAGTTGAAGGCTGCTCGAGGCTCGAGCTCGAAGATTCTGACTTTCTGAGACTAGAAGGGCAATCAGGCAGAACACGTCTTTGGTTGTGCTGACTCTTCCTCCTCGCGGCCTCGCCCCTGTCACCTGGCGTCCGCATCGCCTGTCGGTAGCAG
Source organism: Olea europaea var. sylvestris (assembly GCF_002742605.1). NCBI lineage: Eukaryota > Viridiplantae > Streptophyta > Magnoliopsida > Lamiales > Oleaceae > Olea > Olea europaea. The sequence goes on from NC_036237.1 coordinate 70,266, forward strand.
CAGTTGCTGCGGTGTTGCCTCTGCTTCGAACGGAAATTATAGAATGGAGAAGGGAGGAAAAGGGTTTGCGCCTCTTTTGTGTTTCAGAGAATTAGAGACAGAATGGATTGAATTTGAATGGAATTGATTTGGTCATTTCATTCGAAGTCTTGGCCCATTTGTTGGCCATTTAGGGGAAATTGGGCCTAACATTTTTAAACAAAAAAGAGGCCCAATGTGTCAATTGTTATCAGCCCAAACAAAAAAATGAAAAATAAAAAATTGGGTCATCTCTTCCTTTCCATCTTCCTCGGCCCTGCAACTACTATCGCCTGTTTGTTGACTCTACGGTGCTACCCGACGGTGCTGAACATTTCGGCGAAGCCAGCACGCGCTGTCGCGCCCCCTCGTCGGGTGCTGGCTCCGCCAATGACAGCAGGGCGGATTTAGGATTAGATTCAAGATCGGGCTATAAAATTTCAAGCCGAACTAATACACAAAAAAAGTGGAAATTACACAAAATCATACATTAACTATTCAAAATTCCTAAATCAGATTGAAACTTTAATATTTCAAAAACCAAATTTTTTTATTAATTATTTAAATAAATTAATTACCAAAAAATAAAAACCCTACCCAGCCGTTACTACCCACTATCATCTCTTCCCTCTCCCTTGCTCTCTCTCTCTCTCTCTCTCTCTGGCGACGATCTAGTTTGGGGCTAAATCATCGATTACAAAGGCGGCGGTGATTCGGTGGTTGTGGCTTTGGGGATTTTTTTGGGTTCGGATTGGGTTTTTGTTATGGTGGTGGCAGGGTTGAATCGCTGGGGGTACAGGTGGTGGCGGTGAGAAGGCGATGGTGGTGGTAAGAAGCAATGTTGCAGTGATGGTGAAGTGATGCCTCGCCGTTCTTCCACTGCATGACGCGACGACAGCGTGCTCTCGAGAGGTTAGGAGTGCCGATAGCACGAACTGACGAGGCGATCTGTTTAGTAGCTCGAAATAATGACGAAGTGATGTGTTTGGGGCTGGATCATTGGTTACAAAGGCAGTGGTGATTTGATGGTTGTGGCTTTGGGGATTTTCTTGGGTGAGGATTGTGTTTTTGTTGTGGTAGAGATTAAAGGCTTGTTGTGGTGGTGGCGAGGCTGAATCGCTGGTGGTGCAAGTGGTAGCGGTGGTGGTGAGAAGTAGTGTTGCGGTGATGGTGAAGTGATGCCTCGCTGTCCATTCACTGCGTGAAATTTATGTCTCTATTAATGTGTGTTGGTATCAAAGGCGGCGACGGTGTCGATGGTTGTGGCTTTGGGGAATTTTTTGGGTGAGGATCGCCGGTGGTGAAGGTGGTGCCGGCGGTGAAGGTGGTGCCGGCAACGGTGCTTTGGAGTGGTGGGATGGGGTGTGGGTGTATGTGACGATTTTATTGGTTGACTAAAAGTTGTGATCAATAAATTGGTTAATTTGTGATCAATGTGGTGTTGGTTTTGGCGATGATAGTGGTGGTGGTGCTGTTGGAGGTAGCGTTGAAGTGTTGGTCGTAAGTGTTGGTGATGGTCACAGATTATTTGGTTGATTGTGACCAGTGAATTGATTAATCTGTGATCAATGAAAAAGATAAATTTTGACCAAAAAATAATGTGTGACTTAAAAATTTAATAATTTGTGACCGTCTAATAAGTTGTGACCTGTAATATTTGTGATATGTGACCTATAAATTCTTTTATTTCGTGATCGAAAAATAATGTGATCTATAAAATTTTTGATTTGTGACCGAAAAAAAATTTGTGACCAATAATTTGTAACTAAAAATTAATTGTGACTAATTAATTTTTTTATTTGTGATCGATAAACAAACTATGACCTACAAATTTTTTTAACTTGTGACCAAAAAATAATAAGCGACTTAATTAAATTGTTAATTTGTGACCAAATTGTATAGATATGTGACCTAGATATATGTTATTAATAAAATAAATAAATAAATTATAAATAAATTTTAATAAAAATCTAATTTTTGAAATTTGAAACTTTTCTTAATTTTAAAATACGACATACTTAATCTCTTACTTATGAAATTGTTCCACAAAAAAATTACACATAAAAAACTGTTTTTACAAAAAAATAAAATAAAAAAAGAAGGAGAAGAAGAAGAAGGGAAAAAAAATTCTAGCCCCCTCGCCCCCCGCCCCAAAAAAAAATAAATAATAAATAAAAAATCCGCCCCTCCACCATAGAGGGTGTATAAAGTAATATGCCATAGATTTATATTTTACACTTTGGAATGTTAGGAGGTAAATGGCAAGATGTCCAATTGTACATAAGATGAATATAGTGAAACTGAGGATACTAAGACCGATATGTGATTTTATTAAATTGCGAAATAACAACTTAGTTCAGGTGGTTGTCACGTATATGCTACGTGTACTTAATTTTTTTACTTAATTCTTTACCTACTACTTACAATAAGAGGTGAGACCATATTTGGAGATTTTTATATTCAAATGGGGCTCGCGTGCATTGGGAGAGAGGGGGACAACTTTCGGTACATTCTATTCGGTACAAATGAAATTGTCATATTTTGAATTAACCTAAAGAAGCTTTATTCAAAAGAATGACATGATTTTGATGGAACAAAATCGAGGCATCGAACCAAATTAACATTACATGTAATTCTCAAAGATCTATAGCCTCAGAATCTACTAATAAATCTAGAAATGTTAACCGTATCACATGACTTCTCCTTTCATTTTGAACACAATATGAGGTTGCTTATACAGCAAATGATCAATCAATTGGGCCTTTTGGAACCTCAGCACTAAATCTTCAGATGGTTCAAAAACTATCATGGATTACAAGGATCATTCACTTTATTGTTGTAACCACAGAAACATGTGATTTCGAAACTAAAACTAGGATCATAAATTACGTGCAAAACTTGTGCGTTCTAATAATCTTTCCCGCTTGGAAGGTCGATCCACTGCAGTTGGAGTTCGAACTCGCCACTTTCAACATTTCTCAGTAGCAAAATCATATCTTGTATAACTTTACCGTCTTTCCAGATAATACAAGTTTCTTCAGATAGGCAGTTTGATCTGCTAGGTCGTACTCTTATAATTACATTACCACTTGGGAGGCCATCTAGTTTGATCCTCGGTGCTTCCATGAATGGTTTAATATCAAACTCTGCATCTCCCATAATCCCATTTTGTCATCCATGCTGAATGTGTCTTAGTTGTACACACTACACAGTCTGAAATCATATACACACCAAGAGACAACTTCTTACTATCAGAAAGATCTACACATTATGTCATGTTACAATACTAGATTCTCATGGTGATTAGAAAATGGAGCTCACCAACTTGATTGAGGCATTAGGATCAACTACAGAAAGTGTCAAATCCTCGTTCCATTCAGGATTGATATCCTTATTTATAACACACGTCTTCAACATTTACATATTTGAAAATTCGAGTAGCAAAAATTAAAAGAAAATACATACACGTGTCAAATATCTTAATGAGAAGATTAGTGTATGTCGCGGAAATTCCTTGATAAATCTGGATTTCGGGCTCAGAAAACAATCAAACGAACATTGGTTTATCTCGGCTCGACCCAAGACTTTCGCCTTCACTTTAGACAACCCTCTTTCTCTCAATCCCCACAAAGAAGAATAGATGGTGGTGGTGACGGGAAGAAGAAGAAGCAGCAATGGTGAAAACTCTCTCAATTTTTCCCAAACTCGGGTTCTTCTCACCTCTCGGCCATCTCTCTCTCTCGGCCTTCTCTCCCTCAACTCACACACAACCACACACCATAAGAGAAAATGGTTGGGAGCATAATACATATAAAAGGGTTGGTTTAGGTTAACAACATTGGCCAAAGACATTTCTTCTCCCCAATTGGGCCAAGACCAAGTAGCCCAACAAACTAAAGAATGGATCACCAATTACTCCAAACCCACACTAATATCCAAAGCCAAACACTAACCAAAACTTGGGCCATCCAAATGTGCAATTCGTCTCCGAGTCGAGCCAAGTCCATGGCATCGATAAAAAATCCGACAACTGTTTTAAATCATCACCCGAAATTGAGTATCAAAAAACCCAACAGTGTAAAACAGGCAAGCCTAGTACGTTGCAACTAATTCACTAAATTCATTACTGTAGAAGTGTTTATAGCTCCTGTTTGATTCATTCCTATTTCTTCAAAAATCTGATTTCTTTGCAACTTCAAATTCAATTTTGATAGACACCTCTTCATCAAGAAACTTCACTTGTTAAAGAGTAACAATTTCATAATTGATAAGTTGTAGATTTTTCTCAATCGAACCATTACTTCAAAGAGATGAACTCCAAGAGTATCAAAAGGAGGCAAGACTTGATATAAATCTCCAGAATCTCACATCTTCCACAACTATCAAATTCGATATTTCTTCTACACCAAATACTTTAGTTGTGACAAGCCAAGAATTTGCAGCATGTTTGGCTATGACATACTTTCAAGAAAAGTAATTCTAAAGTAAGCAGGACCAGACATGTCTAAACTAATAAAAAAGAATTTATAAACTTGAACTTCTTTCTAATTTCAAATTATATGTACCCTTTGTGAATGCAATAGTACAATGGAGAGCAAAGAGAGTATTATTTTAGTTTTTTTCTTTCTCTCTTGTTTGTGGAGAAGAGAGAGAAAGAGTAGGAGAACACAAAAAAACAATGGGAAATAGATTGAGATTTTTTTTTTGTGAATTATAAGGTAAACAGGTTTCTAGCCTGGTAGTTTATTAATGGTTTGATGGTATTAATGAAAGAGTCATGCTGTGTGCACAGCTCGATACACAGCATAGCTCACGGCTCCCTCATATCGGAGGGCTCATGCCATTTTTTTATTGGCACAGGTCCCACCTCAGTGAGGGGGCTATAAGTTGTACTGTCCTAGTCGGGCTATACAACAAGAAAAATCCTTAATGAAATGTGTCTGAGTTGAGTCTACTTGTTTTTTAGCATTGACTGTGGTGTGAAAGTCGCTTTTTCTGGTTGTAGAGATAAATAAATATATTATTATGAGATAATACTTTGTGTTTTCTATTCTTATTTATTCTCTATTCGGATTATAGTAGTGTTATACTAGTCAAACTGGGGCAGGTGATAAGGTTTAGGGAAATGGATTGCATGTCAGTAGATGGTTGCTACTTTTTCATTTTTTTTCAAACTGTCCAATCAGTGTTTGACATGTGTCCCCTTGTTTAAAAACCATGTCCCAACCCTATTTGTATAGCCTAACTCTTACCGGTAATGTTCTTTTGAAGACATTTTGATCATTTTAATGGTTTTCGTTAGGTAGGAATGACATCGTTCACATTGTTCACATAGACAGAGAACCTAATCACCACGATGAGCCATGTTGGAGCTGAAATTACCCTAAATTATAAATAATTTGTTTAAAATTGTCGAACCACCCATTCCAAGAAGATTGATACAATTTCTTTTAGCAAACGATCATTTTCTCTTGTACTTGACTACATTGATATTAAGAAAACTTTAGTGAAATATGATAATATTTCCTTAAATCGATACTTCTTGTCTCCATATTCAATTAGATATTTTTATTTGGCCACTCTTTTTTTTCTCAAACTTATTAGCTAATTTAGATTATAAATTATTGAATATTATTAAAAGATAAAAAAATTAAATTTCATCTATATGTAAATAGATATTGAATGTCTTTAATATATATTTACGAATATGAGCAATACATATATGGTGAACTTGTATAATATTTCAATCATGATATGTGAATAGAAAGTTAAACATAATGTCACATGGCATTTTATTATCAGACTTTTAAATACAATCAGCTTTTCCATCAAATGTTGGAGACGACTTAGAGAAACGGGCTATGTAAGGGTTGATTTATTATATATTTGTTCGACCAGTTTTAACTCGGAGGAGCGTGATCAAAACACAATTTATATGGAAATTTAGACAGAATTTCGGTATATATAATGTGGTAAACAATTACGCAAAACAAGAATTAAAAAGGAGCAGAAAATAGAGAATAACCCAAGGCGAGACGTTATCTCTTTTCTTAAGATAAATTGTCTCGTTACGGTACTCACGGTGAATGACACTTGTATTCCAAGATACAATGGATTCACAACTTGTGGTAGCAGCACTTCAAACCACAAGAAATTGACGAACTTTTGACAGAATTTTCCCTCTACAAAGGAAATGCATGAAAATGCTATAAAAATATAAAAGAGATAATTGCAAGAGGAGAATTAGTGCTCAATGCAATTGGTGTACCCAAAATTATGTCCATAGGGTCCTATTTATAGATGTAGAAAAGATGCAAATGAAGTGGTGTGAGTCAAAACATGCATCCTTTCGAAAAGTTGCAACACTTAGCCAAAATCTACATCATTTCGAAAGGTTGCAACACTACATTTTTTCCAATTTTGGACCGTAATTTCTCATTCATTCGGAATTGGTTTCGAGATTCCAAATAGGCCACAATGATCTACTCGATGAGTAGAATAAGTTGGTCCATTTACTTTTATAATTTGAACATCGGATCAAATCCGAATATTTGGTTGAAGTTGACACGAAGTCACACCTTTTAATTTTTCACTTTTACACACATTTTCATTTTTCAATTTTCAATTATTTATTTGAACCAATCCCAACAATCCCCCACATGAAAAATTTGGGTACGCAAATGTAATTGTGATGATATGATACAATGTAGAGAGGAAGCGAAAAAATACTGCATCGGGGATGGTGGCTTCTGACCTTAAACCTCCCTTAGTGAAATACTATTGGACTTATTCAGCTAATTGGTGAATTATAGGTTTTCAACCAGTCAGCCTTTATTATAAGTAAAGACAATAGTACTCACACAGATATCTTCCATATTATGTACTTAGTTCTCGTGACTTGGTTTATTTTGAGCGTGAACCCTTCTTAGTTTCATAAGTATTTAAAGAATTTAAGCCTTAAACAATTCTTATCGAAGCGGCCCTACTTCACACTTACATAGGTGACCTCCTATTAAGAGTATTTTGTCATACTTCACTTAATTTAATCAAGATATATGAATCATTAAAATATAATCTTAACCTCTATCCACTCTACAAAAAGCACTTTATTATCATAAGAATAAGTTAGGAATTCTAATTTTCTAAGTGCTTCATGAAATTTTCACAACTTAGTTGTCCCTTTGAACCAAGATCTTGGGATCTCCAGTCAACAATGTAGGGTTACCATTGGAAAAACTCTTAAGTAGTAGGCTTTAATTTCATTCTTCTCGATAGACAACGTACTTGATCTCTAGGCAAACTTTTTGTAAGTGAATCCTAAATATTCTCCTTTGATTTCACATAATCTATGTAGATAATGCCATTTGAGATCAGTTGCTTAATGGTGTTGTGTTTACAACGAATATGTCTAAACTTACCATTATGCATGCTGCTTCGACCCCTTTCAATTGTCGATTGACTATCACAATGTATACTTATTGTAAGCATCAGCTTGGGCCAGCATGGAACATCTTCTAAGAAATTTCGAAGCCATTCTGCTTCTTCTCCAACTTTGTCCAAAGCAATAAACTCAAATTCCATCATTGATCAAGTTATGTACGTTTGCTTTGTTGATTTCCATGATACAGCAGCTCCACCAATACTGAATATATAACCACTAACGAACTTAGAATCTTTCATATCGGATATTCAATTCGCATCACAATATCTTTCTAGTAGCACAAGATTTTTTGTGAAGTGTAATCCATAAGTTAAGGTATCCTTCAAGTACCTTAGAACCCTCGTCAAAGCCTTCCAATGATCATTGTTTGAATTACTTGTAAATCTGCCAAGTTTATTTACCGCAAAAGCAATATTCGATCGAGTGCAGTTTGTAATATATATAAGACTACCAATTATTTGTGAATACCTTATTTGTGATATGCTTTTTCCCGTATTCTTGACTAAGAGCATACTCGGATCAAGAGGAGTTCTCGCAGGACTTTCCTCAAACATGTCAAATTTCTATATAATGAGATTGTGCAAGTACAATTTTATCCTGCTTTTGAGAGATTTTTATCCTTAGAATTACATCTGTCACACCCATATCTTTCATATCGAAATGCTTTATTAGCATTCTTTTGGTGTTAAGTAACTTTCGTGACTATTGCCCATTATTAACATATCATCCATGTATAGACATACAATTACATAGGTATTCGGTATATTTTTAATATATATACATTTGTCACATTCGTTGATCTTGAATTCATTTGACGATATTGTTTTGTCAAACTTTTGGTGCCATTGTTGAGGAGCCTGTTTTAATCCATACAAGGACTTGACGAGTTTACACACTTTGTGTTTTTGGTTAGGAGAAACGAACCCTTTAAGTTGCTGCATGTAAATCTCCTTTTCTAACTCACTATTTAGGAATGTCATTTTTACATCCATTTGATGAATCTCAAGATTATATATTACCGCAATTGCAATTAACAACCTTATCAACGTGATTCTAGTTACGGGTGAATAGGTATCAAAGAAGTCAAGTCCTTCTTTTTGCCTATATCTTTTAGCAACCAATTTGACATTATATTTATCAATGGATCCATCAGGTTTCAATTTTTTTTTTGAATATCCATTTGTATTCTAAAGGCTTGTTACCGGGAGGTAAATCAACCAACTCCCACGTATGGTTTTGCATTATAGAATCTGTCTCGCTATTGATGGCTTCTTTCCAATGATGTGCTTCCGGTGTAGACAGTGCTTCATTGAAAGTCTTTGGATCATCATCCACCATATAGGTTAGAAAATTTGGACCAAATATCTTGGAAGTCCTAACCCTTTTACTACGCCTTGATCTTTCCTCATTTGAAGTTCCATTGATAGTTTCATATGTTCTCTTGTTAAAATTCGTATTTTCCTTATCTTTGCAAGGAAAAATATTTTCAAAGAATATCACATTCCTTGATTCGATTATGGTCCCTTCGTGTACGTCTTATATTTCGAATTTGTGTACAAGAAATCGATATGCTCCACTATTATTGGCGTATCCAATAAATATGCAATCTATCATTTTAAGATCGATTTTCACTTGTTTAGACTTAGGTACTTCAACTTTAGCCAAACACCCCCATACTTTCAAGTATTAGTAGGATAGATGATGACATTTCTATAGTTTATATTGTGTCTCTTCTATTTTCTTAAGAAGTATTTTATTAAGAAGACTATTTGCCGTTAAAATAGCCTCCCCCACATGTTCCGAGGTAAACCCGAACTTCTTAACACGGCATTCATCATTTCTTTAAGTGTTCAATTTTTACATTCTGCAATACCATTTGATTGAGGAGAGTAAGGTACCGTTGTTTGATAAACAATTCCATGTTCGGAGCAAAATTCTTCAAATGGTGTTCCATATTCACCTCCTCTATCACTATGAATATTCTTTATTTGTTTTTTAAGTTGTGTTTCAACTTCAACCTTATAGGTTTTGAATGCATTTAAAACTTCGTCTTTACTTCTCAAAAGAAAAGACATGACAAAACTTTGTACTATCATCATTAAATATCATAAAGTATTTCTTACCACCTCGAGTTTGTACATATTTTAGATCGCATACATCGCTATGGATCAAATTAAGAGGGATTGTGTTCCTTTGTATTGAATGGAACGGTGTTTTAGCCAATTTTGTTTCAACATATATTTCACATTAAACTTTGATTCATTAGTTTGCGCAACGATTTGTAATTCTCATGTTCTAATCGATTATGCCGCAAACATGAAGGTTCAACCAAGTAAACAGAATTTATAGTTTTATTCATAATGACTTGCTTCGGTACAATTGTAAGAACATTCAATTTGAACATTCCATCACACATGTATCATTACCCTACATACATCTCGGTCTTAGACAACACAAACGTATCGGATACTAATACAAGTTTAAAACCATTCTTGCTAAGTAGAGATCCGGACACTAAATTCTTTCGAATTTTCGGCACACGTAGGACATTGTTGAGGACGATTTCTTTCTCGAATGTCATCTTCAAAGTGACTCTGCCTTGTCCTTCAACTTTAGAACTTATAGAGTTTCCCATGTATAGTTGTTCTCCATTCAATTCTTGATAGTTGGAGAATATCGCCTTGTTCGCACACACATGGCCGGTAGCGTCGGTGTCAATCCACCATTCTCTAGTATTTCCAATCATGTTGCATTCAGACACTATTGCAAATAAACTCATTTTTGCAGTTCGTCGGATAGAGTGTCATTTGCAACCATGTGGGTTTGAGCATTCTTCTTTGACTTTCGACATTCATTTGAACGATGTCCGGTCTTGCCACAATTGTAACAATTCCCTTTGAATTTCTTAACTTTCTTGGAATTGTTTCTTTGCGGTGCATAATTAGGAGCCTTTCATTTCTTGTTTGTTGCATTTGGTTCCATTTCAACAAAGTTTGCACCATCTTGATCAACCGAAACTTCGTTCAGTTTTTCGGTTGTCCTCTTCAATCTTCAAGCGCACAATTAATTTTTCCAAATTCATTTCATTGCGTTTGTGCTTGAGGTACTTTTTGAAATCTTTCCACATGGGAGGGAGTTTCTCAATAATGGCAGCCACTTGGAATAATTCACTCAATTCCATTTTCTTGGCATGAATGTCGTGCAACAAGACTTGAATTTCTTGCACTTGGCTAATCACGATTTTGGAATCACCATCTTGTAGTCCAAAAATTTGCCAACAATGAATTTTTTTGTTCCGGCATCCTCGATCTTGTACTTTGTCTCCAAAGAATCCCATAGTTCCTTGGCTGATTCATTTGAACTATACACTCCATATAATGTATTATCCAATCCGTTTAGGATATAGTTCTTGCATAGGAAGTCCGAGTGTTTCCATGCGTCTAAATTAATAATCGATTCACGATTATATTCCCCTTCTTGTACAGACGGTGCAATTTTCTTTTGAAATTTAACCAAATTAAGAATGGTGAGATAAAACAACATCTTTAGTTGTCACCTCTTGAAGTTCACTCCTGCAAATTTTTTCGATTTTCCCCCATGTGGGTTAGTAGTATTATGCAACGGTATGGCCATGCGGGGTACCACATTATTGGAATCATTTTTACTTGACGAAATGCCGATGGTAGCCATTTCTGTTACACAAACAGAAGTTCAACAAAATGATAATAATATCGGTGGAGGAATAGTACACAGAGCACTATTCAAGCAAAGTAATGGTTTGTCCACAACCAACCAAAAAGACAAAAAAAAATTTGTCTTAAATTTGTTGGAGACGACTCAGAGAAACGGGCTATGTAAGGGTTAATTTTTTATATATTTGTTCGGCCAGTTTTAACCTGCAGGAGCGTGATCAAAACACAATTTATATGGAAATTTGGACAGAGTTTCGATATATATATAATGTGGTAAATGATTATGCAAAACAATAATTAAGAAATAGTAGAAAATAGATAACAATCTAAGTCAAGACGTTATCTCTTTTCTTAAGACAAATTGCCCTGCGATGCTCACAATGAATGACACTTGTCTCCCAATCTATAATGGATTCACAACTCGTGGTAGCAGTACTTCCAACCACAACAAACCGGTGAACTTGTGACAAAATTTTCCATCTATAAAGGAAATGCATGAAAATGCTATAAAAATAGAAAGAAGATAATTGTAAAAGGAGAATAAGTGCTCAATGCAATTGGTGTACCCAAAATCATGTCCATATGGTCCTATTTATAGATGTAGAAGGGGTGCAAATGAAATAGTGTGAGTCAAAATATGCATCATTTCGAAAAATTGCAACATTTGGTCAAAATCTGCATCCTTTCGAAAGGTTGCAACACTTCATTTTTTCAATTTTGGATTGCAATTTCTCATTCATTCAGAATTGATTTTGAGATTCCAAATATACCACAATGATATACTCGATGAGTAAAATAAGTTAGTCTATTTACTTTTATAATTTGACCATCGGATCAAGTCCGAATATTTAGTTGAAGTTGATACGAAGTCACATCTTTTCATTTTCCACTTTTACACATCTTTTCATTTTCCAATTTTCAGTTATTTATTTGAATCAATTCCAACATCAAATCACCTCCCACCACGATATCTTCTATCATTGCATTCGCCCAAACTTTCCTGGCAAATTAGCATTATTCATAATATTTTCTATTCGTATATTAATTAATTATTCAGTTACTATAATCTCATATATTTGTTGAATTATTCTACTTGTACAATTGTTGTTGACAATAATAGATGACAACATTGATGTGGTCAAAATCTGGTCCATTAATTTTAGAAACATTTATTGAAATTGATGAATATGATGTTGACAAATATAATTGTCAACCATTATTGTAAAAAATGATTCTACAAGTAGCATGACTCATATTTGTTTTCAGTGAACTCAATCTGCATTCAACCCGACCCGGATGATATGGGTCAAGAGACAACACCCGCCAAATAATACCTTTATCGGTAATTAGGACTTCCAAAAGCCCTATCCAAAACCCTTGACACAGTCGGGTTTCTTCGCCGATAGCTCTGCTCTCTTGGTTTGAAAGTTGAAACCCCTACGCAAACCCCCACTCCACCCCACCCACGCCCAAGGAAGATAGAAAATGACAGTAACTTCAAGATTATACACTCTTTTAGGAACCTCAATTCTCCGCAGTTCGCTCAGTTTCACTCAAGTTCCTCCACTTAGATTTTGCAAACTATTCCCTTCTTCTTCCATTTCACTGTGTTTTCACCGATACAGTTCATATGCAGTCACGCTGGACTCCGAATCTACAATAATCTCCGCCAACAGCATAGAACCGGAGCTTTCTGTCAATTCTAATCACCAATACCATCCTTGGCCTGAATGGGTACACTTCGTCGACCGTTTAAAGACGAAAGGATACCTCATTGAAAGTGCTGCGGTTACTCCTCCATCCACGGTGGTGTCGGAAGACGGTGGTGGTATGGACCGGGCCGCTTATACGGAGATGGGATTGCTGAAGGATGCTTGTTTGAGATTTGGTCGTGATCGCTTTGACATTTTCAAGTAAGGGAACTTCAGTTTTCGTGCTTAGAATGCTTTGTCTGGCTTAAAAGCCAAAAAAGGATTTTCTTTTTTTGCCTTTTTTGTTACCATCTAAGCCAGGCCGAACATGCTAGAATTTATTACTCAGATATATGCGAGGAGAGGTAAAAATGAAATTTATAGGTAAGTAAGATTGTGAGTGTGGAATGTATGTTTCAGATCATTGTCTACAGAAGACATTCAGGCAGTTGTGGATAAAGGATGTCCTAATCTTTTTAGAAAGGCTGTTAACTCGGCCAAAAGATTGAGAGCATACCTGAAACTTGATGAAGGAGACGTAAGTTTCCCTTTGATTTACTATGCATTTCATTGCTTATTTATGTAAGCATATTTTCTCTGGAAGCATATGAATTATACTTGGTATAATTGTTGATATGAATCCAAGTTTAACTGAAGGATACTGCAGGTATGCGGTGCTTGCAATCTGCGTGGATCCTGTGATAAAGCATATGTTCTGGTTAATGACTCTGAAGGAGCTGCACGTACAGTTGATATCATTCGTATTTTATTGCTCTATGCATTAGATCCACTTGTTATTTCTGGAGGGGAGAAGCCTCCAGGTAGAGAGCTTATTGATTTATCAGCAAGAAAATTGCTTTCGAAGATGATGGAGCTCAGTGAGACACCTCCTGATCCTGAACTTTCAAAGCCTGTTGTCATAGCTTCTCAAAAGAAGAAACAGTCTTCTGATTCTGTAGTCGATGAAAGGTCACGAAATGTAGAGATGAAAAGAGGAGACTGGATGTGTACCAAGTAAGTTGAATTAGAAAACTCTTATTATGATAATTTGTAGTACACTTGATCTAATTTTTCTTGACCTTTTCCCTATATATGTGTGGGTTGAAAACCTTCTCATTAAGTTTGTGTAGGAGTAATAACTTTTGAGTTTCACAAATTATTCCATTTTCTGGAATATTTCTTTCTCAGTAATTATTGCATTTGAAGATATATTCATCAAAAAGTTGGATTATATCTTGAGCATGTTACTCCCTGCTGTTCTCTTTAGTCAAACTTGCATGAGGATTTGAAAGCATTTTAGCACAGTAAAGCAGAAACTATTTCTGCCACCAGAACATACTGTCTCCATTTCATCCTGATGATTGTTGTTTCTACTTCTTGTTTTGCAATTAAGTGGGCTACATTAATGTTTCTATTCTGCTACACCAGTAACTGATGTTATGCCATAATTGCTTCTTAGATGCAACTTCATGAACTTCGCTAGACATGTAAGATGCTTCAAATGTGGAGAAGGTGGACCCAAGAGTGTTCTTGGGGATGATGTTGAAATCAAGAAAGGGGATTGGATTTGCTCTGAGTAAGTTCTGAATTCTTTAGTAGGTCGTATAACTCTATTCTTGGTGAGTGCTGACTGACCTTTCAGAAACTTAATGTTTTAATATTAGAGTGATCGCAATGTCAATTGATTTTGATATCATCTGAAAAATAATTGTCAGAAACCTGCATATTAAATTTCTGCATGCATGTAACTTAGGCATGCCACTAGAGCTGGTGCTTTCTGTAGCTGCCATAAGTATTATGATGAGCTATTTGTTTGGTTTGGTGCAGATGATTTTGATATAGATATATATGGCATGCGTCTAACTGCATGTATAGAACTGCAATATTTTTTGCCATCTCTGCATTGGGAGGCTCTGATGTTCAGCTCTTAAATTGAAATACGAAGATTATTTTTACTAACTTGACATGTTATATCATACATTTACTGAGACTTAAAATACTTCCAATCATTTAGCTATCGAACTTGTTAATTTTTTTATTCTTGTCCTTGGCCTAACATGGGCCTGGGGATGACTATCCTCGAGGTTCGATATCTGCCCAAACCCACCCGCACCCCGTGTATTGGATGTTCTGATTTGGCCTAGACCTTATTTAGAACTTGTGCTTCACAGTTTACTTCTGGAGTTTTAAGCATAAATATTTGTTTTGTTAAGACATAGAATTATTATAATATTATTGACAGCCAGTATGATGTTCCCTCTCTCTAAAATTTTAGAAAATACACAAAGAAGGAAGAAAATTTAAGAGGGATGCAGACTGGCATACCTGTTATGTATGCTTTTGTTTTTGAAGAGTCTTGGGTTATGTATGTTTGTCGATGCTGGTATTTCTTAGTGGAAGACGTGTTATTTAAACAAAAATACCAAATATAAGTGACAAGACACATTTCCCTTTTCATTCCTTTCTCCCCCTGAACTACAACAAGGATACTGACACTTAGCCCCTGTTTGGGCTCCATTATTTCGAATTATAATGAAAGAAATAGTAATTTTTTGAAGAATGTGTGATTAAAAAGAAAGGAAAAGTTTTTAGGTTTTCGTGTAATATTATTTTATTGAAGAATGTGTGGTTGATAAAAAGAGAGAGAAAAATGAATTTTAATTTAATGGGGGCCAAATAAGGGCTTAGTTTTCTTATTCTTGGTCATGTCAAATAGTTGTAACTTTCTTGAAAATGATATATGGAATTACATAGCACAGCATAATTACTTCCCCGAGGAGATTAGGAGGGCCCTTTGTAGAAAATTTCAATAAGTTGAAGACGTAAAGTTCAACAGAGCCAAAACAAAGTTCTACTAGGGCGGAGTGACGAAATCAAATTTAACAGCTTATAAAGAAAGAGGATGACTTAAGACATCTTCTCCTACCGGGAATAAGGTGTTGGCAAACCAGAGACGGATGATAAAAATCACCATCACAATCAAACTTCTTCTTGATCTACCGGAATGTTGAGTGTTATTTAATAAGCTCCTTTGTCTGAAAATAAGCATATTTTTTTCAAGAAGACTTATCTTTTCCCTGATAAGTGATTTTGTGAGACACACATTAGCTGCCAAATTGATATTATGTCTATTAGAAGCGCTTGGAAAATATTGCCAATTTGTGTGTCAAGCAGTAAAAAAGGGGGAAAATGGTACATGAAATCAACACCAGCAACTCGGGGAGAATCCCGTAAATGAAATTTAAAGTGGAAAGTTTGATTAAAGAGTTCCTCTTGATAAAGCATGAATATAGGTTCACCTTCACAAGGAAATGGCAAGTTCTTTGATATGATTCTGGTTTTTTAATATCTATCTTAGTTTTTATCTTTGACTTGTCTTCGTGATGATGATGACGAACTTGGTCTATGCATTTCCCATTTCTTCTGAGGGATTGAAATCTTTTTTCTCCCCTTGAAAATCGAAGTGTCCTAATTCTTTCAAACATTAAGCACGAAATTTTCCATAGTCTTTACTTCCGTGTAGTTTATTACTGAAGGCATTTATCCTTTTCATCTTTACTGCACATGACTTGTGCACTAGCCATACTTCATATCGTGTCTAATTATTGTTGAGAATGGAAGGTGATTGCTTCATATTGATGAAAAGAAATTCATTCGGCATCCATTCTGATAAAATTTGATAATAATATATAAACAAATAAATTCTTTCTTCTATAGTAGCTTAAGATTTTAGATGAGATTGTTCAACTCAGTGTTCGCGCATGCAAATATTATGGTTTCAAGTCTCAGTCACCTGTTTATAAAGCCTTTGGTAAAAAAATCCACGTGGTTTGCAAGTGAGTGGTTACATTAAAGATAAAATTAAAATAAATAAATATCCTCTCTCTATAATATCTTAAGATTTTAGATAAAGCAGTTCAACTTAAACGATTGAAAAGTACTTTTAACAGGCATGTCAGCGTCTGTGTATATGCAGTTTGCTTGTCTTGCTATCATGTCTTGAGTTTTACCATATTTTCCTTCAGCAACTGTATTCTCAATCTTGTGTGCTGTGTATTGCTGATGCATGTGGATTCTTGTGCAATTAGTCTCTTTGTTTTATTCATTTGTTAATATACCTCTCTCTTTTTGTGGTGGTATTCGTCTTCTGGTGCTAGGCTACAATTAATTCTCTTTGGGTTTTGTGCATGGGACATCCATCCTGTTCTCTGTGATCTATTCTAAAACTTCTCTTTTGCCGTCACTTCAAGCAGTTTATTTTTGAAGCAGTCATATTGTCATTCACAACTCAACTTACAAACAACCACTTTGTGCAGATGCAATTTTATCAACTTCTCTAGAAATATACGATGCCTGAAATGCAAAGCAGAAGGACCTAACAGGGTTTCTGTTGATGACGCTGAAATGAAAAAAGGAGATTGGAATTGCACTCAGTAAGTTCAATCAACTTTTCATGTTGCTGAGTGTATTTGTTTTTAGGACATGTTTTGATGGTTTTGGTAGTGGCTAATAGCTATTACTTCATCCATTTTTTATTTTATGCACTTGAAATTTTGGACTAGTTCTACACTATTTCTGCATATAAACTGTCCAGCTTATTTTCCACCTAATTATGCTATTAATTAACAAACTAAGCAATGATATTGCTTCTGGCACATATTTTTAATCCTTTATGTTTACAAATAATGGACAATTTAGATTTTAATTGCTTTCTTTGCATTCATGAATGTGGTCAGAATATTTTAGGAACTAATTAAATTATCCTTCTCCAGTGAATTGTTTGACTTTGACATCTACTTGAGGATCTTAAAATTTGTGTGTATATTACTAATAAAGTACCGAATGATTAGCTTTCACCTACAAATATTCTTGCAATGGTTCTTTAGTTCACTAGTTTTATCTTGGGGTATTTCATCACATTTTGAGCTCTACAGGTGTGATTTCATGAATTTCGCAAGCAACCGCAAGTGTTTACGCTGCCAAGAGCCTCGGCCCAAGAGGCAACTAAATCCCGGGGAATGGGAGTGCCCTGAGTGAGTCTATTTCCACACATCTCATGGTTGCTGTATGAATCATTAGATTTTATGCTTAACTGAATGATAATACTCTGTTTTTCTTTCTGCAGTTGTGATTTCTTGAACTATAGGAGGAATGTTGTTTGCAAGAAATGCAATCATGATCGCCCCAAAGAATCAGGGACACGGTACGAAGAGCATATTTGGAAGAAACCTTTTTAAACAGTACTGTTTGTTTTATTAGCTTAAACACGTTAATTCAACATATTTATTTGTTTACATCCGGGTATTAATTGTTGGCACACACTAATCTTTTGAGTTTCCATCTTCAAAGAATTTAATTTCTTTTTTGGCCTCATACATGCAACTACTTCGAGTACCTTGATCGCCGACCTGTATAGACTTGTAGTTTTTTTTTTTTTTTTTTGGAAACTAAGCAGAAATGACCTAATGACTCAGTACATTGACCAGGTCAAGTCTGGTAACCATGCTTAAAGCTTGCTACATTAACCAACTCTGGGTGATTCAGACATAAAAAATGTTATTGTATCTGAGTTGATTGAAATTTCTACTCCTATAATGTCTAGAGTTTAGCCAGTTCCTTCAGGGTAGAATTTGCTCTGCGAAGGATTGGATCATCAACTTGCTTGTGTTAAGAATATAACAAGTCTTCCTCCTCATGGCCTGAACATCCATCCCTTCTCTTCCCATTTAGGAACTTCAGTCTTGGAATGATATTTTCATGTCCTGAAGAAAGGTAAGCAGAAGGGATTTGGAGGTACCTAAAATGTAAAAAGTCGTAATAGCAATAGGAGTTATAGGGGAAGTGGTGGAAGCATCCAATTTGACACTACAAGGGGCTTTGGCGCATTAAGGAAGAGCTTATTCTCTTTGTGGGATAAAGGCGGTTAGCAAGAAGTTTTTTGAATTCCTGTACTGATTTTTACTTCATAACAATCTTTGCAATCCTGGATTGCTAAAGGAAAATCTTAGTTTCAGGTTGAGTAACTGAACTTGCAAACATATATCGGAGAAAGTATCGGTTGGAGAAGGATGCTTAACAAGAGATTCATAGTCGCTTCCCATAGAAAAAGCTTATTTTCTTATTCTCTATCAATTTGATCAAGATTGCGGATCGAAGAGATCCACCCATAGTAGATAAGGGGGCAAAAACAGGCTAGTCTATAGTCACTTCTATCCCAGCACAAGCTATTAACCAAAATGGCATTTGTCTCTGCTCAGTAAGTTTTTGTATTTAAATACAGAAGGTTATTCAGGAGTCTGTTCAAACATCATAGACTTATCAAAAGTACTCTTACATTATTTTCATCACAAATCTTCCTAATAGAAGAAGAACAAGGGAATTTAGTATTTACTGTAGGTTGAACCCTACTCAGCTGAGAACTCGAACATCATGCTGTGTTTATACTTTTCGCCTGGTTGGACAACAATAGACGGAAAATTTGATTGGTTGATGGCATTAGGAAATCCTTGCGTCTCAAGACAAACCCCCGACTGCTTTCCATATACAGCACCACCTTTACCGACGATACCATTTACATAATTTGCAGTGTAAAACTGCATACCAGGGGCACTGGTCCATAAATTCAACGTCCTTAAGCTAGCCGGATCCTTCAATTTTGCTGCATGCTTCAACCCTGTCTTTTCGTCTCCACAGTCGAGCACATAATTATGGTCATATCCAATTCCAACCTCATGGATACAACTGCCGATTTTATTCTCTGTGGTGAAGTCATATGAAGTTCCTTCAACAGGCATGATTTCACCGGTTGGGATAGCGTTCTGATCCACAGGAGTTATATGCCTTGCCCATATCTGAATTGTATGATCAAGAACATTTCCTGAATTATGACCTGCTAAGTTCCAATATGTGTGTTGAGCTAGACTTATGGGTGTCGGCTTATTTTCTGGAACTGCTTCCATGTCAAGCCTCATTGTCGTCTTAGACACAAGCGTGTAAGTTGTAGTGATATGGACTTCTCCTGGATAACCTGCGATTTATCACAAATCTGAGGCAGCAACCTTGTACATGTTTATAGGTGCGCGAGCGCTGGTGTGTGAGAGAGAGAGAGAGAGAGAGAGAGAGAGAGAGAGTACCTTCTTCACCATCACGAGAATGATATTTGAAAGTAATTGACGGATTTTTGCCTTGTTTATATTCAGCAACTTCCCAAATAACCTTGTCATATCCCTTGTGTCCACCTGTACATGAGATATTAAGAAAAATGAACAATCCAAAATGCTGGAAATAGGATTTTGCTTCGGAAAACTCATATAAAGAATCTCACTTCTCTTCGGACAACTGTAAAAGCACGAAGATAGATACAAAATCGTAATGTAGAAAGAAGGCAAGAAGATTGAATGAATACAAATGAATCAAAGAATGACATGGATTAGACAAAACTAGAAGATAATGAATGACCAAATTTGGTCTATTTTATTTTTCAGCGTAATCTAATACTGCATACTAAACATGCATTAAGCGCATCTAAGAGACGGCCATCAAATATGAAGATTTCAGAAGGTTTAATACCATGGAGACTGTTTGGTGGCTTGTTGATCGGCAGGGAGTGCTCAATGCCGTTGAGTGTAAATTTTCCATCTTTGATCCTGTTTGCTACCCGGCCGACGACGCAGCCAAAATAAGGTGCTGCACCTTTCTACACAAACAAATCCAACACGCACAGATATTAACTCGTCACCCACAGATTGGGTTAAAAATACTGTTGATCATCCACCTATAGCGAAACTATACTCATTTAAAATCCATTAATGAACAAATTCCCACTAGCACTAAAATTCCCAAAGTGTTTTCAGTAAGAGTGATACGCAAATCAAACTCACCAGATAGGGTTCAAGCGTGTCAAATCCATGAACAACATCAGCCAATTTCCCTTCAAAAAATTCACAAAAAAATTAAGTAATCAAACATTACCTACACAAGTGCACACAGAAGAACTAAAAAAATGGGGATTTCGAACGATATATCCAATAAACTACCATCTTTGTCTGGCACCAAGAGGGAAGTAATGGTGCAACCGTAGTTGGAGACGTTGACTTTCATTGTGCCATTGTTGAGTTCAAAAAGCTTTGCTTCCGCCATTTAAAATATTGTAGACTCCTGTACTGAGAGTAATCTGATGAATGTGGAAGAGAAGACTCAAAAAGAGGAGTTTAATGGGGGCGAGGGAATCGGATTCTGGTATGGCAGTGATGCAATCCTTTGGCCAACTTAATAGTTTAGAGATAAGGACGATTTCACCTGTTTTACATAACCTTCCGTTCTTCCTTCTATTCGAGAATATTTATATCTTTTTCGTAAAATTTAATTGATTACCAAATAATTCAAACGATTTCTTTGTGTCCTGCCAATCTCCCATGGGTGCACTGCTTCAGCTCGTGACTGCACAAAGATGGCAAATTTTCTTTTTAATAAACTACCAAATCAATTCTTTACTAGATTGATCAATTTTTATTCTCCGTATTCATATGCAAAAATTGGAATTTCTGTCCAATTATTCTGCTAATATGCATAGTATTGAGGGGTAATTTTTTATTTTTCAAAATTTTGTATTTATTTATTTTGATTGTTTAAAATACGAGTAACAACTAACAAATGAGCATTTTTTATGTGTTTACATCAAATTTTTTGAGATAGAAAATACTTCATTAACCTAAAGAACCACTTTTTTAAGGGCAACTTACAAAAATACCCTTAAAATTAGAAATGTTTTGAAAAATCATATGAAAAATTTTTTGGAAGTAAAAAATACTGTCTAAAATGAAAAAGTGACACAATGTCACTTTTGTTATAAAAATTGTCACTTTTTTCAAAAAGAGTGAAAAAAGTGACACAAACTCGAAAAAAGTGACACAAACTCAAAAAAGTGACACAAACGCTTGAAAAGTGACAAAATTCAAAAAAATGACAAACACAAAAATAATACCATCCATTTGTGCAGAATCAATAATCATATTCTTAATATAATCAGCATATCCAGAACAATCTACATGAGCGTAGTGACGGTTCTTAACATAATCAGCATGTCCAAGACAATTTATATGTTGATTATGTTAAGAAAATATAACATGAAAATTTAAAAAAGTGACACAAATTAAAAAAAAAAAAAAAAAGCTAAAAAAGTGACAAAATTCAAAAATTGACAAGCTCAAAAAAGTGACAAAAATGAAAAAAGTTCCACATTTTCAAAAAAGGTGACAAAAAAAAAGTAATAAATACTAGAAAAGTGACGAAATTCAAAAAAAAAAAGTGACAAACACTAAAAAAAAGTGACAAAAATAGTATGATGGTGATTTTCTTGTTGACAAAAGTCAGTCTATAATCAAATTCGTGCAAGATACGAAATCATCCAGATATAAAGCAATTTTCACTTTTTGCGCACCTCCAACCATTTCATCATGATATATTTGCAATAGTATTTGCATCTTGCTTGTAGCTACAATAGTTCGACTTTGAGGTATAACATGTCAAAGCAAATTTATAATTCCCCAATATCCATTAGACATGTGATAATAATTAAAAATATGTTTATAACATACCATAATTAAAAAGTGGCTTACACTCGAAAAGTGACAAGAATATGTTACTCACATGCTATGTAACAAACTCACAAGTAAAACTATTTGCCATGAGTGCGCAAAAACACAAAGTCACACTACTCTGGAAGTCTATGACCACTGAAACAACACTATCAAGTGAAAAACCTCTTTCTCAAGAGTTTCTTCTTCATCTCCGCAACACTATCAAGTGAAAAATCTCTTTCTCAAGAGTTTCTTCTTCATCTCCAAAAATGTAAATGATTTAGTTGCAAGTAATTCAATTGTCAACTTTTCGCTTCTTGTTTACTTTTACTAGCTTGAATCCCCATAATTTTTTTGCCAGGATCTTTTCCATGACTAATTTTGAGTTCTTCAATGACCTCCATAGGTTCTTCCATCAATTCAAAGTCCAAGACTCCAAAATTGCCCTCAATATCTTCTTTATCCTCAAGTTCAACACCATAATCCATGTTTCCAACAACCCCCAGGTCAAAATCTAGAGTTTTAGGATTCAAAACAAAGCTCCTCAAGCTCAACACCATAATCCATGTTTCCAACAACCCCCAGGTCAAAATCTAGAGTTTTAGGATTCAAAACAAAGCTCTGCTTCGAATAGTAGGAAAGCTCAACTCTCTGCATATTCAGATTTGAACCTTCATCAAGGTTCCTTCTTTTTTGTGCTTCAAATTCTTCGTCATCAAAGAAGTAGCATCGGAATCTTCGCATTTTGAAGATTTTTTAGGAATGTAACTCATTGGAATTGAAGCATTGCAACCATTTGAACAGTTTAAGCTACTCTCTCTGTTGACACAATGAATCAAAAATACTCGATCTCGTTATTGAATTACAATTTTGCATATGAAATTATTGGAGAAAATCGCCATTTTAGAATTGGGATTTAGGGGATATAACAAAAATCTAAAGACTCAAAACACAACTTGATTTTACACAAAATGCAAGATACATTACAGAAGAAAGTAAGCATTTCAAAATAAATTTCGAATAAGCCGTAAGCAAGTTTAAAACAATGGAAAATTAACTAACCTTAGGTTTATAAACTTGTGAATAATTTTTTCTCTCTTTTTCTTTGAATTTCCTTCAACAAAACTCGATTTTCTCTTCATCCCCATCGATTCACTTTCTTCAACCATGATTCGAGCCTATAATCAGCGGTGTCGGGTGGGTGGAACCTTTAATGGGTGGATGAATCGCCTTCTTCTTTGAGTAAGTGAAGATGCTTCCTCTTTGCTGGGTGAATCGTGGGCTTTGGGGGTGATTTGAGGTTTTTCTTTATAATCAATTGGTTTTGGGAGCTTTTGGAACGATTTTAGGGCGTATTAATTACTGCTATTAGATATTTTAATTTGTTTCAAGAGCAATAATCTAATTTATTCATTTTTAACAGTAGTGGGCCTAATTTCCTCTTTTTTAACAGAGTTAAAGCCCAATTAAGACCCAGAATTGAACAAACCCTATTTATGGCACAATTAACCAACCATAATCATTCTCATGACACACAGCTCTCGAAAGTTTCTGTTTTCGTCTGTGATTTGAATTTGTTTTTCCCCTTTCGTGATTTTTTTTTAATTTTTATTAAAGACGGTAAAGGTAATGAAAAAGCGTCGCTGTTGCGCTCTGAATATACGGGGGTACTTTTAATATTATCCATGTCAAACAATCAATTTTCCACTTTAACCAAAAAAATTTGACATTCACCACAAAAGCCTATTCTTATGTAAAAGACAAAAATACCCTTAAATGAGTTATACAATTACAAAAATGGAAATCTGTTAAAAAGACCAAAATATCTTTAAGTTACAAATTAAAATTCAAACACCTCTCAATTGAGATTTGAAAACGAAGTCACTCTTTTCATTAGTTTACTCTAAGACGATAAAAACTCTTTCATTTTTCATCCACTTTAACCTCAAAATTTCATAAACTTATCAGTTATCAACCTTAAAAAAAATTTTCGTTAAATTTCAGCACTTTAATTCGGTAAGTATCTTTTCCTAATATTTAATTTTATTTTTATTGAAGTCGTATATTTTTTTAAATAGTAGAGAAAATAATATTAGAATCGAAGTGAAAGCCAGCACTGATCGCCGGAACGAATTATGGTCCATTACGGACCATTTGGCCAGATCGGACCCGAATTTTTTTTTATTTTTTGAATTAATTTTAATTTTTATGTTAAAAATGTAATTAAATATGAAATAAATAATATATATGTTAAGATAATGAACGAAATATTTAAAGATAGATTAAATAGAAATTTAAATTTTTTTTTGACTTAGATATCTGTTTAGTAATTAAATATGCGAAATAAATATATGTTTAGTAATTAATTATGGAAACAATTAATATAATTAATTAAAGAAATACTTAAATGAAAATATTAATATATTTTAATTCAAATAAATAATCGAAATATAATAATTAAACATGAAATCAATAATATACATAATTAACGAAATATTTAAAGAATAAATGAAATTGAATAATAATTTTCCTACTTAACCAATTAAGATAATTAATTAAAGAAATATTAAAATGAAAAATTGAATAAAATATTATTATTTTTATTCAAATAAATAATCAAAATAGAATAATTAAATATGAAATGAATAATATACGCAATTAACGAAATATTTAAAAAATAAATTAAATTGAATAATATTTTTTTTACTTGTCGAATTAAGATAATTAATTAAAGAAATGGTTAAATGACAAATCGAATTAAATATTATTATTTTTATTCAAATAAATAATCGAAATAGAATAATTAAATATGAAATGAATAATATACGTAATGAACGAAATATTTAAAGAATAAATGAAATTGAATAATAATTTTCCTACTTAACCAATTAAGATAATTAATTAAAGAAATGGTTAAATGACAAATCGAATTAAATATTATTATTTTTATTCAAATAAATAATCGAAATAGAATAATTAAATATGAAATGAATAATATACGTAATGAACGAAATATTTAAAGAATAAATGAAATTGAATAATAATTTTCCTACTTAACCAATTAAGATAATTAATTAAAGAAATAGTGAAATGAAAAATCGAATTAAATATTAATTCAAATTATTCAAATAAATAATCGAATTAAATTTTTTTACTGATTCTTTTTTTGTTACTAATTGTGTTCTATAGTGTAAAAAACTATGAAACACTTCCACAACAACGATCTTGAGTATATTTTTGATGATTACTATGATATCGCTGATAATTGTTTAATTCATAATGCAGGTTTTGCAAAAGCACGTGTCCCAATTTGTTGCTTCGGCGAATTTCAAAGGAAAGAAAATGGTCAATGGAAATGGACGAGTGAAAGAGAAGGGGTTGCTACTATTTCGATAACAAAAAATACATCGTTTACGAAAAGGTACAATGAAATACAAAACATATTTAACGTCGATTCCTCTCAGTACAATATGGAATTGAGATTTTTATTTCAAAAGCATTCAACAATCTTGATTCCACTTTTGAAGGTTACTTCTGAAGTGCAAATAAAGCATGTAATTCAATTGAACCAACGTCGAAAGACAACTCCTATTTGCGTAACTTTGTTGAAGAAAAATGTTCCCGAGGGTGAACACGAGGTTTTCGATGGAGAGGATCGTAACAAGAATGATTTTTGGGATACTGTTGAGATTGCTCATGATGATGATGTGTTTATTCTTGGGACAGTTGCTACTCGCCATGATGTCACCGTTACATAAAGGATTTACGAGGAAGTTCAAGACAACTAGGATGAAAGGCCTTTTACAAATCAGGATTTGATTGCTTTATCCAGACAGAGACATGAGTCTGGTGGGAGTTCACATGCTGGGCCGAGTATACGGTCTTCTAATTGTTCACGTGTAGTTCTTGATGATGAAGATTGACATGTCGATCAATTGTTTGACACGAAAAGAGATTTGCAAGAAGCTGTGCACCGAATTGCAATGAAACATAATTTTGAGTTTAAGGTAAAAAAAATCAAACAAGTCTACATACACAATTATTTGTGTGGACAACAATTGAAGTTAGCGTTTGAGAGCGACAAAAATGAACACAAATGAGTTCTTTATAGTTCGCAAGTATGCACGGGATCATACTTGTGAAGTGGGTATTCGTCAAAATGATCACAGGCAAGTTCGATCATGGTTTATTGGTCGACAGATAATGCATAAGTTTCAGAACCCACGGACGATTTATAGACCTACAGATATCATCAACGACATCCGTCGAGAGTATGGGGTAGTTATGAGTTACCAGAAGGCCTGGAAGGCAAAAGAATGTGCATTGGAAGATTTAATGGGTTCGACAGAGGAGAGTTATACCAAATTGGCCAGGTATTGCCACAACATGGTGAGAACTAATTCTGACTCGGCGTTTTTTATTGAAACCGATGGGCAGAATCGCTTCAAGTATTTTTTTATGGCTCTTGGACAATGCATTAGAGGTTTTCGAAATGCGACGCGACCTCTAATTCTAGTTGATGGTACAACCCTAAAAGCTAGATATGAAAGGAAGTTGATTATTGCTACATGTCAAGATGCCAATATTCAAATTTACCCTCTAGCATTTGGCATTGTCGATGGAGAAATTGATCTAGCAATGCGTTGGTTCTTCACGAAGCTAAGAGAAGTAATTGAGGACATCGAGAACCTTGCATTTGTGACTGACCGGGGGCAATCATTAATAAATGGTATAACCGAAGTTTTTTCGGAAGCACATTGTGGTTATTGCATGTACCACATTCAGGGCAACCTGAAGACTAGGTACCGGGGCAGTGGCATCGTTGCATTGTTTAGGAGAGCTGCAGAAGTTTACGGCTTTGAAGAGTTTACGAAGTTCATGAGCGAAATAGAACATAAATCAGAAAGTGCATGGGAATATCTATCAAATATGGGGGTCGAACATTGGGGACTGTCACATTTTCCAGGACATCGATACAACATGATGACGTCGAATAATGCGGAGTCGCTCAATGCATTATTCAAGAAGGATCGAGAGTTACCAATTCTCGCAATGATTGAACATATTCGTAGCAAGTTGCAACAGTGGTTTTATGACCGACGTGAGGAATCCCAGAATTGCACGAGTGTGCTAGCTCCGGCACAGGAAGATCGACTATTCAAAACTCTGGAAGTGGCAAAAGCTCTATTTGTGGAACCACTAGATCAATTTCGCTTCTCCGTGAGATGCGGGCGTAATGTTGGATACATTGTAGACTTGAATAACAATACCTGCACGTGTAGATAATTTCAGTTGGAGAGTTTTCCATGTGCGCATGCTGTCGCAGTGGCTATGTATAGAGGATTTCCACCACATAGTTTATGTAGTCATTAGTACATGGCTGATTTTTGGAAAGCAGTGTATGCCGAAACTATATTTCCTCTACCAAATGAAGTCGAGTGAGAAATTCCTAATTATATTGTAGCACTTAATAATTTGTTGCCACCTGAAATTCGACCGCGTACTCCTGGTTGTAGACGGACGTCTAGAATATTATATACAGGAGAGTTTCTACGACCGCGTAAGTGCGGGAGGTGCGACGCTGCAGGGCATACACGTCGATTTTGTACAAGTCAGATCCCACTAAACAATGACTCGACGGATATGTAGTATCTATATAAATCGTATGTATTCTCTATTTGTAATATGTTTTTTATTTTCTTAATTTAAATCGGATGTAATTTTAATCACATTGTTTAATTACTCTTTCTAACAGCATATTTGAATAAAAAAAATAGGTTAAATATAATAAATGTATGATTGGTTAAGTTTTTCTTTAATTAATTATATTAATTGTTTAAGTAAAAAATTAATTATTTCATATGTAATTACTTATTTCGATTATTTATTTGAATAAAAATAATAGCACTTACTTCGAGTTTTCGTTTAAGTATTTCTTTCATTAATTATCTTTATTTGACACGTATATTTGATTATTTATATTCCTTTAAAAAAATTATATTTCGTTAATTATCTTAGTGTGTATATTGTTTATTTAATATTTGATTGCTATATTTCAATTACTTATGTAAATGAAAATAATAATATTTTGTTTTTTTTCCTTTAATACAAGTGAGACAATGATATATATTAACTGATAATATGGAGAGATTACAGATACAACAACAATGTAAATTAAAATAATAATATTTTATTAATTAAATATTTAAAAAAATTATTATATTACAACACGAATCATACTGAAATAAACAACGTTTACATTTCAATAAAATAATATACAATGCATTAAGGATCACAGTTACATTCATACAAGTCGCAAACTAATTTATGCCTCCACATATCAATCCAAGACTGATTTATTGTATCAACATTGCGACCAATGCTCAAAAACTCTATGTACTTTATTGCAAATAAGCCACAGTCGCCCTTGCAACCGAAGAAGAATATATTAGTTCAATAACATATAATTGAAAATTAAATCTTAAAATTAAAAAGTTTTAAATCCTTACGAACTTTCTTGTTTTGCCGTCGTCATGTTCCGCACAATGGCTAATCTGTCATTTACTCGAATCATCGCCTGCCTAGCCATCATGGGCACGATCACAGCCATTGCTCTAGTATTTGCTCGAGTTGACTTTTTGTCAGACAACTATAATCAGAGTCGTACACATACATAATGGAATTAGAAAATACAATCTCCACTGAAAAACAGTGTGAGTTCGCGATCACTGGAATGTACATATGTGTACAATCTGTCCACGGCTTTCCGCACCTGGGCTGTAGCCCAATCACCCACTCTAGCATGTACTCAGACAGAACATATTCATTCCCCTTACTTAGGAGCTCGTGATACTCAATATCTACGATACGAACAAACTCAAAGCTCAGGATAACTCGGCTAGGACTGTTATAAGATCTCGGGTATCTCTGAGCCCGATCGCGTAACAATTTCATAGCCAAGTCGATATGCTGAAACAAAAAAAAAACACCAACAAAAAAGATAGAGTCGTTTAAGTAAATGAACCAAGAACTTCTATAAATATAATAAATGAAAACTCAAAAAATTTACATCATCGGCGAGCCAAGCTGAGGTCGTCAGTACATCTTCGAACCACTTTTTAGCGTTGGGCACGGTCATACAGCCGATGGTATAACTATCTCTAAAAAATGAAAAAAAGTTACGAAAAATACAAAAAAAGAGTAGCAAAATCATAAAATACTTACTCGGACTTAAGGGATTTGAACCAATCATCGAACGCCTTCTGTCTGATCAGGTCGACGTCATGAAAAAGATTGGGAAACGTCCCATCCACAAACCCCCTTCTCTTCGCCTCAGCCGTGTATGGGGAAACAATGTACTGTGATGGCAATCTCGATCTCTTTCTGACCATCAGCTTTAGCGCGTCATCAGCACGTTTCTTACCCTTTAGCACCTTCGTCGCCCCCTCCGACACGAATACTACATTGTCATCTGTCATCTCTGGCGTCCTCTCGTCCTCCGCAACCCCCTCATCCCCCTCTACTACCACCTTTGCTGTCCCCTCGGCTACCTCCTCGGTCACCCCCTCCGGCACTCCTACCTCTCCCTCCGGCACCCTATCCCTCTCTCCATCCCCTCTATCATGCTGGCCTCCTTCGGCACCTCCACCCTGGCCATCTCGGCCTCCTCCGGCACCTCCATGTCGGCCATCCCAGTCTCCTCTGGCACCTCCGACCCGACCTCCACCCCCTCCCTCCCGACCTTCAGCACTGAATCTTGCGGTCGTTGCCCACCAATCTCGATGAACACCAGTCTCCTCGACACTCTCTCAGACAAAACCTCGGAAGCCTGCTACATCGCCCTGAAGTGTTGCAACCTCAGTATGAAGCTCTCCTAAATCTCGTTGTAGCACTCCAATCTCATCTCGCAGTGCTACTACCCGTGTCGTGAAATCCCGTCACAGCACCCCTATCTCCTCTCGCAGTGCTACTACCTCTGTCGTAAAATCACGTCGCATCGTTCCCAACTCCTCTCTAATAATACCAGTCATGCGTGCAAAGAAATCATCTGAATGACGGGTCTGACTGGGTGCAGGCGATCCACGTGGAAGATGGGTGGGTGCGGGAGACGGAGATCTCCTCGGAGAATGTGATAATGGCGGTAGAGGTGATCTCATCGGTGGAGGCGACAAAGATCTCATCGGTGGAGGCGAAGGAGATCTCCTACGTGGAAGTGCTCGTCGTTCTACTGGATGACGCTCCTACACAGAGAAGACAATTAATATTAATAATCCACACATGAATATTATAAATCAGAATAAATAATGATCTTAAATAAACGTACCCTATTTCTATTCGAAACGGACTCAAACACTGGATCGTTTTCAATAGGTCGAACATGTAATTCACGTACATATATTTGATCCTCCTCTTCCATCGAAACAACCAACTCAGCATGAACTTCGAGTTGATATATCATATTTCAACATGTTAACGAGCATGTATCGAGCCGAGTTAATGTACGTACAATATAAATTGCAAATATATAATACTCACCTGAGAATCGTCGAGGATAGCTGTCAAATCTTTAGCCGATGGCTTCTCATGTGCTCGCCAATGAAGCATTC
>NC_036237.1:101825-226330 GCF_002742605.1 Olea europaea var. sylvestris
TCATTTCATATTTAATTATTCTATTTCGATTATTTATTTGAATAAAAATAATAATATTTAATTCGATTTTTCATTTAACCATTTATTTCATTAATTATCTTAATTGGTTAAGTAAGAAAATTATTACTCAATTTAATTTATTCTTTAAATATTTCGTTAATTACGTACCTTACTCATTTCATATTTTGTGATTCTATTTCGATTATTTATTTCAATAAAAATATTAATATTTAATTCGATTTGTTATTTAACCGTTTCTTTAATTAATTATCTTAATTGGTTAAGTAAGAAAATTATTACTCAATTTAATTTATTCTTTAAATATTTCGTTAATTACGTATATTATTCATTTCATATTTAATTATTCTATTTCGATTATTTATTTGAATAAAAATAATAATATTTAATTCGATTTTTCATTTAACCATTTCTTTAATTAATTATCTTAATTGGTTAAGTAAGAAAATTATTACTCAATTTAATTTATTCTTTAAATATTTCGTTAATTACGTATATTATTCATTTCATATTTAATTATTCTATTTCGATTATTTATTTGAATAAAAATAATAATATTTAATTCGATTTTTCATTTAACCATTTCTTTAATTAATTATCTTAATTGGTTAAGTAAGAAATTATTACTCAATTTAATTTATTCTTTAAATATTTCGTTAATTATGTATATTATTCATTTCATATTTAATTATTCTATTTCGATTATTTATTTGAATAAAAATAATAATATTTAATTCGATTTTTCATTTCACTATTTCTTTAATTAATTATCTTAATTCGATAAGTAAAAAAAATATTATTCAATTTAATTTATTCTTTAAATATTTCGTTAATTACGTATATTATTCATTTCATATTTAATTATTCTATTTCGATTATTTATTTGAATAAAAATAATAATATTTAATTCGATTTTTCATTTCGCTAGTTCTTTAATTAATTATCTTAATTCGATAAGTAAGAAAATTATTATTCAATTTAATTTATTGTTTAAATATTTCGTTAATTATGCATATTATTCATTTCATATTTAATGATTCTATTTCGATTATTTATTTCAATAAAAATAATAACATTTAATTCGATTTGTCATTTAACCATTTCTTTAATTAATTATCTTAATTGGTTAACTAAGAAAATTATTATTCAATTTAATTTATTTTTTAAATATTTCGTTAATTATGTATATTATTCATTTCTTATTTAATTATTCTATTTCGATCATTTATTTGAATAATAATAATAATATTTTATTCGTTTTTTCATTTTACTATTTCTTTAATTAATTATCTTAATTGGTTAAGTAAGAAAATTATTATTCAATTTCATTTATTCTTTAAATATTTCGTTAATTATGTATATTATTGATTTCATGTTTAATTACTCTATTTCAATTATTTATTTGAATTAAAATATATTAATATTTTCATTTAAGTATTTCTTTAATTAATTATATTAATTGTTTCCATAATTAATTATTTTAATTTTCTTAAAATGTATATTATTTGTTTCATATATTTAATTACTAAACTTATTTAATTACTAAACATATATTTATTATTAAACATATATTTATTATTTATTTCATATATTTAATTACTAAACATATATTTAAATAAAAAAATTAAAATTCTATTTAATCTATCTTTAAATATTTTGTTCATTATCTTAACATATATATTATTTATTTCATATTTAATTACATTTTTTAACATAAAAATTAAAATAAATTCAAGAAAAAAAAAAGGAACCATTGTCGGGTCCGGACCAAATGGTTTGTAATGGACTGGTCCGTTCCGTAACGGCCTGGAGCTCGCCGAAAAACTCCATTTCCAGCGAGCTTCATCTCATTTTTTCAGTTTTTCCAACATTTCAACCTCAAATTCGATCTTTTCTTCCATTTTAATAAAAAAAAAATTGAATTTAATTCATATTCAAATCCTACACATTCAAACTTTCACATATTCAAAGAAATTATTTATATGTTCCAGAAAATGGCGTTCTCCGACTGATTGAGGTATGTCTAGTCTTGGTCGAAGTGGGTCAGGTCCGGGTTGTCGGTAGGCGGCGGATCCGGACTACTTTTTTTTTTTCTCTCTATTTCTCTTATCTTGTTTGCAAATGAGGGGGGTATTTTCGACCATAACAATTTTGTTTACATTACCTTTGGTCAAAGACCTTTGTGGAAAAGTGGGGTGGGGGGGGGAGGGGCATTAGCCACCATTTCCCCGAATATACGAGTAGCGCAATCATCCCTTTTAGTTGCCGAAATTTGCCTCTCCGGCGCGAATATTATATGCTTTGCATTTGCCGTCTGCTATTTTATACGGCTTCTGCACTAATATTCTCGTATATTTAATCAATTTCAATTGACTTTCTAGGAAATTAAAGTGGAATTATATGTTTGACAATCGGTATAAAAATGTAAGATTGTTTGACATAAATCACAGAATGAAATATGTTCGTATAATATTTTATGGATATTTTAATAATTTTCCACTGTATTATTTTTTTTCATGAAAGAACATACTCAAGAATAAGGGCTTCAAGTGGTACGAGCCTCTTGTTAGCTTCCCCCACTAGCTAGAAGATTCGTCGTAGATGGTGAAAATGTAATTTTTAGTAAAAATAAATAAATTACTGAGCTACAAAAGGCTAGCTAGCTGACTTGGCTCGCCTGACCAAGAGATGAGTAGGTGAGGGTGAATCAAGCCCACAATTCCTGAAGCGACCCAACTCACCCTTGGCTTGCCTCACACGAGAGCGTGAGCTAGCTCGCATTGTAAACTCGGCTTGATAGTTTTTTTCATTTAACATTTCTACATAGGAAGCATTGCATTTCAAAGTAGTATGTAAAATGGATTTTGTTACTTGTACATTGAAATGATTGGATGAAAAAGATTATTGTGTTTTAAATTGACAAATGATAGAATGTCATGTGTCACATGTAAAATCTCAAAAGGAGGTGGTATGGTGGGTGGTTGTTGATGCTGAGCATTTAATAAGACGTTAACATTCCCATTTGACAAAGGTTTTGAGATTATAAATTGGTTGATCTCATTAAATAATCTCAAAAAGTTCTATCAAATAGGGACTAAGTTATTATTGGATGGAGCCTTCTGAGTTCATCAATTTAGTTGATACTTCGTTAATGTGGCAGTTAACTATCAAGTATTGCTGCATTGCGAGTTGAACATGGAGATATGCATACAAAGTAATATACGTGTTGGATAGGTCTAGTTGGGATGACCTGAACACATCATTCGACTGTAAATAGTGTTTTGGGGGACTTAAAAAAGGAAAAAGAAAGAAACTTGATTAGAGAGCATCATTGCTTAAAATTGCAGAAATCACTACCGACATATTAAGAAGAATTAGAAGTTGCTGGAAGCCTCTAAATCATTTCCTCTCCTCTACCATTGCTGGAAGAATCTAAAAGAAACCAATTGCTTGACAATTGCCCCATCGTCATACTAGAAGAATAGCGACTTTCATCATTAGTGCAATGGAAAAATCTAGAATGCATCCATCCTTAGAAGATGCTAGAAGAATCCTGTTACTATCACCACCATTTATAGATGTATCTAAAATTAAGATTCTAAATTCACCACCGTCATACTAGAACCATTCACCACCGTCATTAACACCTATAAATACAAGGTGGTTGTGTGTATTGTGGATGCATGAGTGAGAGAGAAAGTGTGCATAGATAAGTATGATTAATTAGTGCTCCTTGGGTATTATTAGTGGCGTGTTTGTATTAAATTGTGTTAGTGATTTTATATCAATAAAATCATTTTCTTTTGGAGTTTAAAGTCAATAGTTTGGTATCAGAGCAAGGCGGTGAAGGATGGATTTTTGGGTTTTTTGAGATTTTGAGTAAAAGGAGATTGTGATGCTTTCATAAAGCTTGTTTGGTTACGAGAAAGTAATTTAAGTCACGGTGAGCGACCTACAAGTGGTAGATAGAGTAAAGAAACTCAATAATTAGAACTGCACCACATGCAAACTTGCATGAAATCATATCTCCAAGAGCAAGAACTGTAGGAAGTTGTTGGCGAAAGTGATGTGACACCGTCAGAGGAAGCCACAGCTCCGAAGAAGTGGAGAATCAAAGCATTTAGGGTAATATGATCTAACGGATAGTTTTTTGACAAGGTGCATTAAAAGTGGAAATCAAATGTGAATTTTATTTTACTTTTTGCTTTTAAACCGTATTTTAATAGGGATATAAAAGTGGGTGGATCGGTTTGAACTGATCCATCTACAACCAAGTTAAATTAAGATCAATTACGAATTTAAACCGATCCTTTTAGAAATATATGTTTCCCGACTATAAACTCGGATCATCTTCCAAACTTGAGGATCAAATTGAGCCAACGGACACGCCAATATTGCCCATATCCATTCTATCCTAAAGAATATATGGATTTCAATGAACACAAGAAGCAAGTTCAAATTTGACAACAAAACCATTATGAAAGAATCAATGAATTTCATTACATAAAAGAATCAAGTTCAATATTTTGTTCATCTCCTCTATAGGCTCTCCCTACCTTCACAACAAGTCCACATTATCAAACTTCCTTGCATGGTTTCTCGGAATGGGTCGAGCTGCATGAATCCTTTTCCACTTCGGGAGGAGCTAACTCAGCTAAGATGGCTACCTCATTTGTAAACTAAGCAATAATCAATTTCTTCCTTTCCTTGTTTAGTTCTATTGAAATTCTGTACTAAGGGAATTCTTTCTCCTTATTTGCAGATGCGCGAATCAATGAACAAAAGGCATCCAAAGCTTCCTTCATCCAAGAATGTGCACATACTTCTCGAGCTTCATTGACGGTCATCTGTGAAAGATTATAGTCTACATCAGTACTCGATACACAGCAGCATTATAGACTTTGATAAGAAAACTCACCCATATTCGCTGACGGACATTTTTCTCTGGCCAAACATCGAATTCCTCCGTGACCAGCATAGGGAACATGTAGCCTTCACGAAATGTGTCCTGGCTTCTACTCTTGAAAATCCATTCGCCTAATTTATCCTGCAAGCAAATGCAATGGAGCAAAATGAAGCTTCCGGTCATGTTTTGTATACTGGATAGGACAACACTAGACATGATTAAGAAAGAAAAGTAGTCGATAAGAATAATGGATACTAACCCCTAAGGTGCCGACCACACCGGCTTCCTCCATTGTCTCCCGTGTAGCTGCCAATTTTATATCTTCATCAATTTCCCAACCTCCCTAATGATTTCATTGAAAAATGAATAAAAACATTTAAGGACATGAAATCATTCTTACAATATGCATATGAAAGTGTACCTTTGGGAACATCATTCTTGGACTCTTTTGAGAGGTAATCAAGAGAACTTCCAATTCTTCAATTAAGGTTCCATGAATTGGAGGTGATGTTTTGGTTTCTCTGTATCTGTATGGAATACATCTGACAAAATTTGGAAATAAAGAGGATAAATTTATAAGGCAATAATTTAAATTCATCTTTTTCAGAATCAAAATCCCATAAACCTTGTTTCAATTTCCCAAAGAATACCAAAAAATGAAAATAAATCCACATGAAAAAAATTTCTTAGCCCACAAGAAAGAGAGTTATAGAATAGAATACATACCCAACAACTAGACGACAACCATGATTGTAACGCTGCAAATGTCGTCCTGAACGAGAAGGAAGAGACACCAATTTCTTGATTAACATTGTAATGGAAGAAGAGAAGAAAAAACCAAAAACTTTTCAAACAAAACAAAGCCCAAGAAAGAAAATAAGGCTCCCAATTTATAGAACCCGATTTCTGGTGAGTTCAAAGAAAATCCCTCGTGAAGAAAAAGGGCAAGTCGGTGTTAATGTTGAAATAAATGGAGGACTAAATGAAGCGTGTGGACGATAGAAATGCACTGGTATAGACAAGAAATAGGAGGGAAAAATAGTAGCCGACGGGTCAATGATTGGCTGTATTTTCTGGGAAAGGCAGGCGTGTGTCTGGTTTAGGGTGGGAAAAAAAATCGAAAAATCGAGGAAATCGGTCAAATCAAATCTAGCCGATTTGGGTTGACTTGAACGAAAAAATTGGTTCAGTTTGGTCTAGGGCTAGGCAAATCTCCCGAACCGAACCGATCGAACCGAATCCGAACCGAATCCGAAGGTTCTTGTCAAATTAAATACCCGAACGAATATCTGAATTGAGAACCGACAGGTACGGTTCGATTCTCGGTTCTAGACCAAGAACCGAATAACCGAATAAATACCGAATCCTTCTAATTTTTTTTTATATTGAGTAAATTAAATTATTTTAATTTTAATTTTTCTAAACAAATTAATAATTTCTAAATCCAAATTTTTAGCACAATAATTTGTTTCATTTCTAATTTTTTAATTTTTAGCCCAATTACCCTTTTTATTGTTTCATTTCTTAGCCCAACAAGATCCAATCCACTAAATAACCTTAAACACCTATACTAAAGTGCATAACATTGTCTCGATTCTCGTACTCACTCTCGCAGCCTCGCTAATATTTCAAAACCTATACAATCGTCGACCGACACTGTAACCTTCGATCGAAGTTGTGACCTCCGCCGACCGAAACTTTGACTGTAGTTATCATTTGAACAAGGTAGTTTACTAGTCTCTAACATTTCAAAACCTTCGAATGTATCATTAGTTGTTTTTATATAATGTTGTTATAAATATTAAAAAATTTAATTATAATACAGAACCGAACGGAACCGAACCCGAACGGTTCCATAATTATATTTGGACTCGACGATTCCATTTACTAGATGCTCGAAAATGTTGGTTCGGAGAACCGAACTGAATCGACCTGCGCCCACCCCTAGTTTGGTTAACTTTAACAATTAAATAGTCGGGTTGGGTTGGTTTCGATTTAAGCAATCAATCCATTAATTAACCGATTCAACCCGCAAATACCTTTTTTTTTTCCTTAGGTATTTTAAAAATTCGTCGTTTTAAATGTAAAAAAATAAAATAATAAGAACAAAAATATAATTTTCTCTCAAATAATTTGTTTATCATCTATATTTTTCTGCCCAAACTCTAAATATCAAAAGAAAAAGTGTTTAATGTAAACTTCAAATTTAGATTGTAGCTTTGCTTTCATTTTGGTGTAATTGTTTGTTGATAACTGTCGGATTTATATATATGATGATTTTGAAAAATTTGATTCTTTACCATTCACATTATATATATTATTGATATGCATTACGCAAGAAAAAAAAATTATATGTAGAAAAAAAATTTAACCCAATATAGCTAGACAATTTTTTTACTTGCACAAATTTGAAATTGATTAACCAAACAAAATTGACCCAAACCGATTTGATTTGGTTTGGTTTGATTCGGTTTCAACAACTGGATTTAGTCGGTTTGGGTTGGAATTTATCCATACAGATCAAGTCAGTTTCGATTTCGAGTTGCACTCAAAACCAACCTAATTCAAACCATGCCCAGGCCTAGTCATATTAATACGATGAGCTTGAGAAATTAATAAAGTACATGATCTTTAGGGCAAAGCATTTGAAAATATTTATGTTTTTAAAATTGACCCGATTATTGGTTTATAAAAGGAGAGGGTTGTGTTGGTCCAAGAGTGAAATATGTTAAGTTGTGGAGTCTAATTATTATTATTGCTTCGTTGAGCTGATCATGGATAGACCTCCGAGGCCATCATTGGGGTTGGAAGGGGGCAGCTGGTGTGAGGTGACGACATTTTTTGGGTCCCTTCCAAAGGAAATGCGGGCAGGGTAGATCTCGGCAAACTCCCAGACCAAAATTTTTTTAATGATTGTTTAGGAATTTGTACTCTTATAAGATTCTATTTTGCCCTAATTTATATTATAAATTGGGAACTGTCCTTAAACTTTATTGTAATCGTCAAAAAGCGAGACTAGAAAAAATAAAAGCGCGATTTTCTCTTGTGAATATTTTTCCATCATGGTAAAATTAATGCAACATTGGGAGAGGATGTATTTTTACACTGAAGCGATCATCTATAAATTTTGTGCTTTTTTGAGTATTTATCTTTTTTTCTTTGAATTAATTGCTCTAGATGAAATAGAATTAAGTTCTATAATTCTCAACAACGTGCATAGTTATTAAACCCAGTCAATTGGGTCATTTGGTTACCTGATCAAGGCATTGAGTCGTTGGGTTCGTTCTTAAATTATTGGTCTACTGATTGGCTTGATGGGTCAATGATTATAATATCAGTGCAAAATTTTCAAGATATTAAAAAAAATTAAGACAAATATGAATTTTTAAATGATTTTATCATTAATTTACTTTATTGTAGTAAAACTAAATTTGTTAAAAAAAATGTTTATATTTTTCTTATGATTGTGTAATAAGAAAATAAATTAAGTTTAAGCTAATTTTTTTCTGTACATATTAATAACTAAAAAGTTCATAAAATATTTTCGTAAAATTTTTGGACTTAGATTACTAAATTTAAATTTAAATTTATAATTATATGTTCTCGAATGCAATATTTGTTAAATTTAGATAAGAAAAAAATAATTTGATTTGAATTAAAAATAAGGGTAAATTGCACTTGGATCACAAACTTTTCACTTTAGGCATTCCGAGTTGGACAAAGCCCTTTGTACACGGGCCCACCTTGCCCCTCACATGAGGCGAGGTCCCACATCGGGGCCTACGTTTGGGTCCCGCCTCCCGATGTGAGGGGGTGGGTGGGACCGTGTACACGGGTGTGTAAACGCCCCGTGTACAAGAAGTACGTTCCTTCCGAGTTTTTCCACCCATAAAACATGTGCGGCAGACGTCTTTTTTTACACGCCTGTGTACAAGAAGCACGGTCCTTTTGAGTTTCCCCACGCATAAAACATGTGCGGCAGACGTCTTTTTTAACGGGGAGGCGTAGTGTGACCGTTGAAATCGTCCTTTTTTAATGAAAGACGTCGGTTTAACTGTTTAAACATAAATAATCCAATTTTGTCGGCCATTCTCTAAATTACTTAATTAGCGTGAAAGACCGACCACCTAGTTTTAATGGAATAATAACTGTTACTATAAAAGTTTAATTCAAATTCAAATGCGAAGCACTCCAAAATTTGGATCCACACCGCGTTATTCTCTAATTTGACTCATTCTTATCAAATCAAATTCTCCATTCAAATGACAAATCGAACATTTCAGACAGAATGAACTTAGTACAAGTCGAATTTTCTTAGAACAGTCAAAATTGTTGTCTCAAGCCAGTCCAATCCAAACTCTACATACCTTCTCTCCTCCCACCTATTTATACACACAAATTTGTATGCATAGTTGTGGAAGCTCGGAAGGAAAAAACCTGTGACAAACAGAGTCTTAGTTCTGCTGCTGCATTTGACAACTATGCAAATGGAGGAACAACAGAATAAGCAAGGCTATGATCATTCAATTCACAGCCAAGTCAAGAAAGTCAAGAGAGAGTCTGAGAAAAATATTACCGGTGGATCAGTGGCTCATCCCAATATCACAAGAATGATCACCAGGCAACACTCGAGATCGAGGCTTGGACTAGCCATAGCTGGCCAAGGCCAATCCATTTCTGTTGCTCACCAGCAGTAGGGGATGAGTTTTTGATCTAACACGGTGATTTTAGAGTTTTCCAGTGGTAATGGAACAATTGGATTTTTGTACAATTTGTTCTTAATTTCAATGGTTGCCTGATATCAATCAAACTTTGCTATATCTCTGATTATCAGAACAATTTTAACAAACCAATCAAATTCTAATTTTTATTCCAATTGATTGGTTTTATATAGGGAAATCATTAATTCCAAATTTTAGACTAAAAAAAGAGTCACGAGTTAAAAAAAAAGAAAAGAAAAAAGAAAAGGATCATTATTTTTTGATTTTCTATTATATTAGAAGCGGCCTTTAAGAACAAGCTCAAACTTTGAATTTGCACTTGCACTTGCCAAATATTAAAAGTTTAGAATAAGTGAGTACAACAAATTTTGTGTATACCATAATTCAAAATCGTCTTTTTAAAAAGCATAAACCGTGATTCGGTGTGATGGTCAAACTTCAAGCTTTACGAGTCTAGACGAGCCTAGACACTTTTTTAACGTGTTTTTATTTTTTACTTTTTGTATAAAGTCATTTAAAAACTTGAAAGCAAAGTTAAATAAAAGGCTTTTAAAAAAGAAAAATATGAGAAAAAATAATAAAATGCCACTGGACACTCATTGTCAAGGCGGCACCATAAGCCGTTTAGACGAACTTTTTAGAACACTGCCTTTTGTTTTCCATAACTATCACAAAATATAAAATTTGTACAGCAGTGTCAAGAGCTAGGAGAGGGAAAAAATAAAAAAGCCAGGCTCCTCATACGACAATATTAAAATAGAGAATACTTGAGAAGCAATGTAGAAGGTTAGAGAGAGAAGCTCTCAAACTCTAGGGAGAAGACACTCACTAGAGTTGCTTTTTGCTTGTGTGAAGCTCATTGATTTGTTCGATTTTACCTTCACAAATTGGTAATATTGAATATTGCATAGCAGATTTTACAAAATCTGTCCAAATCCAAAAGGAAAAGCTGCGAAGATTTCATACTTCTTGCAGTCTTCAAGTTCAGCCAGTACTTGGCAAAGGATAGTACAGTTTCTTGGTTGTTTTCGGCCGAGAAAGTTGTCAGTTTTATGGTGGTTTGGCCAAGCCAGATTCAAGAAGCTCTTGGTTCAACCAAAT
Source organism: Olea europaea var. sylvestris (assembly GCF_002742605.1). Taxonomy (NCBI): domain Eukaryota; kingdom Viridiplantae; phylum Streptophyta; class Magnoliopsida; order Lamiales; family Oleaceae; genus Olea; species Olea europaea. The sequence goes on from NC_036237.1 coordinate 112,572, forward strand.
GCCAGCAAGTCCGTTCTTGCAATGTCCAGCTCCTTGGTTGTTTTGACCAAAGGTTAGGCAGTTTCATGGTGGCTTGACCAAGGCAGATTCAAGTAGTTTCTTGGCTCAAGCGAAGTGCCTGCAAGTTGGTTTTCTTGCAATGGTCTAGAGGTTTTCTTTCGAAGTTATACCCAGATTCTTGGTGCTTCTCCTTGGTACTGTTCGATTTAGCCTCAATACTTGGGGCTGTTTTGACAATGATTTAGATGCTGGTGAGTTTCGGTCAGTTCACTGCTATGGCCAGCCTTGTTCCAGTTTCAACTTTGGCAGAATTTCTATGTGTAGGGAATTTACTTAAACATGCACATCGGAAATAAACAGTTCCAATTTTCATTCAGGATTCAGCTTTATATTTAGATAAGAACTGTGGTGAGAAATATACCTTTTTCTTGATTTTGCAAACTACTTTGAGTTATTCTTTTCCAGCAACTTGAATCTACCTCCCACAACTGTCCAATTGTCCAACCTCCAATGAAATCCATACAGAGAATAGACTGCAACTGCTAGAGTTTTTTTTCTTGTGCCAGCAAGAATAATGAAAACCTTATGGACCTCAAATCCTAGCCATGTATTTATATAAACCCAAACGGGCTCGGTCCGGTCCAATATTTAATTAAACCTGGCCCGTGAATTAATTAATCCAATTAATTAATTCGAGAATATAAATAACAAATCCAATTAATTAATTTATCCAACGATTGTTAAATTAATCAATTAGCAATTTGTAATCTTCCAATTCTTTTTTGTGTGCAACCCATTAGGTTCCCGACCACGATGTCTAACGACGTGAAATATTATTTTGATCTAATCAAAACTGATAAATTAAACACCCTTTTAATTTATCATAAATTCACACACTCCGTCCCAGATTGACATCTAACAATGTATCAGGACAACATATGTGACGGGAAATGTCACGTGGTGTGACAAAATCAAAATCGTTTGTTTACCATGAAATTATAATTCATTTGGCAATATGATACGATCAACTACGAGATATGCAAGTGTGTCAATCTCAATTATCGATCGTATCTTTCATTCTACTATTAAGTTAATATGAGTCGAAAACTCCTTTTCGACTTATATGTATACATTGGCCAAGGATTTCGTTATTGACTTAATTGAACGAAATGCAAATCACAATTTCTTACTATCTAAGAGTGACGAATCCTCTATTGGTCGTTCACAACCTTCATATGGTTCTTGACATACCCGAACGATGTCGTATTTGCGGCCCTTAGCAGAGCAACATCCAACACCGTCAAAGTATGACTGTCTTCATACAAGGCACTATAATGATCTCAAGTCATAGGACCAATTTTACTACCGAACGTTAGAGATTAACCACTGACACTCAGATAGTTATCCATGTGGAATCTCTTAGCGGGTCTCCAATATTTTGTTCTATAACAAAACATTCACGCGTTCATTTAAGTGTCACCACACTTTAGCTCGTGAGATCAGCTACTCACTTCACAAGTAAGAAATACTACACGTGATGGTCTATCTGTATTAACGATATCCGTATCTCGTTATTACTTACGACCACGGTTTATTCAATATCCAATCATACGTAATTTGTATCTCACAATCAGCACTCATTGTGATTAACAAATCACTTAAACTTGGTTCGGACTCTATTATTTAATATTATTTATCACAAAATTAATTTAAATAAATAATATATTTTGCCAAAATTAAATGTATTAAACATATTAAAAGTGTCTACAACCTAAATCGATTGGATTTAGGGCATAACACTTACAAACTCCCACTTGCACTAGATCCAATCACTCATGTATCTAATACCATAAGCGTCCACATGACGTTTATGTTTCTGTTGTGACAACGACTTTGTCAGTGGATCTGCAATATTGTCATCTGTGGGAACTCGCTCTATCGTTACGTCATTTCTTTGTATAATCTCCCTGATGAGATGATATCGCCTTAGCACATGTTTGGATCGTTGATGAGACCTCGGTTCCTTCGCTTGTGTGATGGCTCCATTGTTATCACAATACAAAGGTATGGGATCAACAATGCTAGGAATGACTCCAAGTTCATTAATGAACTTCTTGATCCAGACAGCTTCCTTCGCTGCTTCAGAAGCAGCAATGTACTCGGCTTCTGTTGTTGAATCAGCAGTTGTCTTCTGTTTGGAACTTTTTCAACTAATCGCTCCATTGTTGAGAGTAAACATATATCCTGATTGAGACTTGCTATCATCTTTGTCAGTTTGAAAGCTGGCATCAGTATACCCATGAATTTTCAGTTCATTTCCTCCATAGATCAAGAACACAGAACACATCTTTAGTCCTTTTCAAGTACTTAAGAATGTTCTTAACCGCTATCCAGTGTTTCTCACCGGGGTTTGCTTGAAACATGCTCGTAACACTTAGAGCATATGAGACATCTGGTCTCGTACATAGCATCGCATACATGATAGATCCTATCGCCGAAGTATAAGGAATCTTATCCATGCGACTCCTTTCATCATGTGTTTTAGGATACATATTTTTTGAGAGGTAAATCCCATGCGACATGGGACATAAACCTCTTTTAGACTCTTCCATATTAAATTTTCTCAAGATTTTATCTATGTACGAAGATTGTGATAAGTCTAGTAATCTTTTAGATCTATCTCTATAGATCTTGATTCCCAAGATATACGCTGCTTCTCCCATATCTTTTATGGAGAAATTCTTTGACAACCATAATTTTACCGATTGAAGCATTGGGATGTCGTTTCCCATTAATAATATGTCATCGACATATAATATTTGGAATACGACTGCGCTTCCACTTGTCTTCTTGTAAACACACGGTTCATCCTCATTTTTTATAAAATCAAACATTTTGATTGTCTCATCAAAACGAAGATTTCAGCTCCTAGAGGCTTGCTTTAATCCATAAATGGATCGATTTAGCTTACATACTTTGTTGGCTCCTTTGGATTCAAAACCTTCAGGCTGTACCATGTACACCTCCTCTTGTAAGTTTCCATTAAGGAAACCAGTTTTGACATCCATTTATCATATCTCATAATCATGGTATGCAGTTATTGCAAGCAAAATCCGAATGGACTTTAGCATGGCTACAGGCAAAAAAGTTTCATCAAAGTCAACGCCTTGTCTTTGTGTGTAACCCTTCGCTACTAGCCTTGCTCAGTATGTATGGACATTTCCATCCATATCGACCTTTTTCTTGTAAACCCATTTACAACCTATCGGTTTTATCCCACCTGGAAGGTCGACCAAGGTCCAAACCTTGTTCTCATACATTGAGTTCATTTCAAATTCCATGACTTCTTGCCATCTCTTCGAGTCAAAACTTGACTTCGCTTCTGAGTAATTTGTAGGTTCATCATCCTCGACTAATAATACTTGATTAGTAATCGTGAATTCGTACATTCTGGGAGGTCGAATGATCCTACTTTATTTACGCTGAGCTGGAGTGTCCTCAAGGTTCTCTACATCCTGATCAAGAGTCTGTCCGTCAACAGGTGTAGGGTCAGACTCAGGTTCATCTAATTGGTCAACAGTATATGTGGATTCTTGAACTTCTTCAAGTTCTAATTTGCTCCCACTACCCTCTCCTAGAATAAACTCTTTCTCTAGGAATATGACATGTCTTGAGATGAACACCTTCTTCTCAACGGGATTATAAAACTGATATCCAATTGTCTCTTTTGGATATCCTACAAATACGCATTTATCAGATTTAGCCTCAAGCTTATCTGATTTATTTCGCTTTACATAAGCGTCACAGCCCCAAACTTTCATGTGAGATAAGTTTGGTCTTTTTCCTCTCCATAGCTCGTATGGAGCTTTGTCGACCGATTTAGATGGGACACGATTAAGTGTGTAGTACGTAGCAATTAGTGCATGACCCAAAAATGATTTTGGGATGTTTGCATGGCTCATCATAGATCGCACCATGTCTAACAATGTGCGATTTCTCCATTCAGATACACCATTATGTTGCGGTGTATATGGTGGAGTCCACTGCGAGAGAATCCCATTGTCTTTTAGATAATCTAAAAATTCTCCTTTTAAATATTCTCCACCTCGATCTGATCTCAGCGTAAGAATATTTTTACCAGTCTATTTCTCTACTTCAAGTTTGAATTTCTTGAACTTTTCAAGTGCTACATGCTTGAATTTCATCAGATACACACAACCATATCTAGAATAATCATCAGTGAATGTGATGAAGTAAGAGAAACCATCTCTGACAGTTATTGACATGGGTCCACATACATCAGTATGTATTAGTCCCAGCAGTTCTGTGGTTCTTTCTCCTTTTCTAGTAAAAGGGAACTTGATCATTTTGCCTAACAGGCACGACTCGTATTTGTCAAATGATTCAAAATCAGTTGACCCCAAGTATCCATCTTTATGTAACTTGGAAATGCGTTTGTCGTTAATGTGACCCAGTCTGCAATACCAAAGGTATGTATTATTTAGATTATCACTTTTATACCTTTTATTTTCTATATTCATAATAGACGACTCAGTATCGAGAATATAAATTCCATTTTGTAGCACACCACAACCATAAAAGATCTCATCTTTATAAAACGAACAACGATTGTTCTTAACATTAATTGAAAAATCATTCATGTCTAAACACGAAAGAGAAATAATGTTTTTAGTAATGAAGGGAACAAAATAGCAATTTTCTAATTCTAATACTAAGCCCAAAGGCAGTGGTAAGAAGTATGTCCCTACAGCTAATGCAGCAACTCTTGCTCCATTTTTCATGCATAGGTTAACTTCTCTTTTCTGCAGTGGTCTACTTCTCCTTAGTCCCTGCATATTTATACAAATATGAGATCCACATCCGGTATCTAATATCCAAGAAGCTAATGAAGTAGACATATTAACCTCGATAACAAAAATAACTGAAGTAGAAGTTTCAGAAGACTTCTTTCCCTTCAAGCTAGCGAGGTAAGCCTTGCAGTTCCTCTTCCAATGACCTTTCACTTCACAGTGATAGCATGGGTCATCAGATTTGGTATTATCCTTGCCTGCTTTGACTGCTTTGTTATTGCCCTTAGCCTTTTTGGATATTTTCTTAAAACTTCCTTTGATTTTCCTCTTAGTGCCCTTGGAGGAATGAATAACTAAGACATGCCCAGTGCTAGCCTTGACATTGGGCTCCACAGTTTTAAGCATATTAAGCAACTCAGTGAGTGTGCATTTGATCTTATTCATATTGAAGTTCATAATGAACTGTGAATAACTATCTGGCAGAGATTGCAGAACCAAGTCAATACTTAGTTCATGATCCATGATAAAATTCAATGAACCCAGTTTTTCAATGAAACCAATCATCTTTAGCACATGAGCACTGACTGAAGATCCCTCTACCATTTTGCACCGGTATAGTTGTTTAGAGGTCTCATACATCTCCACACGAGATTGTTCATCATACAACTCCTTGAGATAAAAATCATAGTATAAGCATCCATACCCTCATGTTGCTTCTGCAACTCAAGTGACATAGCTGCAAGCATCACACATGCTGCAGTGTTATCGTCATCAATGTGTTTGTTGTAAGCAGCCACCTCTTCCTGAGTGGAATTTTCAGTAGGCACCACTGGAAAGGATTGCTCAAGGACATATCCAATTTTCTCATGCTTGAGAATGATTCTCAAATTGCGGTGCCAATAGAGAAAATTTGGTCCGGTCAGTTTGTTGGCATCCAGTATGCCTCTCAAATTCATATGATTACTCATGATTCAAAAACTGTAAATGACGAAAAAATATAGAATTAATATGTATTATAATGCATATGCACAAATTCAATATGGACTTTAATTAAATGTGCTCCCACTGTTTAAAATAAATTCATGACCCTCATACATAAATTATTTGAATCCACATTTGATTCCCAGAGGGTTGGGATCCCATTTGTTGTATCAAGATCTTGAGTGTACTCAACAAATCTTAATAAAACATTTGGGTAGATATCATTTTTAATTGTATCTCCATACAACTTCCAGATCATTAAGCTGACAACTTTTTTGTCTTCACACATCTTATGTGCTAGCTTAACATGCTTCTAAAACTTATTTCCTTGAGTGTACTCAACAAAAGATAAATTTTAGTTAAGTCAAACTCATCATTCAGAAATATCAAATATTTTATAGTGTCAAACATATCCCTAATAGACCAGCCTTGAATGTACTCAATAAGCTAAAGGTCGATTTAGGATTCTCGTTTTTCACTATAATGATGGAAGGCAAATAATACTAACTTAAAATTTTAACGAGGTATTTAACGTGCAATGATCTCATCAAGTAATTATATATATAGATATATATATATATATATATAAACATACATCTACTATGCGAATAAATATATATAAATAATAGTATGGATGATTATGAACTTGCTCTATTTAGTTTTTCCGAGCCAAAAGGAAGACTAGTTGGTCAATTCCTAAAGGGTTCAACATTGGATCAGCACCAATGCACCAACTCCATGGTGTCCACCTCTTCTTGCGTCTTCAATTAGTCAAACTGCAACATGTATCCTATACTAGTTGGCACGCAGGCCTAAAAGAAATCGGACTCGCAGACTCATAATAATAACAATAACAACGGACTCGCAGGTCCAATATAATAAAGAGCTCGCAGGCCCATAACAACAACAATAACAACGGACTCACAGGTTCAAAATAATTAAGGGCTCGCAGGCCCATAAAACAACAAGAAGTAAATCAACCATTCAACACATCCATGTGGTCGAGTCCATAATCATCCATAAACATTCATCACATAAATGTTTCCTATGTATAATATCTAATATTATATGCAATGTCTCATAAATCTAGCAATTATAGTCATCAAAACTAATTTAAAATTTTGGGTCGAAATAATTAAATAATTAATTAATCGTATTAATTAATTAACTTAATTGGAGGGCCTATTTAATTAAAATCAAATTTTAACAAAATCCCGAGTTAGAGTCCAACTCTAATTTCATAACTATTGGGCGAAGTAATTTAATCAAAATCGAGTTTTAATTAATTATTAAATTAGAGTCATACTCTAAATTTTAATTTGCATTGGGAAGTGGTATTAATTGAAATCAAATTTTAATTAATATAATATTAGAGTCCAACTCTAATAAAATTGAATTAATATTTTAGTTTAGGACAAAACTCCCAAATAAAATAAAAATTCAATTAAGGGTCAAAATTAAATATTTAAGTTAAAATCTAATTTTAACAAATATATATAAAAGTCGTCAATTTTAAATAAAATTTAAATCTGGGTCAAAATTAAAATTATGGGTCAAACCCATTTAAGATTTAATTTTAAAACCATTTCAAAATGAAATTCAAAACCATTTTAAAATTTAAAAATTGATCCAAGTTGGAAATTAAAACCAGACCCTTCCAAATTAAAAAATTGCAGAACAGGTCCCCCTTTTATAATTTTGCAAACTGACCCTATTTTCATAATTGCAACCAGGGCCCGTAATTGCATTATATGCTACTGAGGCCTCCGTCTCCAACCAAAACCCTAGATTTTTTTTCTTCTAACTGGCGCCGCCCCGCCCAACAGCAGGCGGCAGTCCCTCACTACAACAGCGCCAAATTGTGTTTTCCTAATGACATTATAAAATACAAATTGAGACACTAAGCCGTTGCAGTTCGCAGCGGCTGCAGTGTGCAGCGGCGCTTGCCGCAGCCGCCACACGATCCAATTTTTTTTTTTTCAAAATCAGATTCTGAATAAATAAAATTAAAAACTATAATTGCTAGATTTAGGGATAAACATGATTAAATCAACTTTTAATTTAATCAACATGTAAATCAGTTCCTAACAAATACAAAGTTGGCTCTGATACTACTGTAGGGAATTTACTTAAACATGCACAGCGAAAATAAACAATTTCAATTCCCATTCAAGATTCAACTTTGTATTTAGATAAGAACTGTGATGAGAAATATACATTTTTCTTGATTTTGCAAACTCCTTTGCGTTATTCTTTTCCAACAACTTGAATCTGCCTCCCACAGTTGTCCAATTGTCCAGCCTCCAATGAAATCCACACAAAGAATAGACTGCAACTGCTACGATTTTTTCTTTTGTACCAGCAAGAATAATGAAAATTTTATGGACCTCAAACCCTAGCTATATATTTATATAAACCCAAACGGGCTCGAACCGGTCCGGTCCAATATTTAATTAAACCCGGTCCGTGAATTAATTAATCTAATTAATTAATTGGGGAATATAAATAACAAATCCAATTAATTAATTTATCCAACGGTTGTTAAATTAATCAATTGGCAATTTGCAATCTTCCAATTCTCTTTTGTGTACGACTCATTAGGTTCCCGACCACGATACCTAATGACGTGAAATATTATTTTGATCTAATCAAAATTGATAAATTAAACACCCTTTTAATTTATCACAAATTCACACTCGTCGTCCCAGATTGACAGCTAGCAATGTATCAGGGCAACACACGTGACGGGAAATGTCACGTGGTATGACAAAACCAAAACTGTTCGTTTACCATGAAATTATAATCCCTTTGTCAATATGATATGATCAAATACGAGATATGAAAATGTGTCAATCTCGATTATCGATCGTAACTTTTATTCTACTATTAAGTCAATATGAGTCGAAAACTCCTTTTCGACTTATATGTATACCTTGGCAAAGGATTTCGTTATTGACTTAATTGAACGAAATACAAATCACAATCTCTTACTATCTAAGGGTGGCGAATCCTCTGTTGATCATTCACAACCTTCATATGGTTCTTGACATACCCGAACGATGTCGTATTAGCGGCCCTTAGCAGAGCAACATCCAACACCGTTAAAGTATGACTGTCTTCATACAAAGTACTATGATGATCTCAAGTTATAGGACCAATTCCACTACCGAACGTTAGAGATTAACTACTGACACTTAGATAGTTATCCATGTGGAATCTCTTAGCGGGTCTCCAATGGTTTCTTCTATAACAAAACATTCACGTGTTCATTTAAGTGTCACCACACTTTAACTCGTGAGATCAGCTACTCACTTTATAAGTAAGAAATGCCACACGTGATGGTCTATCTGTATTAACGATATCTGTATCTCTTTATTACTTACGACCACGATTTATTCAAGATCCAATCATACGTAATTTGTATCTCACAATCATAACTCATTGTGATTAACAAATCACTTAAACTTGGATCTTCGGACTCTATTATTTAATATTATTTATCACAAAATTAATTTAAATAAATAATATATTTTACCAAAATTAAATGCATTAAACATATTAAAAGTGTTTACAATCTAAATCGATTGGATCTAGGGCATAACACTTATACTATGTTCCTTGGTCGATTTCTTCTCAGCCCCAGGTTCAAATCCAAATCAAGTTCTCCATTTGGGAGTTTGGCCAACAGATTCTCCACTCTTTGCATCCAGTTTGCTTGGATGTTTAGAAGTTTATTTCATTTCTTGGAGGTTCACCCAGTCCAAGGAAATCCACAGGTTTGTTGTACAGGTTGTTGGAAGATTTATTCTCTTTGTTTCAGATTGTGCCCAAACCTAGGTCTAAATTCGAAGCCTATTTTTCATCTTCAAATCTTGCCAACGGCTTTGTGCTTCAATCTTTTAAGTTTTCGACCAGTCCAAGAAAATGCCCAGTTTTGTTGTGCAGGTTGTTAGAAGTTTTATTCTCTTTGTTTCGGATTGTACCCAATCTTAGGTCTAAGTTCGAAGCCTGTTTTCATCTTCAAATCATGCCAAAAGCTTTGTGCTTCATTCTTTAAGTTTCCATGAAGGTCTTGATTTCTTTTAGAGTTAGTTTAGCTCTTGGTCTTTTGAAACCGGCCATATAAGATTTTAATATTCTCTTGAAGATTCAAGGTGAAAACTCTTGGAGATTCAAGTATTAGCTCACAAATTCCCATTCATTCGTGGGATTGATTCGAACTTTGCATCTCATCCTTGCCAAATTCGAACTCAAGCAGCAGATTTTCTGGAAATTTCAACAGATTTATGCACGTTCTTCATGCTGGGATTATCTATTTTGGGCATTGAATTCAAATTTTCTTTCATCCACCCCTCCAAATTTTGAAAATTTGAATTTGAAGTATCTTTACCGGTTTGGAAAAATCAGAATTTCACAGCAATATTGCAGTATGTTGGCCGCTAACCATATTGGGTATAGTTTAGGTAAATTCAAAAGAAAAAGGCTGTGTGTACACCTTGTGGTGTACACACAGCTTTACACCCCCCTCACATGGAGGGGAATCCACGAATATTTTGTTACATGTGGGCCCCCCATGTGAGGAAGGTGTAAAGCTGTGTGTACTCTATTGTGTACACACAACACAACCCCATGGAATTGAATTTTGAATTTTCCAACAGCCTCCATTTACTATTTACGGCAACTACTTGTTGGAATTTTGAATCGAAAATTGGTTGTGAACAATTTTCAATGATTATTTAAGTGAAATTTTTAATTTGGTGAATGAGAAATTAAGCCAAATGTAAGCCATTTAATACTTGAAATTATTGAAAAATTGTATAGAATATTATGAAATATTCTAGAAAGAGATGGATGAAAAGATGTGTCTTTTTATATGAAAGGTCATGACCTTTGGCATAATCAATTTCCAATAATTATGAATTCCAAGAGGTGTCTTTTGGTGTGGGTGTCTTTTGACATACCTTTCCAAATACTATATATTGGCCCCATGTGTTTTAATTTAAAATAAAATAAAAAAAGAATTCAAGAAATTCAATTCATAATTCCATATCATTTCATTTCATGTTACACTTTGGTTTTGCATAAAACGTTTGCATCAAAGTCATGATTATGGTAGAGAGGGAGCTCCATTCGAGTTTGTTGGTCTAAGTCATTTGGAATGCTCCTATGGCTAGTGATATGTCCAGGAGTCGAGCTCGACGAAAGCGAGTGTGAGACGAGATCCATTGACAGTCGATGGCAGACCAATGACGCGATCAAGGGCAAAGCAAGTGAAACAAGCGACGGGATTGCTCGTTCAAGAAATCATTGATGGAACCATATCCGGGACTCAAAATGGAGCAACTTTCATGTTCGGGTCGAAGGCCGAATCAACTTGGATCAATTTGTTATCAAGCGACGAAGTCGGAGGCTGAAAATAAGCCTGTGCGACTGCACAGGCAAAAACACCATGCGACCGCATGGAAGCATACCGAAACTCAAGATGGGATTTTTGTTTGAACCATACGACCGCATGGAAATACACTATGCGGTCGCATAGACCATTTTTTTGGCGAATTTCCTATTTTTGGTATTTTTTCATATTTTGTTAGATTTTGATTCTTTTCTATTCCTAATTATTCTAGGTCAACTTTTGTACGATTTTTACCTAGTTTTTAGGTTTAGTATAAATAGGAGTTTTCATTCAATTGTTAAAAACTTTTGACATATTTGATATTGAAATAAATGTGAGGTGTATTGTCTTCTCTTCATCGTTCTTCATTGAACAACTTTGAACTTATCAAGTGTTAACTTGTGACGTTCAAATAATCGGATTTAATTCTTGGATTGCGTGATCAAGGGGTCTTTCAAGCGTCGTTCTTGTTGGGTTTTTTGGTTCGACTTTCTTTTGGGTTAATTTTAAATTCTTGGATTAATTTGACTTTCTTGGGTTCGTCAATCTCGTTGTGGATTTCGTAGTCAACGTTGCTACGGGGTTCGCATCAATTGGTATCAGAGCTTTGGCTCCAAATTAATTGAAGGTTATATCTTTTTTTTTATTTGTTTGAGTCGTTAATTTTGTTTTCTTAGTTCTTCTTCATTCTTATTTTTCTTTTTGTCGTTTCGTTGAGCTGTTGGTAGTTTAATCATCTTCTTTCATCAAGGAGTTAAAAAAAAGTACAAAAAAAAATTTGATGTTATTATTGTTTGATTTTTTTTTTTTTACCAACAACACTTCCTATATTGTGTTTAACTTTGGGATATTCAATTGCGTTCGATTCTTTCAATCTTCTATTGAGTCTATTCACATATTCTTGTCAAAATATTCATCTATTCCATTTATTCAAGTCCTTTGAGTTTCGTGGTCTTCGATTAATATTCGGTTTGTTTGAATTCCTGGTAAAACAATTGATTTAGATCACTTGGTTCTTTGAAGCGCTTGGAGGGAGACTTTGAGTGGTAAAAGGTCGAGTGGTGAGTTTATAGAGGGAAAAAGCCATAGTGAGTGGTTTCCGAGTGAAATCTTTGTGATGTATAAAAAAATTGTGTGATATGATGTCGGAAATAGAAGGTTCCAACTCAAGCCGAAACGGTAATGAAAATAATGCTTCGGAGGACATGATACGGATGTTTGAATGGGTACTTGGTGATGTTAGGGAGAAGGTGGATAGATAAGGGAAATTGATGGTGTAAATAGGTACTACAATTGCTAATCTTAGCCGGGGACAAGCGGAGATGTCTAATGCTAGGGGGCCGGGTAGGCGTGAATCTAGGAGAGGAAGGTGAGATAAGTATCGTAGTGATGAGGATGATTTTGATGAAAATGACTTTGATATGGGTCGAGCGAGGCATAGGAGCGATAGGATGGAAAGACGGGGTAGAAATAACTTGAAAAATGAAGTAGATGGAAATTTGGGGAGTATTAAAATGACAATTTCGCAATTTAAGGGGAGAAGAGATCCGGAAGCATATTTAGAGTGGGAAAGGACAGTTGAGATGATTTTTGAGTGCTATAATTATTCGAAGGAGAAAAAGGTAAAATTGGCGGTGCTTGAATTTGTGGATTACGCGATATCTTGGTGGGATCAAGTACTTATATCACGGCGTAAGAGTCGAGAAAGACCAATTAGCACTTGGAATGAATTGAAGGTGTTGATGAGAAGGAGGTTTGTTCTGAGTCACTATTATAGGGAAATTCATCAAAAAATGCAAGGTTTGTACCAAGGATCGAAAAGCGTAGAGGATTATCATAAAGAGATGAAAATTCTTATGAATCGGGCTAATGTGGAGGAAGATCGGGAAGCTACCATGGCACGGTTCTTGAATGGGTTAAATCAGGATACTGCAAACGTTGTAGAGTTGCAACACTATGTGGAAATCGAGGAGATGTTACATGTGGCAATGAAGGTCGAGAGACAATTGAAGAGGAAGGGGACGTCTAGGCAACCGTTAGGTACTTCGACTCCTAATCCAACACGAAAATTGAAGTAGGATGACAACAACAAAAAGGGGGCTGCACCTAGAGGTAAAAATGATTGGCAAAAGGGCAAGGATGAAAACGCTAGCAAACCATTATCAAAATCGTAGGCACAACCATCGTGCAATCGGGACATCAAATGTTTTAGGTGTTTGGGAATGGGGCATATTGCTTCTCAATGCCCAAACAAACGGGCGATGGTGGTGCGGGATAATGGAGAGATTGTGAACGATAGTGATGGCGAGTTTGATGACATGCCGGCGTTGGAGGATGTTAGTAAAGAAGAAAAAGTTGAAGGGTCGGTTGGGGATCTACTAGTCACAAGGCGAGCTCTCACTACTCACGTCAAAGCGGATGACTTGGAGTTGCGATGGGAAAACATTTTCCACACTCGATGCCACGTCAACAATACGGTATGTAGTGTTATAATTGATGGTGGTAGTTGCACTAATGTAGCTAGCGTATCTCTTGTAGAAAAATTGGGTTTAATATTGTTGAGACACCCGAGACCTTATAAATTGCAATGGTTGAATGAGAGTGGCGAGGTAAGGGTGAATCGAAGGGTGTTACTTAATTTGTCAATTGGGAGTTATAAGGACGTGTTAGTGTGTGATGTGGTGCCAATGCAAGCGTGACATATTTTATTGGGGCAACCATGACAATACGATAGGAAGTCTATGCATGATGGGTACAAAAATCAATATAATTTCATTAAGGATGGAAAGACCATTACTCTTGTGCCATTAACACCGGCGCAAGTCTATGAGGACCAATTAAAATTGAGAAGAGAGGAGAGCAAAAGAGTTAGAAAAAATGAGAGCAAATAGTGAGTTGGAGAAAAAGAGAGAAAATGCTGAGATAGTCATTAGAGAGAAAAAGAGAGAGCAATCACAAGAGAGAAAAGAAAGAGAATGCCCCGAGAGAAACACGAGCGAATTTCTTTGCAAAAGAGAGTGATTTGAGGAGGGCGGTAGTTGAGAGAAAAGAGATGATCTTGTTCGTTTATAAGGAATCACTCCACAATTTTGAGGAATCTAACCCACCCCTCCCTAGTTTGGTTAAGTCTTTGTTGCAAGAATTCGACGATATATTTCCGGAGGATGCACCAAGTGGATTGCCGCCTATTCGAGGCATTGAACATCAAATTGACTTCATACCCGGATTTGTCATTCCAAATCGACCAGCTTATCGGAGTAATCTCGAGGAGACTAAGGAGTTTCAAAGGCAAGTAGAGGAGTTGATGAGCAAAGGATACGTGAGGGAAAACATGAGTCCTTGTGCGGTACCGGTTTTGCTTGTGCCAAAAAAAGATGGAACATGACGAATGTGCGTAGATTGTAGGGCTATCAACAACATAACGGTAAAGTATTATCACCCTATACCTAGGTTAGATGACATGTTTGATGAATTACATGGTGCTTGTATATTTTCTAAAATTGATTTAAAAAGCGGGTATCATAAAATTTGTATGCGGGAGGGTGATGAATGGAAAACGGCTTTTAAAACTAAATATGATTTATATGAATGGTTGGTTATGCCGTTTGGACTCACAAATGCACCTAGCACTTTTATGCGTTTAATGAATCATGTTTTACGTGCTTTTATAGGAAAATTTGTTGTGATTTATTTTGATGACATCTTAATCTATAGCAAAGGCCTAGGAGAGCATTTGGAACATTTAAAGTGTGTGTTAATTATTTTAAGGAAAGAACAACTCTATGCTAATCTGAAGAAATGCACGTTTTGTATGGATATAGTTATTTTTCTTGGTTTTGTGGTTAGTGCTAATGGAATAGAAGTAGACGATGAAAAGATAAAAATTATTAGAGATTGGCCGACACCCAAAAGCATAACGAAAGTTAGGAGTTTTCATGGTTTGACTAGTTTTTATAGGTGATTTGTGAAAGATTTTAGCACTATCACCGCACCACTCATGGAAGTAGTTAAAAAGAGTGTAGGTTTTCATTGGGGTGATGAATAGGAACTTGCATTTAATACTATTAAAGGTAGATTGTGTGAAACACCTGTTTTGACATTACCTAACTTTGATAAAACATTCGAGATTGAGTGTTATGCATCAGGAATAGGGATTGGAGCAGTTTTAATGCAGGATCGAAGGCCTATTGCATACTTTAGCGAGAAATTGAGTGGAGTTGCTTTAAATTATCCTACATATGACAAAAAACTTTATGCACTTGTTCGAGCTTTGGAGACTTGGCAACATTATCTATGGCCGAAGGAGTTCGAAATACACACCGATCATGAGTCACTAAAGCACTTGTGGGGACAAAGTAAATTGAACAAGAGGCATGCAAGGTGGACGAAATTCATTGAGACTTTTCCATACGTCATTCGGTATAAACAAGGTAAGGAAAATGTGGTGGCGGATGCGTTGTTGCGAAGGTACGTATTGCTAACTATTCTTGATTCTAAACTACTTGGGTTTGAACATATTAAGGAATTGTATGAAAAATATGTTGAATTTTCAAATATTTATTTGTCATGCATAAAAGGGGCGGTTGATAGGTTCTTTAGGCATGAGGGATATTTATTTCGGGAAAATAGGTTATGTATTCCTAATTGTTCTATTCGGGAGTTGTTGGTAAGGGAGGCACATAGTGGTGAATTGATGGGACACTTTGGGGTTCAAAAGACTTTAGATGTATTGACGGAGCATTTTTATTGGCCTAAGATGAAAAGTGATGTTGAGTGAATTTGTAGTCAATGCATAGGTTGTAAAAAGGCTAAATCTAAAGTTTTATCTCAAGGTTTGTACACACCTTTACCTACACCTAGTGAGCCTTGGGTTGATATCTCGATGGATTTTGTTTTGGGTTTACCTAAGACTAAGAGAGGTCGGGATTCTATTTTTGTTGTTGTAGATAGATTCAACAAAATGACACATTTTATACCATATCACAAAATTGACGATGCCACGAACATTGCCGACTTGTTCTTTAAAGAGATCGTGCGTTTACATGGGGTTCCTAGAAACATAGTGTCGGATCAGGATGTCAAATTTTTGAGTCACTTTTGGAGAGTTTTGTGGGGTAAGTTAGACACTAAGTTACTATTTTCTACAACTTGTCACTCACAAACGGATGGGCAAACCGAGGTAGTGAATAGGACTATGACACAATTGTTACGCACAGTAATCAATAAAAATTTGAAGAGTTGGGAGGAGTGTCTACCATTTGTTGAATTTATATACAATCGAGCTGTTCACTCTACTACGTCATATTCTCCATTTGAAGTTGTATATGGTTTTAATCCACTAACTCCTTTGAATTTAATTCCTTTACCTGTGTACGAACATGGTAGTTTAGATGGCAAAAGGAAGATGGAATTGGTTAAGTCACTCCATGAAAAGGTAAAAGCGCAAATTGAAAACGAAAGTAAGTTGGTTGCGTCGTAAGCGAACAAAGGTAGGAAGCACGTGACATTCGAGCCAGGAGATTGGGTTTGGGTGCACCTTAGGAAGGAGCGATTTCCAGAGCAAAGGAAGTCCAAGTTGCAACCGAGGGACGATGGACCATTTCAAGTGATTGAAAAGATAAACGACAATGCTTACAAGTTGGACCTTCCAGGTGTGTACAATGTTTCGGCTACTTTTAATGTATCTGATCTCACTCTGTTTGATCTAGGTTCAGATTCGAGGACGAATCTTTTTGAAGAGAGAGAGGATAATATGATCCAGGAGTCGAGCCTGACGAAGGCGAGTGCGAGACGAGATCCATTGATAGTCGATGGCGGACCAATGACGTGATCAAGGGCAAAGCAAGTGAAACAAGCGATGGGATTGCTCGTTCAAGAAACCATTGATGGAACCATGTTCGAGACTCAAAATGGAGCAACTTTCATGTTCGGGTCGAAGGCCGAATCAATTTGGATTAATTTGTTATCAAGCGACGAAGTCGGAGGCTGAAAACAAGCCTGTGCGACTGCACAGGCAAAAACACCATGCGACCGCATGGAGGCATACCGAAACTCAAGATGAGATTTTTGGTTGAACCATGTGACTGCATGGAAATACACTATGCGGTCGCATAGACCATTTTTTTGGCGAATTTCCTATTTTTGGTATTTTTCCATATTTTGTTAGTTTTTAATTCTTTTCTATTCCTAATTATTCTAGGTCGACTTTTGCACGATTTTTACCTAGTTTTTAGGTTTAGTATAAATAGGAGTTTTCATTCAATTGTTAAAAACTTTTGACATATTTGATATTGAATTAAAAGTGAGGCGTATTGTCTTCTCTTCATCGTTCTTCGTTGAACAATTTCGAACTTATCAAGTGTTAACTTGTGGCGTTCAAACAACTGGATTTAATTCTTGGATTGCGCGATCAAGGGGATCTTTCAAGTATCGTTCTTGTTGGGTTTTTTGGTTCGACTTTCTTTTGGGTTAATCCTAAACTCTTGGATTAATATGACTTTTTTGGGTTCGTCAATCTCGTTGTGGGTTTCGTAGTCAACGTTGCTACGGGGTTCGCATAAGATAGACATCGTCGTTGTATCTTGGGAGATGATTGCTGGAAAATCGTTAGCATTGATACGGGGAAAATTCATCTTAAAGAGAAAGTGTCTAGTGCTTGCCTCGGCCAAAATCCATCACTTGCATTTTCTTTCTTCATTTTCTGATTTCTTTTAATTACACTTGATTTCAGAATATGTTTAAAATTATTTATATGTTTAAGGTGCAAGATTCGATCCAAAGAATGACTTGCTTTCGTTCAAGAATCGAAAGGGATGTCCATACACTCGGATTTGATAACTGTTATTGTTTTGCACCTCAAATCCATTTCAGTAAGTCGAAATTATGTTTCGATTTTGTGAACATTAACCGTATATTTTTGTGAATATAATATGCACAATATCGATGTAATTTTCCAACACTACTACATGTAGCATCACTGCACCTACATGCTACTATATTAGCTGACACAGTGTTAGAAGGACATGCTGCAACGAGCTTTTATGCCAGATTGACAGAATTTTGAATCTATGTCAACAGCCTGGTATGCTACTGAAAATTCAGGATCATGGTTAAGCTCGTTTTACTGTTTGGGAAAGTAATTGTACCCTACAACTATCCAGCATTCAGCATTGTTGATTGCTTCATGTAGCATTTGGAACCCCTTATTGGCTACACTTGCTGCCAATAATACAAGTTGCCCTTCACCAATAGGTCAAGTTTTCGAAGGGCATCTTTGAAGATCTTAAACTACTTGAAGCTGGGATTTTGGCCAGCATTGTCTTATAAGTCCAATTGATCGACTCATTTCCATCCACTCCAAGAGGATTTGTTACCATCAATAGTTTGACACTTCGTGTTCCAGGTTAGCCAAGTTTGTACTGTTTTGATTCATATTCCGTCACTTGGTTTGGATTACTAGATCATTGGATCATTGTAATGTTTTACTTTGAATGCTTGAGTGTGACAAGAGTAGTTATACTCACAATTTTGATCAATACAAATTTATTTACCTGAACATAAAGAGAGAGGGAGGGAGGGAGAGAGAGATGAATGTCTCTATTTGATATGGAAATGAACTTACATTGGAGAATCGATAAAATTTGACTTTACAGCAAACGAGGAAATAGTTCTGAAAGATCACATAATCTGAAAGATCCGCTACCTCATAACATAGAAACCATTAAAAATCACAAACTGTATGCTTATTAGAGCTACAATGGTTTTAGAAATGCCTACGTATGGTAGAAAGATCTACTTCTTGTTGCCTATAAATGCTATTTAAAATCAAAATGTTTTAGTCATAAATGGAGTGACGTCGGATGATGTGAAGGTGCTCTCAGAAATACTTGTCCACGTGTAGTCAGCATCCGGGAGCATTGCTAATTCTCCATTGAGAAGCCTTACTCCTTCAAATGTTGTTTCTACAGAGGTTGAAAGCGTTTGAGACATTTTAATACTCTCCAACTCCATGGCTACTTCCTTCATAGTTGGCCTGTTTTTCCCATTCAAATTTAAGCACCTTTGTGCAACTTTTGCAACGGCAGTCAATTCTTCTCTTTTACCTTGCTCTAAAACTTGGGAGTTAAGAATTGTTTCAAGATTGTTTCTTTCCATGCACAACAAAAATCTAGTCGCTAAACTCCTTTCCTCTTCAGTTCTATCGGAAGAAATTGGTCTTTTTCCAGTCAAGAGCTCAACAAGAACAACTCCAAAGCTATATACATCACTCTTTTCTGTAAATTGACTGGACTGGAAGTACTCAGGATCAAGATATCCAAATGTCCCTTTCACCAAAGTAGTTAGATGAGTTTTATCCACTTCAATTGATCTTGAAGTTCCAAAATCTGAAACTTTTGATACATACTTTTCATCCAAAAGTATGTTGCTAGACTTAATGTCTCTATGATAGATGGGAACGGAAGTTGCATAATGAAGATAAGCAAGTGCCCCTGCAACTTCTACTGCAATTTTTAAGCGCATGTTCCATAAAAAGGGGAACTCAGCACTATCATCATGGATGAGATCAAAAAGGGTTCCATTTGAAATGAACTCATACACTAGCAAAGGAACTTCTGTTTCTAAACAACATCCCAATAGCTTTACTACATTCCTTTGATTGATTTCTGAGAGTATGACAACCTCGTTAATGAACTGCTCCACCTGGTTTTCATCTACCAACTTAGATTTCTTCACTGCTACAAGTTTTCCATCAGATAACATACCTTTATAAACTGTCCCTTGCCCTCCTTGGCCAAGTATTCGGCTTTCATTGAAGTGATCAGTGGCCATATCCAAGTCTTTAGCAGTAAAAAGTCTTGTTTTCTCAAGTATATCTTCATGTTTTGATATTTGTTGCTGCAATAGAAGGCCACCATTTCTTTTGAAGAATTCTTCTTTTTGCTTTTTGTTCTTCCTCTTTTTCAGAAATTTAAGCAACCAGAAGCAAGTCAATAGTTGTAGGAGAAATCCCATTCCTGCACCCAAGCTTGCCCCTGAAGTTTTAACATATGGTTAGTTAAATGATTAACAATTTTCAAGTTGTTTGTAAGTAAAGCAACATTAAACACTAAATGTTTTAATTAATATAAAAGCTTTTATACAATGTTAAAATATATCCTAATAGATATGACCAAGAATTGCATATTGATCCATCTGAAAAGCCAAGATGTAATTAAGCCCCTGTTTTGCAAAACTTAAAAATCATTTATAAATTTTTTCAAACACACATTTCAAGGGATCCACAAGTTCTATTGACTTATACACCATAAAATTCCATTCATAAATTCTTTTCATACGGAGGCTAAAGTGCCAAAAAATGAAGATAACGTGTTTACACATAAATGATAAATCATTCTGCCGTATACAATTTGATGGACTTGGAGTCCCTCCCTCTACAGGGGAACTGAACCCCATTTAAAATGAAGATTTAACAAGCAAAGAAATGTAATCGAAAATTACCTATTGCCACTTTGCTGTTGGATCCCGGCATCCGTATACAACCAGCACCATTTTTGCTTCCGTCACCATAATAACCATTCGGACAATAACAATGAAAGGATCCTGGTGTATTGATGCATATCCCATTTGAGTGGCATGGAGAATTCTTGCATTCATTAATATCTGGCATCATATCAAGCATCACAACAAACGATTGTTAGACTGGTTACACTGAGCACAATAAACGATTTTACTTAAATAGTAGTACAAGTAAAACTGACCATGGCATCCAGGGCTAAGGTAAGGGGTGCCCTCGTATCCTTTCATGCACCTACAATTATATCCTCGAACACCGGCAAGAGAATCATCACAATAACTGTTCTCTTTGCATGCATAACTACTAGAACTCAGCATTTCGGAGCAATTTTGGGATCCAATCCTCCAGTCCAAGACCAATGGTATATCCGTAAATGCTGGATACTTATTTAGAAATGTTGAATCATTGAGGTCAGATAAACGGAAAGTGAAACCAGTTATGTTCATCATTCCAAGGGATAGAAAGCTGCATGAAAAGAGTTTGCGTCGCTGCCAATTCCGCTCCATGTTGATTAGGCGAGTCATCATAAATTTTTTACCTTTGGATATGGAGGTCTGGCAACAGCCATTGCCAGGACAAGATCCGGTACCACCGGAAACTTCCCGACTCTCACAGTAGGGCGCACAAGATGTACCAGCACCGTAGGCAGAATAGTTTGAATCGCTTGATAAATGCTGTCCAATAGCCAAGTCATCACAACCAAAGACTGTAAGTTGATTTGCATCAGACAAGGTATATGGACTATTAGCAAAGTAGTCTATTTCTAACGAAAAATACTCTCTCGAGGCATAACATGCCACAATCTGCTGCTGCCTCCAGTTCTTAACATAAATATTAGTTTCTGAAATTTTTACAACCTCAAAGGGAGAAGCGGCACGGGTAAGGTAGGCCCTTGGAGGGTTGTCAGTAGTATTGCAGTAAATATCAAAGTCTGAGCTCATAGAACAATTCGACCCGATTCCAATGCCGAATGGATATGGAACTTGTAGGTTTCCACATGTACTTTCGCAGCCAGGCTTAGGGGAGGTGGCGACATTTGAAGGGAGTGCTACCGCCAGCGAAAGCAAGCAGACGATATGCAGAAACATTTTAAGCTCAGATTGGCTATATGAAATCAAGACATATAAGTCAATGAGCAGATAAAAATTAGGAGGAAAGAAACTGGTACGCCTGCGCCAACTATTCTTTGGCAGGCTTCTACTTTTTCTTTGATAAACAGGATTTGAAACTTGGAAAAATTACTCAAACATGTCAATATATCAGATTAAAACTTAGAATATTCAAACTTCGAAAACGTGTGATTCAAACTTTGACAGGGCACCAACTTTGACTAAGTCCTTTATAATAATAAAAACTTTTTATTTTTTATTTTTTTAAAATTTTTTGTGTGCATGTTCTGAAAGTAAAATCGCGTTCTGCAACATGATGGTAATAATCAGATTGTAAATCAAATTACGGAGAGTAATCTAGGAATGGATTTATTTAATTGTTTGTATATTCACTTAACACACCCAACTATAGTAATATCCAATTTTTCTATGAGTTCTTTATGGTAAAAAGAACGCCAAAACTGAGATTCCATCCAAATTTCTATATTTTTATTGGGTGTAGCGCACTATTTGAATATGTCCAAGGATCTAGATGCAGCCAAATACTTTTAGAAGTCTGTTTATTGCAAATTTCTGTATGAAATTGGTTTTGATCAATTTTTAATTATTTAAGTGAAAATTGTTATTTGGTGAATGGAAAATTAAGATAAATTTAAGTCATTTAAATATGTGAATTACGTAGAATATTATGAATATTCTAGAAATAATTTTGCTGAAAATGTGTATATTTCTAAATGAAAAATTGTGATTTTTGACATTATCATTTTTCAAGAAATGTGTCTCTTTTATAGATTTTTGTTTTTTGAGACAAACATTTTCAACATCTATATATGGATCCCATGTATTTGTTTTCATTCATTCATTCACTTCATGATTGCATTATCATGTTAATGCATATTCATTCAAAAATCTATATTTATTTGGAGTCAAGTTTTATATAACGAGAGTTCAAAATATAAGTAGGTTCGTTGATCTACGTAATTTGAAGTGCTTCTATTGCGAGACGTGATCGTTATGTCTTGGGAGATGAATGCTAAAAAAACCGTTAGCATCCATCTGAGGCATTATCATCTTAAGGAGAAAGAATTGAACTCTTACCTTAATCAAATTCATATTCATGCATTTCTTATTTCTACTTTACCTATTCGATTTTGACAAGTCAAAATCCCATCCAATTTTATGCACATAAAAGATATGTTATTTAAATATAATTTACGCACGTCAATTTTTTCTAAAAATTTTAAGACAATAATTTCATGCATTTTATATACTGTTTGAAATGGGCTTTTTATTTGGAAAAGCCGTTAAGGCCGATGCTTATTTGGAATGCAAATGTGTTTAATGTATTTGAAAGTGCATGACTTTAGAGAAGGAAGACATCTTAGTTTCACCATGGATTTGTGTAGCAACCAGTTGTGCAAAATATTGTCTATATTTTCTTTTATCAAACTACCTTAGTGCAAGCATTGGCTTTTGTTTATTTGGTTCACAGTAATTTGGTTGGAAACACCATTCATTTTGATTAAATAATGTATATGATAGAATTTGCACTAAATAATTTGAAAATCAGGCAAGTCTTTGGAAGGCATGACATTTGGGAGAGTTTTAGATGTGAGCCTTCAATATAAAAAGGAGGCCGGCTTTGGGAAGTAACAAATAGAAATGTGATATGGCAAAGTTATAGTGTTGGAGTCTAAATATGCATTAACTTTGACTGATATCAAATGTGAGCTTTAATAATAGAAGATGGTGAGTAAGAACCATTAGATGAAGAGACACGTGGCTCCATTTGTGCAGCTGATGTCTCTTGTCCAAGACGTCAATTAATTATAAGCATTAAATGATAATATCACATTTTTATCCAAAATGCCTAGCTTGCACCTTTGGACTTAACCTGGTAGGCTTACAAGTGGCGGCGACGACAATGAATTGTCACATCAATCACATACCATGGGTTTTGAGGAATCTTGCTCTGTCTTCCCTCGACAGCCTCACCTCCTCTGCAGTTCAGCTCGTCCTCATAGGGTCAGCTAGTGGGGGTCGGTAGACAAATTGGCTCGATCACTCCTAAAAGGGGTTCGGCCCGTGACCCCAAGATTGCTAACCACGTAGGACATTTGGGAAGGTCTTATGGATTAGATATAACAAGTTCTATGCATTTCATTATTGCTTATTTGTGGAATTCGTTCACCTTGTTTGCAAGATGAAGGCACATTAAGTTTAGTTTTCAACACATCTTGCACGTGTCAAGCAGATTTGTTTTGGATTAAAGGCTTGATACGTGCAAAATTTTCATACTAAAAGACTTTAACATGAGCCCTTGTACAATATTAACGAACACATGTAACATGTCGATCCTATGGAGACGTAAGTGCAAGTTTAATTTCAGTGGGTTGGGCTAGGATTGCTGGTTTCCCTTCTCTGAGACTTGGGCACTCTCGAATCACTTGCGTAGTAACAAAAATTATTTCTTCATTTGCCTATACAATTTCTCATCCACGGTTTTTTGGAAATAAAACTAGATTTCTTATCGAGTATTGTTTAAACTTGTATGGATGGACAGGCAAAGCCCAAAACAATGCAAAAAGTTAGTGCCATTGTCCGCCGAGACAGAGCTCTCCCCTGATACTAAATTTATTGAACTTGGTGCTGATTCACTTGACACGATAAGCAGCACTTTGTACTCACTAATCACAATGATGGCAGCGAGATTTGAATTCAGCTTTTGTCACATTGTCTGTTTTATAGATTTTGTCCACCAAAACTTCCACTATAATATCATATCAGAATGTACTTGGATTTTGCTATGTTTGCTGGTCGATTGACTCTTGGATTTGATCGTATGGTTGGCGAAGGTAGAAGTAGTTATGGGCCTGGAGGAAGAGTTCGACATTATCGTGGAAGAAGAGAGCTCCGAGAACATAACAACTATCCAAGAACTGGCCGATTTGATAGAGAAAATAGTCTAAAAGAAAGCTAGAGCATAAGGGGGAATATGGAGGCTGCCAATGTAAACTAAAATATCGAGTCATCGGAAGTTGTTATACAATCTGAGTTAGGATAATTCGAATTTAACGGCCTCTGTCCATCATGGCTTCGGCTGTCGGCTCCCCCTCTTACGAATCATATTCTGAACTAATACGGATTCGGGCATTTATCCTTTTGCTTTGTAAGGAATTTGACTCTCTGTGTCATAAGTTTTTCTCTCGATAGTATAGAATTATGATTTCTATTTCTCAACTCCCGATTAATCTCAAATAGCTTATAATTGCAAACTATAAATGAAAATAAATTCCTTTTCATTATCCTTAAAGATTATTGGGATCTTGAAATCTCAAGAATAACTTCGAAAAATGTTGGAAGTCGAAATATGATTTTGAGATTGGTTTTATATTTGAATCGAATTGAATCTCTAGATGAGATCTACAAGAACCGACAACCCAAATGTAAGACTGAACGAATTTGCGAAAATGCTTTCTGGATGCTACCAATAAGTACAGAACTATAGCAATATTTAAGATTCTTTCAAATTTTAGCTGTTGATAAATTTTGACGTCAGCATACAACAAATTCTACAATAATTGAAGACCCAGTCGATAAAACATTTCGTCTTGAATCAAGATTGTTGGTAATACCAATCGTTCTTGGCTAAATGGTCTTTGGATAGCATTTCGTAATGTTAAAGTCATGAATTCAAGTGGACAGGTGCATAACTTGCAAGGAACGGCAAAATGAGGTATATCAAAATTTCTAGGGAGGTTAAATGGAGTATTTCGGTATTTATGTGGGATTTATTCCTTAATCGGTTATATATCGAAATATTGACAAATTTAAATAGATCTTGGATTACTCCTCTTAATAAGGTTGACCTTATTATGACGGGCCCCAAATCTTAACATGGTATCAGAACCCAGTAAATTTTAATGAGTTATTCGGTCCGATTAAGTTTCAAAAATGAGCACACAGATTTCAATATTTGTCTGCTCAAAAAAGAGCCACCATCTTGCGGGGCATGATAAGGAAATAAATCTCACATCGGTTAAATACCGAAATATTGACCAACTTAAATAAATCTTGGACCGCTCCTCTTCATAAGGTTGACCTTATTAAGTGGACCCCAAATCTTAACACATACAACAAATTCTACAATAATTGAAGACCCAGTCGATAAAACATTTCGTCTTGAATCAAGATTGTTGGTAATACCAATCCTTCTTGGCTAACTGGTCTTTGGATAGCATTTCGTAATGTTAAAGTCATGAATTCAAGTGGACAGGTGCAAAACTTGCAAGGAACGGCAAAATGAGGTATTTCAAAATTTCTAGGGAGGTTAAATGGAGTAAGTAGAATCGTTTGACTCGGGAGACAACTCGTGCAAGTCACTCAAAAATCGCTGTTTACCTCAGTTGTGGGACGAGTTAAGCTGGCGAACGACTCACTCCGCTTAACACCCTAAAAAAGTACCTCCCTTTTTCTCTAAACAAGTAAAGAAAAAATTTCAGATTATGTAGATATTGCCAATCAAAGAAAATTATAATGTGAAACAAAGCAAATTCAACTATTTGTTACTATTTTTTTTTCCTAAATATTTATAAATTTTATTCCAATCTCAACTACAGAAATTAAAAAAATAAAACAAAATCGTATTTTTGTGTATGCTATAATAAACAGTATTTCACTAAAAATTTATAAAATCTTAAATCAAATTATTATTATTTTTCATATGTTCTCATATCATTATTAAAATTTGAGTGATCAAATTAGAATGTTAAATTTATCATCTTATGACTTCCTTAATATATAAATTCGAAAGGATTGAAGTTTTGAGTAATTAGGATAATGGTCATTGAAGTTATTTTTTACAGTTCTAATGGTTACACTAATGGTCATTTAATTAAAAAATTATATAATTAAATCCTACGTGGCGCGGTTAAGTGCATGATGTTATTTATTAGTCAAGTTAGCAAAAATCATTGCTAAAAAAGCTTGGGTTTGCCATACAATTTAAGCGTAAAAATCCTATTAAAACCCAAGGCGCGATTAGAGTTCCCCATTTGTACATTTTCTAATCCTCGATTTCTAACTTCTAAATTTTGTTAATTTGGCGAAGAAATAGTTCTATTTGGTGACACGTTAACATAACAATGCCATATAGTTAACTTTTTTAATCAAGTGAAGTGACTATTACCGTATGAATGGTAAATTAAAATATTACGAAAAATTGCATGGGGGTGTCTAACCTTTGCAAAAAGTACAAATTGACCATCAATCTTTATTTTTTTGGTGCCACCATCCCTAACCTTTGAATAAATATTCAAAGCAAGCCGCATGAATGGAATCTGTTGACCCCAAAAAATGTTGCCAATAGATGCCGGACTCACCTGCGCACACTTAAGCGAAAGTCCAACACGCAAAGACACGTGGACGGTCTAAAACAAACATATCAAGGGCGTGGGAGTAGCTCAACAGCGCAGGACGAGAACGTTCAGAATCCAATGAAATGTTCGTAGACCGATTGTACAATAATTACCAATCGATGTTTGTAAATGTGTATGTAAAAATGTATAAACTCGTATTGTGTTGCAAGATAATAAGAGAGAGTTGATTAAAGTGTTGTTCCTTGTATTGATTGTTGCATTAACTCTTTAATATTACACAAGGAAAGTATTTATAGTGGTACATATGAAATGGTGGCCCTTGGATGAGGAGGCATGTTGCCTCATCTCCTTAACTCAAACATCTAATTCTAGGCATCATTCTTGACTTACTAGCTTGTCGCACATTTATTGCTTATGTAGAACCTCATACTAGTGACAAGACAACATTTACACTTCTAACGAACGTCTCATCAATCATTCTAACAAGATCCTTATGTAGAAGATCTCTTGGAAAAAGTGATCATAGAAGATGCTCCTTTATGGTTCGGAGGCTTCTGCTTCGACTTCAGGGCTTTAGCCACTCACATAATACTTCCGCTTTAGGGCTTCGACTACCTTTTCAGTGTTCTCGCATCATGGTCTCGGCTACCTTTACAAGGGTCTCGGTATATGGTCCTCGGCCATACATATCACCTCGGCTGGAATGCCACGTGATTCGGCATGAGTGGGCCTTAGGCCCCAGTGGGTTGGCCAAGTGTGTCAACACGTAACAATAGTCCCCCAAGTCCAAGTATAGTCATTAATGTAATGTGTGGACTTTAATGAAGTAAAGCCAGTGAGTTGGGTAAAAATTGAAAGAATTTTTAAACACCAAATAATAGTCCCCCAAGTCCAAGTATAGATATTTATATTATTGTTGGAGTTAGAAATGTGCTATTGTGAATGAATGATGAAGTCGAGGTGGTTGAGAAATCGAACATGCGAGGCTTCTGAAAGCTGAATTGTAATGAAGAGATCGAGGTGGTTGAGAAATCGAACCTGCGAAGCTTGTGATGGCTGAATTGTAATGAAGAAGCCGAGGTGGTTGAGAAATTGAAACTGCGATTCTTGTGATGGCTGAATTGTAATGAAAAGGCCGAGGTGGTTGAGAAACCGAACCCGCGAGGCTTGTGATGCCTAAATTGTAATGAAGAAGCCGAAGTGGTTGAGAAATCGAACGCAACCGAACCCGCAAGGCTTGTGATGGCTGAATTGTAATGAAGAAACCGAGGTGGTTGAGAAATCGAACCCGCGAGGCTTGTGATGGCTGAATTGTAAGGAAGAAGCCGAGGTGGTTGAGAAACTGAACCTACGAGGCTTGTGATGGCTGAATTGTAATGAAGAAGTCGAGGTGGTTGAGAGACCGAACTGCGTAGAAGCAAATGTGGAAGCCGAGGTGGAGAAGTGGGTCGAACCTGTCGAGGCTTGCGAAGAGACTATTATCTTCGATGTTTGTGCCAATGATTTGATATTTTGTGCATGTTACCAACAAAAGGCAGCCAAACCGTTTCGACTTCCAAAGCACGTACGGCTGCTGCATTGAATGTGCAATGATTGCTACAACTGGGGCTTCTAGAAGGAAACACGTTTGGAGAGGTACGTGGGAAGCACGTTTGGATCAAAGGCATTGATTTTGAAAATAGTTTGAATTTTACGCCTCGGATTTGATTTACAATGAAGGGCCCAGATTTAATGAGGTTTGATCTGATGGTTGGTGTTTGACTTGAACTTGTATAAAAGGCAAAAAAATCCCATTTTGTGACATTTCTATCTCTGCAATTCTGTTTTTGTTGAAAATATCGTATTGTGGCGTTCAACCCTTGCTCCGTTCACGTTTCTCGACATCTCTCAATGTCCTTAGTCGATTGTGTAGGTATTTCTTGCGAGAATTTGTTTTGTGATCTTTGTTCATTTTCCAAATTTATTTTGATATGGAGTCCACTTCAGGTAGGGAGTAGTCACTGTCGCGTCGTTTGGGGAGGGGTCAGTTCGTATGGAGAATATTATGCTATAATCGAGGAGCCCATAAATTACGAGGAGGAGTGGGGTGCGTCCAAGACACCCTTAAATATGACCCAGAAGAGATTGGGGGAGATAAGGGAGAGGTACTGCGTGCCTCATAACATAGAAATGTTAGTCCCCGATGCTGATGAACAGGCTTGCTATTCGAGGCCAGGATGTGTCGTAATCAGCGAATTCTTGTTTAAGGTGGGTATGCGTCTTCTTCTGCACCCCTTCTTTAGGGCAGTGCTAAAGAATTTTATGCTGTCGCCACCCAGGTTCTGCTGAATGGGTAAAGCCAATTGGTGGCATCCTACTTCCTGTGGAAGGAAGTGTCGATGGGGGGAGGATATACCTTTGCATGTCTTCTAGACCCTCTTTCAGCCCAGAGTCTTGGGCAAAGATGAGTCGAAGGGGTGGTTCTACATTACTCCTTGGGGGTCGCACGCCCTTTTTGTGGTTGGATTGCCTTCTTCCATCAAGGGGTGGAAGGAGTCGTGGTTCTAGGTTCGGGGCAACTGGCTGGCAGTAGTTGGAGACAAAGCCTTGGCTTACACGGTACCGATCCAGTACTATGAAGCTCGTGAGTCCCCCAGCCTAAGCTGTTTTATATTCTGCAGAGCTTTCTGGAACTTCTTTTTTGCTAACTGTTGTCACATTTTACGGACTCGAATATGAGATACCAGCTCCAGGAAGTAGAGTTTGACGTTATAGAGGACATTTACAAGCGTCCTCTGAAGCTTCACCACTTCGATCATCTCATCGATCACTTATGGCCTCCAAGGGTAAGAAGTGAGATTGATGGAAAAGTTTGCTTATTGATGTCAACTTCTGATTCGTTCCTTTGTGTTGCAAACAAGTTCAGGAGGAGGAAGTACTCCGCCCCCAACATGGCGACTATAATGAAGGCCATCACTACTGTTGGGGCCCGGCCTCTGAAACCGGGTTCAAGCGGGGCTAAAGAGGTGAGAGGCAAAGTGGAGTGCCTTTCCAAGGTCAATACTTCTTAGGTTGCCAAGGAGGAAGCTCCAAGGAAAGAGAAAGACAAAGAGCCTCGGGGAAAAGAGAAAATCCCTGAGGACTCCAAGAAGAGGAAGCTGGTCCACCTCACCAGTTCTTCGGGGAAGTTTGGGACTTCCATTTCCCAGATCGGCAAGGACTCCTTACCACCGAAACTCATGGACTCTGCCATGAAGGCGGTGAATATGGAGATGGTTCGAAAAGTCGAGATGGAGGAGGTGGCTGAAGAAGCAACAAGGTTGGCTGCAATAAAGCCAGAAGAGGAGGCTATGTGGCAGAAGCCCGTAAGGACCCAGGGAAAACCCCCTAACTTCATGGTTGGGCGTGAAGAAAAGCTTGTCCCTGCTTTGTTGGAGGCTCTTCCTGAAGAGGTCCGGGGTGCTGCAGCTAGTTCTTACAAATTTTGGACTGAGAGGTGGGTACTGTACTCATCGTCCTGCGACACCATTGATCTTTCAAGGGCCTTGGTGAGTCAAAGTGCGAGGACATTTGGCCTCACTTTGGAGTGTAGGGAGGTCCTTACTAACTTCCAAGCTAGGACCATGTCCTCAGAAAAGAAGCTGGCCTCTGCTGAGGAAGAGTTGAAGAGGTTGAGGGCTGAGGCAAAGGAGACTAAGGCCCAAAAAGTTGAAGACGCTGCGAAGTTGGAATCTGCCTTGGCCCAAATAGAGGCCTTGAAGAAGGAGGCATATGAGTTTCAGTGTGAGGTGGCCTCCCTCAATAAAAAGGTGGAGATGTCAAATAATCATCAGAAAGTCACTGCTGAGGCCCTGGAAAAAGCAAACCTTGAGCTTGCTGGGGCCATGGATGCATACCACTTTCTGAATGACCAAATAAAATGGCATGTTGATGAACTGGCCAAGGAGAGAGAGGCAGCCAACGTGGCGGTGGAGGAGGCAGTCAAAGAGTTCGTTGCCAATTTCCACATCACCGAGGAGTACCGGAGTTTCAACACATATTGGAGGAACTTTGGCTATGCTGAGGTGATGGAAAGGGCTAAGGAACTTTACCCAAGCTACGACCTGTCTCAACTCAGGTCTGAGTTTGTGGATAAAGTACCTCAAACCCCAGTTGAGGAAGCAGTAAGGGAAGAAGCAGCTAAAAAAACTGAAGAAGGTCCTGATGCTGAAGCTGCTAAAGCTCCTGCTGCAGAGGCACTCCCTCCATCATCCGAAGCTTAGTGTAGGACCTTTTTTCAGTTTCTAACAATGTACTGGCCTTGAGCCCACCTTTTGTAATGTTCTCAATATTAATGAATGCCATGTTTTGTAAAGTTTTGCTTTCTTTTTAATATCAAGTGCATGCACCTCGGTAAATAAACAAGCATAAGTTTGAATTAGCAATCTAAACTTGACATCTCACTTCAAGGTGAGCTAACAATCAAGCCATATAAATGATGACTTAATGGGTTGTACTGAGGCTCCATCACCATGATGTCCAAATTGCACTTCGATTATTTGATTGAATCTTTCCAATTAGTTTGAATGGTGGGTGAGATATGCCTGTCGAGACATGTGGAGTGAGCCTTGGAGTTCATTCAAGGTGACCCCAGCCTTGGCTGTCTAAACCTCTCTTCTGAGGCTCCCATGCTTCTTTACATGGTGGGTGGTACAGTCACTTAGAGGCTTTTCCCATTGGTGTTTAGCCTCGCCAAAGGAAGGCATGTGAGTAAGCCTCGGAGTCCAGGCGAGGTGACCCCAGAGTTGGAGGTCTGGACCTCTCCTCCGAGGCTCCCACATTTCCCTACATGGTGGATGGTGCAACCACGTAGAGGCTTCTCCCAATGACGTTCAGCCTCGCCAACAGAAGGCATGTAGAATGAGCTTTAGAGTCAAGGCGAGGTGACCCCAGAGTTGGGGGTCTGGACCTCTCCTCCGAGGCTCCCACGCTTACCTAAATGGTGGATGGTGCAGCCACCTAGAGGCTTCTCCCAATGACATTCAGTCTCGCCAAAGGAAGGCATGTGGAGTGAGTCTTGGAGTCCAGGCGAGGTAACCCCAGAGTTGTTGGTCTGGACCTCTCCTTCGAGGCTCTCACGCTTCCCTACATGGTGGATGGTGCAGCCACATAGAGGCTTTTTCCAATGGCGTTCAGCCTCTTCAATAGAAGGCATGTAGAGTGATTGAGTGAGCCTCAGAGTCCAGGCGAGGTAACCCCAGAGTTGGGGGTCTGGACCTCTCCTCAGAGGCTCCCACGCTTCCCTATGGTGGATGGTGCAACCACTTAGAGGCTTCTTCCAATGGTGTTCAGTTTCACCAAAGGAAGGCATGTGAAGTGAGCTTCGGAGTCCAAGCGAGGTGACCCCAGAGTTGGGGGTTTGGACCTCCCTCTAAGGCTCCCACACTTCCCTACATGGTGGATGATGCAGACACGTAGAGGCTTCTCCCTATGGTGTTCAGCCTCGCCAAAGAAAGGCATATGAAGTGAGTCTCGGAGTCCAGGCTAGGTGACCCCAGAATTGGGGATCTAGACCTCTCCTCCGAGGCTCCCGTGCTTCGAGATTCGCATCTATGTCTAATGATGTTTTATTGAAGCTAAAACAGTTACATAAGCTGGAAAAGATCCTCAAGCGATGGAGTATATTCATTGGTAGTAAATTCTGAGATGCTCAATGTTCCATAGACGAGGCTATGCCTTGCCTTCCATATCTTCGATTCTGTAGGTACCAGGTCGGATCTCTTCTTTAACTCTGTAAGGACCTTCCTAGTTTGGACCCATGGTACCTTCTCTAGGTCCTTTGGAGGAGAGGAAGACTTTCCTAAGGACCAGGTCATTAATTCGGAAGGAACTTTTCTTCACCTTAGAATTGAAGTATTTGGTCATTTTCCTTTGGTAAGCGGCGAGCCTCAACTGAGAGTCATCTCTCTTTTCAGTAATGAAGTCGAGGTTAAGCCTCCGTAGCTCGTCATTATATATTTTGTTGAACCGCAGACGACGCGGTGATGGTAAGCCAACCTCGACTGGGCTTATGGCTTCAGTTCCGTATGCCATGAGAAAAGGAGTTTCTCCCGTGGGAGTTCTTGTGGTAGTTTGGATTGCCCAAAGAACTTGAGGCAACTCATCAACCTAGGCTCCCTTTGATGCATCCAGTTTTCTTTTGAGGACATGTTTGATCATCTTGTTTACAGCTTCAACTTGGCCATTGGCTTGGGGATGATGAGGTGTTGGGAAGTGCTTCTTGATTCCAAGTTCTTTGCATAGGTTCCTGACCTTTTTGTTGTCGAACTGTCTTCCATTGTCGGAAACTACAGAGTAGGGAATTTCGAACCGGCATATAATATTCTTCCAAAAGAACTTGGAGGTGTTTGCTTACGTGATTTTTGCTAGCAGTTCGGCCTCAATTCACTTCGTGAAGTAGTCAATGGCAACAATGGTGAAGTTCACGCCTCCTCTGCCTTTAGACAAAGAACCTATCAGATCCACGCCCCACTTGGAGAAGGATTATGAGCTAGAGATGGCAGTTAGTTCCTGCGAGGGTTGCCTCTAAATGGGGGAGAACCGTTGGCACTTGTCACATTTGCACACGAACTTGAGAGCATCCTTTTTTAAGGTGGGCCAGTAGTACCCTTGCTTCAGTACCTTTTGTGTCAAGGCTATTCTTCTTGAATGATTGCCACACACACCTTCGTGGACTTCCCTCAGAATGTAGGCAGCCTTGTCTCCCTCCATGCAGCGAAGAAGTGGAGAGGAGAAGCTTCTTTTGTAGAGTACGTCATCGACGAAGAGAAAATGTGTTGACCTCCTTCTTAGCTTGTAGGCCTAATCTTTGTCAGTAGGCAAGACCTGGTTTTTTAGGTAGGCTATGATTGGTTGCATTCAGGTGAGGGTCCCTTCGACCCATATCACCTCAGAGGCCTTGGTAGACGGCGTGAGAAGGTGCTCAATTCGTACTATAGCAAGTAGTTCGGAGTCTCTACTGCTCCCAAGTTTAGAGAGAGCATCTGCATGTGCGTTCTCAAGGCGAGGGATCTGCATTATTTCAAATTTTTCAAAAGATGGGTGGAAGTTCATCACCATCTTCAAGTAGGAGGCCATGATTTTATCTTTAGCTGAAAAACTGCCATTCACTTGGCTTACAACCAGCTGGGAGTCACTATTGACACATAGCCTTCTTACCTGCATTTCTTTGGCTAATATGAGGCCCGCAAGAAGGGCCTCATACTCAGCAGCATTGTTGGTGGCCTTAAATCCGAATCTCACGGTTGAGTTCAGCTTATGACCTTTTGGGTTGACAAGGACTACCCTAGCTCCTGAACCTGTGTCTCCAGCCGAACCATCCACAAATGTTCCATGTGGGGGGCTCAACAAGTTCCATAACCTCTTCCACCTCGAGTATATTGGCAAACTCTGCTACAAAATCAACTAAGACTTAGCCTTTGATGGTTGCCCTTATCTTAAAGATAACATTGAATTCACTTAATTCTACTGCCCATTTTAGTAGTCTTCCCGAGCCATCCGGCTTCTGTAGTACTTGCCTCAAAAGGAAGTTAGTCAGAACGTGAATGGTGTGTGCTTGAAAGTAGGGCCTCAGCTTCCTAGAGGCTGTGATCAAGGTTAAGACAAGCTTCTCCATATCGGGATAGCGAGTTTTCGGAGATAGGAGTGCCTTGCTGGTGTAATACACGGGAAGTTGGGTGGTTCCTTCTTCTCGGGTTAGGACCGTACTGATGAGGCAAGACGGCCATGTATAGTTGAAGGCTATTGCCTGGCTTTATCTTGGAGAAGAGGGGAGCCTGCCCTAGATGCATTTTCAAGCCCTAGAAGGCCTCTTCACATTCCTCATTCCATTCGAATTTCTTTCTGGCTTTCAATAACTTGAAGAACGGGAGGCATTTATCGATGGCCTTGGAGACAAAGCGGCTAAAGGGCTGCCACCCCTCCCGTTAGACTTTGGACTTCCTTGGGTTTCCTGGATGATCTCATCTCGAGTAAGGCATTGATCTTTTCAGGGTTGGCTTCAATTCCTCTTTGATTCACCATCTACCCTAGGAACTTACTAGAGGCAACACTAAAAGCGCACTTGAGGGGGTTGAGCTTCATCCTGTACCTCTTGAGGATTCGAAAAGTATTATCCAAGTGTGTTACATGGTCGTCTGCCTTTAGGCTTTTCACAAGCATATCATCAACGTAGACTTCTGTTGTCTTGCCGATGAGGTCTGCAAACATTTTCTTGATAAGCCTTTGATAGGTAGCCTCGACGTTTTTCAACCGAAGGGCATCATCATGTAGCAATAAAGGCCTCTATTAGTGATAAAGGAGGTGTTCTCCTCATCAGACGGGTACATTGCTATTTGGTTGTAGCCAGAGTAGGCATCCATAAAGCTTAGGAGCTCATGCTCGGTGGTGGAGTCTACCAATTGATCAATTCTCGAAAGTGGAAATTTGTCTTTGGGGCATGCCTTGTTGAGATTGGTAAAGTCAATACATACCGTCCACTTACCGTTATACTTCTTGACTAGCACCGGGTTGAAGACCTACTTCGGGTAGATGACCTCTCTGATGAAGCCATTCTCGATTAGCTTATGTACTTCCTCCTTCAGAGCCTCATATCTTTCTGGGTTGAGAGCTCTCATCTTTTATTTGTGTGGGACAACCTTAAGATCTATTTTTAGGTGGTGGCAGCTGACCTTGGGGTCCATGCCCACCATGTCCTCATGCCTCCAAGCAAAGACATCAAGGTTCTTGCAGAGAAAGTCTCTCAATTTTTCTTTCATGTCATTGCTCAGGCCTACGCCCACTTTCAACACCTTCGCGGGGTTGCGGGGGTTGACTAGGAAGCTTTCTAGTTCCTCAATCGGAGTTGCTTGGGGTTTGTGCTCAATCACACGGGGATCGATCTCATCGATCATGGAGAGTTCTTCTTACTCCGGAGGTGCTCGATCATGTCAACATCCTCTTGTTAGAGAGGGGCCTCACTTGGGGCGTCTGCCATATCCACATCAGTCAAGATGGCATGTACGTCTCGGGGTTCGACCTTTCTGATGGAGCTCAGGTAGCACTCTCTTGATCCTATTTGGTTACCTTTCACTGTTATCACCTCATTCTCAGTTAGGAATTTCATGAATAAGTGGTGGATGGAAATGACGGCTCCCAACTCCTTCAAGGTTGGTCTACCCAAAACTCCGTGGTAGGCCGACCGACTGTCTACAATAAGAAATTCCATGAAGTTCATGGTGGTTTGGGGAGACTATCCCATCTCTATCACCAATGTTATCTTTCCTCTCGAAGTGATACTATCTCCGGTAAATCCATATGGAGGAGTGGTGGTGGGCGTTAGCTCATGGTCTAGGATCATCTTGTCAAAGGTGGACTCGAACAGGATGTTAACGGAACTACCATTGTCTACTAGCATTCGCTTGAGTCCATTTCGGGCCACAATGGCCCTTACCACAAGTGCATCACAATGGGGGTAGTGAACTCCTTCAGAGTCCTCATGGGTGAAGACGATGGGCGGTATTTGGTTTCTTCGGGAGCTACTGTCTATGATATAACTGGTCAGTGGGAGGCGTTTGGCCTCTCGAGCGTAATTTCATTTTGCATTCTGAGTTTTCACTCCTACATAGGGGCCTCCACATATGGTGTCTATTTCGTGAATAGGGGCCTCCTCTCGTGCATGATGGTTCCCCCGATGCCTGTGTCCTTCTCTAGTTCTATCTGCGACATGTTCCCTTCGGCAGGGGAGACATCTACCTAGCGGGGAGTGGCTTCCTCATGCCTTCGTTGCTGGTCGTTCACAGGCGGGGGCCTATTCGCGTGCGGCGAATTATTCCTCTTGTCTTGGTGATTTTCTCTTCGATTGTTGTATGCGTACTCCCGACACTCAAACATGTCATGACCGTAGGAGTGGTAGTACGTACAATAATTAGGGGATTCTGATTAAGCCTATTCCTAGGTCCTGAATCGCGCCCCGGCCTCTTCCTCTACGGGGGGCCTGTTGAGGGTCGATAGTTGTTGAATCGACATCTTCATACGCTAACGTTGGAACTGCGTTCAAAGTGGTAGTGACAAGTGCTTGCCCTAAATTTCCACCACCAGGTAGGTTCGTCTGGTAGTCCATCAAGTGGGAGGTAGATCCCCTAACGCACTGTCTTTGTTGAGGTAGGAGGCCTCTGCTGGCCTGATTTCTGTGTTCAATTAATCCTTCATTAATAATCTCCCACCTCATCATTTCCAACAGGGCGTCGTAGGTGGTGGGATCTTGATCTTGTAAATCCCTCCAGAACAGGGTGTTCATATTCAAACCTCCTCTTAAGGCTGACAAAGCTTCACGATCGATAACTTGCACACAAGACGTCATTTCGTCGGTAAAACGTGATAAAAAGCTTTTCAGGGATTCCCTATGTGTCTGTCTCATGTCTTGAAGACACTAGATGGGGGCATCTCCCTCCTTGCTCACTGCAAATCTCTTTAGGAAAATGGTCTTGAATTTCGGCCAATTCCTTATGCTCCCAGGCGGCAGTCGACTATACCAGATTTCAGCCACTCCACTAAGTGTTAAATGAAAAGCTCTACACTTCACGGATGGGATGATGTCTCTAAGGCTCATATGTATTTTATAAGCCCTTAGGTGTTTCTCTGGGTCGCCTCTCCCGTCATATTTTGGTATCTTGGGCATTACATAGTGGCCCGGAACCTGGGCATTTCTTATTTCCTTGAGAATGACAGATTTTGATCGTCATTGTCCAAGTCATAGGACCTCTGCTGCTCATCTGAGTCATTATTTTCCTCGGCTTCATACCTAGGTATTTGGTGAGAGGGTCCAACCTGGGTCCTAGCCTCCTCTTCCCTTCTTTGGCACCTATTTCTAGGCGGAGCAGCACGGGGGGCATTCTCATACCTTTTCTCCGGCTGATGAGACATTGGAGGTGGGGGCTGTGGTTTATTCTAAGGCTCGCATTGTTGTTGCTGTTGCCTGTGCCTCGGTATTGCAGGGCTAATTCCGTCAAAGACGCTGTTAGACATCCTAGGTCTTTGTTCTGGCTCATATGTTGGTGGAAAGTTATCCTGGTTATGCCGGGCCTTAGTGGGTCGGCCAGCAGCATAATTGGAGGAAACATTAACTTCTACTTCCCTCTCCATGGGGCTCCTACCTTGGCTATATTCTGCCGGTACAGCCCTTTGACTTTGAACTTCCTCATCTTGGTCATAATGTTCCTGAGGGAGGGGGGGCATAAGGAGGAATGGGAAAGCCTCACTGACTCTGCATTTGGGCCATAATGTTTTGACTAACAATGTCCCTCATGTTTGCGGCCATGATGGCCATTTCCCTTGACAATTGAGTAGCCATCCACATGCCACCTCTTCTATGGTGGTGGTGAGGCCGATGCCGAGCTGTAGGGGCAACTGCCGGTGGGGACATTCTCACATTTTCTCTTACCCTCCTAGGGAGTACATCCTCATCTGAACTCATTCTCTTCTATTCCGATCTTAGATTGTTGCTAAGTTGTGGGGCTTCCACTTATTCTTTTGTAAGAATAAATCTTTTTTCAAGGGGGATGCCCAAATATTATTTTCAATAAGCTTCTTCCACACGATTGTCGTGGTTATAGTATGATTTTTCACAAACAGCGTCAATCTGTTGATCCCAAAAAATATTGCAAATAGATGCTGGACCCACCCGCGCACACGTAAGCGAAAGTTCAACGCGTTGATGGTCTAAAATGAACATATCAAGGGCGTGAGAGTAGCTCAACGGCGCGGGACGAGAACATTCGGAATTCGGCGAGATGTTCGTAGACCGATTGTACAATAATTACCAATCGATGTTTGTAAATGTGTATGTAAAAATGTGTAACCTCGTATTGTGTTGCAAGATAATAAGAGAGAGTTGAGTAAAGTGTTGTTTCTTGTATTGATTCTTGCGTTAGCCCTTTAATGTTACACAAGTGAAGTAATTATAGTAGTACATGTGAAATGGTGGCCCTTGGATGAAGAGGCATGTGGCCTCATCTCCTTAACTCAAATATCTAATCCTAAGCATTTTTCTTGACTTGCTAGCTTACTGCATATTTATTGCTTATGCAAAACCCTCATACTAGTGACAAGACAACATTTACACTTCTGACAAACGTCTCATCAATCATTCAAACAAGATCCTTATATAGAATATCTCTTGGAAGAAGTGATCATGGAAAATGCTCCTTTATGGGTCGGAGGCTTCTGCTTTGGCTTCAGGGATTCGGCCACTCACATAATACTTCCGCTTTAGGGCTTCGACTACCTTTTCAATGTTCTCGCATCATGGCCTCGGCTACCTTCACAAGGGTCTCGGTATATGGGCCTCGACCATACATACCACCTCGGTTGGAGTGCCACGTGGTTCGACAAGAGTGGGCTATAGGCCCCA
This sequence comes from Olea europaea var. sylvestris, assembly GCF_002742605.1. Lineage (NCBI taxonomy): Eukaryota > Viridiplantae > Streptophyta > Magnoliopsida > Lamiales > Oleaceae > Olea > Olea europaea. The sequence goes on from NC_036237.1 coordinate 152,223, forward strand.
GTGGGTTGGCCAAGTGTGTCAACACGTAACAAAATCTGTCCAAAAATCTGTTAACCATGTGTTAAATAGCACATGCTAAAGTGGGTAAACAAACAAAAACAAAAGAATTCTAAAACTTTTGTAGGTGTTGGAAGACGAAAACTTTTCTATTCTTTTTGCTTTCTTAGGTAAAATTTTCAGAAGCCTTTTGCCATGGTCAAGACGAAAAATAACCGCCTCATAAATATTCTTCTTGCTTAAAATTTTTTTCCCTACGCATCACATTCCTAATATGCTTTTATTAGAAACAAATCAACTGAAATAACGGTGTAAAAGGGGGTGGAAAAAGTATTAAAGAACTATAGGTGATGGCATGGAATTCACAAAAAAGTGCTTAATCTTCTTGTTTACGCGACAGTAATGACCTTTTCACCACATACTCGAGAGCATTCTTTCTTAATTCAAGGCATGGACCAATCATTAGTAGGCGCATGCACTACAGGCACTAAGAATACCTGCATCTGCCTACACATTATTTTTAATAAATTTAAGATCGACTCTGAATATTTTTTAAAAGAGACATATGATTCGAGTCCTTGCTATCATACCCTGAAAGAAAAAGGATACTGAAATGCGCCATTTATCCTCAACTGTGATAGTTTTCTTGGTGATGGGACCATCTACCTGGCATAACTTTTTCTTTTTTTCTTTTTGGTTTCTGGAGACATATTAGGAAGGTTTCTCCTTGTTACCAAGAAACACATGTAAACCAAATTGAATGGAGAAAAATTATTAAAGTTATATGATGATGTTTTTTCTCGAGCTTGACTTGACATTATTGTGTGAAGGTGAGTAAAGCTACGTTTGTAAGGTTGAATTGAGACAAGTCAATTTAACAAAATATATTTGTGTTTTTTGCTAAGCTTTGTTAGACAAAATGTATAAATCTTTTATAAACGGTCAATCTTGTTCACCGTAGGATGCTAAATACATTGCTTATGCATGAAGTTTAGTTATGAAACTAACAAGACGACCGATGAATTGTTGTTTGTTTCTTGTTTTTGTTCATTTCAACCCAAGACCAGCTTAAAGATTGTATTAAGCTTATAATTTATTTATTTTACACTTGCACAATAACATCCTAAATTTTAGGTTTCTTTTTTTTTCCTTTTTTTTAGGTTACTTTTAAGCTTACTCAAAGTTGGCTTTCAATATAGGTGATGATGGGATGCCATACTGCTCAATAAACAATTCAACACAAGCATGAGTGAGTTTAACATGGAATTCATAAAAAGGGCTTATCTTTTCGTTTTTGTGACAATAATTCTTGATAGCCTTTTCAGCTAGTACTCGAGTATTCTTCTATGAAGATGTCCACTAATCAACAGCTGCGTGCAGGCTTGTAAAATATTTTTCCTTAATACCATTCATTTCTACACAATCCAGTTTACTAGTAAAACGCGACGCCGGAGCTCTAAATTTAAATTAATAAATGGGTTTTGTTACACTAGACAAGTTTAACAACAAAAAAAAGTTAAAATTTTGTTTACAACACAACGCGTTAAACTTTAAAATGAACAGTTTCACAGCTTGGGAAGGTGGCTTGGCTTCTGATTTTTAGACTAATTTTTCTCAAACTCATTTTCAAATAAAATATTTTACTCGTAAACCCAAAAATATATTCTACTTTTAACTATACATTCTCCAAGAAAAACACTATTCCAATGCTCATTTTCACCAAAGAAGCTCGTTTTAATGGAAGACAAAAATAGACTAATTTAGCTACTGCTCTGAACAGGTATATGCCTTTCTGTATCTATCTGTCTCTGGTAGTTGTTCAGTGGGAAACTGAAAAGATTTAAGTATATGTGCCTTTTGTAAAGTATGTTCAGAAGGTGGGGTACCCCATTTAGAAGCTATGATGGTTTTTTGAAAAGTGAAATGGCAAAGAATTGATGGTGGATACCCCATTGATAATTTTTAAGTTACCTTTTTTCACGAGGTCTAAACAGTTGGGTACCAGATTTGTGACGGTATGCTGTAATCTAACTTTGTATTTGTTTATCTGAATCTTGTAGGTGCACCATCATTTTGAAGCCTCTGTTTGTTTACTTTCGTCCACCTTGTCATTACATTCGAACAATTTCATGGGTACATCTTGACTTATAATCTAGAGTGAACATTATTATTGGCGAGAATTCTTGTGCAGAAAGGCGGACAGAAGCAATGTTTCTTAGTCTAATGTGGGACTTCTTGGCGATTATATTTACAGAAGTACCATTAAGAGAGTACTTAAATTTAAGAATAATCATATGATAGTGTCATAAGATTTTGTTTAATGTAAATTTATGAGATTTTCTTTGGAGACAGAATAGTTGTCTTCACAAGTTCCATGAGATGTGAAAGACAATACTGTAAAGTCACTTTCTGAGGAACATAACTCACCTTGAATATGCAAAAGCTTAAAAGACATTGACATAACATTGTCCCATTTGGCTTCAATTTAAAAGGGTTTTAGAGATTTATATTTTACTTATAAGATATAATACATTCTAATCATATATTTGAGTAACCAGTAATTATAATCACTTATAGATTTAAATAAAGAGAATAGAAACTAGAAAGACATAAGGAACTGAAAAGGTAAATATTTTTTCATCATTTCACCATCACCTCTACTGTCCTACAAGCAAGAAGACAATCTATATCATTATCAAACATTGGAAAAAGGAAATATTGCATCTTGAGTCTCCGCTCGAGTAGCAAGTTGGTCCTCAACTTTTTCTTAAATTTGTATAATCAATTGCCAGCAACGAGAACTTTTTATATCTTTGTTAAACTGTCATATGGTTATCACTTTAAATTTGTAAGCACCAATCTAAATTGGGGAAAAAAAATCATAAAGTTGGATATACAGAGACTTGCATCTTTTTATTAGACTGATTGTTAAACTATAAAAAATGTCTAGCATTACTTTGTTCATTTTTAGAGGTCAGACAATAAGATAAGGGCACCCAAAGAAAAGCATGCTATATTGCTATTTGTTTAGGACCCCACTCGTAAGTCCACCACTCCATGCCTTCTACATAATAAAAATATATATACACACAATACATACATTCTGCAGTCTCCATGTTTACCAGATCTTCACTCCCTTAATTCATGGTTTTATGAATATCAATAGCAAAGGCAATGGCTATGGCTATCTTGTTTCTGATTTTAGGTTGTTTTGCTGAGGTTGAGTCTATGTTGTCTCATCCTGATAAGATTACTAAGTTGCCTGGACAACCCACATTGCAATTTCAACAATTTGCAGGTTATGTTACCGTTGATGACAGAAAACAAAGAGCCCTATTTTACTATTTTGTTGAGGCAGAAAAGGACCCTTCTTCAAAGCCTCTGGTCTTGTGGTTGAATGGAGGTATGCTCATTTCACTTGCTTCATTAGATTTATGGGCATCTTTGCTAAGCTTTACTGAACATAATTAGACAGTACAGTGTCTGAATTGTTACTTATGTTTCTTCTTTAATACTGTCGAGTAAGTCTACTTTAAAAATTCACCACAAGGGTATTCATATTTTTTGTGTAGGACCTGGCTGCTCCTCTATTGGAGTTGGGGCATTTTCTGAAAATGGACCTTTAAGACCAAATGGACAAGTTCTTGATAGAAATGAGTATAGCTGGAACAGAGGTAAGAACAGTTTTGTACATGTATAAGGTGGTATGAGAATTTTAGCAGAAATGTGATGATCTTTTAATCTGGTATTATGTTTCAGAAGCAAATATGTTGTATTTGGACACACCAATAGGAGTTGGGTTTTCTTATTCAACTAATACCTCAGAATATGGGACTGTGAATGATGAGGTCACCGGTATGTATCTATAATTTATAATGCCATTTTTTGCAGTTCAGTTAGGCTTCTCCGTGCATGAAAATATAAATACATAAATTTATCTCGTCTGCAGTAACTTAAGTTTTTATACCATATAATTCAATAGTGTGCAGCCAAGCACTCAGTAAAATTTTGAGTTTCATTGTCGAACCAAGTCATCTAAAAGGTTAACAGTGCTAAGAAAGTTTTGATTTCATGTTTCAATGTCACAAGTTTGTGAAAAAATGTGCATGTGCTAGGCCTTGTCGAAGACAAAAATCCAACATACACGTGACGGTTTAAAACTTTTAGACAAGTTGGTTCATAATCTTATATTATTTCCAGTAATCTCTAGGTTCCAATTGCATTTTGTTGAGTCCATTCTTCCTAACGCTGGATTTGCATTTGATTTCTTAAGCCAGGGATAATATCTTTTTCTTGCAACGGTGGTTCCTCAAATTTCCCCAGTATGCTCATAGTCCCTTGTTTATAACTGGAGAAAGTTACGCTGGTATCTTTTTCTACAACCTTAAATTTATTATACCTTTGTATGACAGTTTTAGATGCTCGTGAGTTTTGTTTCTATTCATTTTGTTTTATGATCTCCAGGTCACTACGTACCTCAACTTGCCAAGCTAATGATCAAGTTCAATAAAAAGAAAATGGTGTTCAATCTAAAAGGAATAGCAGTAAGTGTTCATTGGTGTTATTTTTTTGCTATTTTAGGATTTGCCTTCCCTTTCTTCGGGTTAGAAAGACAGGTGCTCAAATTATTAAACACTTTCAGCTTAAGTAAATTTTGCAATTTGAGTGCTTTATGTTAAACCATCTCATTTGTTAAAAAAGATGCAAATGTATTATTCAATCTTATGAAAAGGACTACAGAGTAGAATATAAATTGTAAAACGCTAAACTATGAAACTCGGGAAATAAAATAAACTATCACTAAGAAAGACACCTAATTTACATTAATATCTAACGATCTCGTTAGACTCATGATGTTAGTGTTGAGCAACTTTATTTTGCTAAGGAGTGATATGATCACTAGTATACAAATTCATACAATATGCTAAATTATGAGTGCATTATATTAAACCACCTCGTTTAAAAGCATACACGGTAGACAGAGAACACATAAATTATTTAAATTTTATCTTCGGTACATACCTAATTACATGAGACTCAATAAGATTTTTCGACCAAAACACTTACTGTTAAGGGAATAAATCCCACATCGATCAAATATCGAAATATTCATCAACTTAAATAGATCTTGGGTCACTCTTCTTAATAAGATTGACTTTATTAAAATGTACCCCAAATCTTAACATGGTATCAGAGCCCATTAAACTCCAACGAGCAATTCAATCCGATTAAATCTTTAAAAATGAGCACACGGATTTCAAGATTGATCAGCTCAAACGAGCCACCATTTTACAGGGGCATGTTAAGGGAATATAATCTCACATCGGTAAAATACCGAAATAATGACCAATATATAAAGGATTGGGACACTCTTCTTAATAAGTTTGACTTTATTAAGATAGACCACAAATTTTAACATGGCATCAGAACTCATTAAACTCCAACGAGCGATTCGATCCGATTAAGTCTCAAAAATGAGCGCACGGATTTCAAAATTGGTCTGCTAAAAAAGAACTACCATCTTGTGGAGGCATGTTAAGGGAATAAATTCCACATCGGTTAAATACCGAAATATTGACCAATTTAAATAGATTTTGGGTCACTTCTCTTAATAAGGTTGACCTTATCAAGATGGACTCCAAATCTTAACACTTACTCGTGTACTCACTGCAATAATTGCCCTACGTGACATTCTATATGGTGGTTTGTGATTTGATATATTAATGTTGTAGTTTTTTCTTGTCACATATATTAAATCACTAACTGTCATATGCGTGTCACGTAGAACGACTACAATAGTGAGTAACTGCAAATAACATTATTCATAAATAATTGTCTTTGAGGAAAACTTCAAACCTCATAATTCATAAGTATAATTAAAATTAGAATTTAATTTAAAGTCAGTTGTAGAATTCAGACTTCTATCGCATAACATGTCATACGCATTAAATATATATCGTTCTGATCTTTAGAAACAATAAATAATGGATTTGTTTGCTGACTGAAAGGCACTCGAGACCTATATATTTATATAGGGTTAAACATCTGATAATTGAAAAGTAAAAACAATGGCAGGTAAGACTACGAAGAGTTTGTTGGTGACATTTATGATCTTCATGTTTGTATTCTCTCCTGCACTTCCTTGTAACGCAGCAAGATTGACTTTTCAAGCTGAATTCCATCCCGTTTATTTTCTGAATCATTTTATTTAAAAGTTTATACTGTTACAAAAGAAATATATTTAATTTATATTTTAACACTATTAAGCTCGCCATGTTATGCATGTTAGATTTATTTATTTTTATGAACATGAACTATTTTTATAAATAGGTGACAAAAAGACGCGGTCACAATATTGAACCACCTTGTTTATTGAAAATGTCACAAAGTTATTTATTTGAATTTAATATTCAACTTGATCTCCCAAGCACCAGTCAGATTCATGTTTTATCAAAAGTCTAAAGCTTGGATAATTTTTTTGAACTGAATAGAGATTTGTTTAGCTCCGATACCATACTAAATGACTTCACTTAAATCTTGAATTTGAAAGGAGACACGTTTACTTAATTTTATTTTATTTTCTTCAACAACTTTTAGAGGTCATTATTCAATATCATATCAAAGCATACAAGGAGATCGTAAATTTAAAATTTGCCTCTATTCATTTATGCTTTAGAGAAATGAATTTTGTCCCACATGAAAGGACGCATTAAGATAAACTTTCAAAAAATCTTCATTCACGCTCGAAAAGCTTAAATTTTTAGATTCATTTTAACCTCATCATCGTTCAAATTTCTAGTTGTTAATTTGTGTTTGTCGCAGAACATGATTTTAAAGAGAAGTGTCCTTCCTGTGTTTGCTGTCAGCCTAACACGCCGCCGTGTTGCCTTTGCGCCTGCCCCGTTCCGCCTTGAAGCGTTGAATTGAACTTCCAGTTTATAAGCATTTGGCCTTTTGTGATGACTTAAATTATAAATATAAACATCAATAAATAAATTTATTATTTTACAGTCAAGTTGATTATTTGATATAGTATCAAAACGGGTGCAAATTACAAGTTCAATAAAGTAAAGTATCCAATCACTATAAACATAATGGAATTCAGCCCTTCAATAATTCAAATGTATTATCGAAAGAGTTTATAGCAGTATTGAATCAGATTCAAAATCTTTATAGGTCGAAATTTCAGAATGATTCTAATGCTCATGGTTTCTATATATTACTTGAAGAATTTTGCTGCTATATATTCATTTGGTGACAATGCTACATGTGTTGGCTAAGAAAGAATTCAGAGTCCACGTCAAGAGACATATTGAAATAAAATTTAAAAAAACAAATGCCCATATTAAGCCATGTTTTTTTTTTTTTTAAATCTCCTTCGTTTTTTTTTAATCGACTTGAGTTTTAATAAACTAAATTTTTTTTTGGGTGAAATCAGAACATGTTAACAAGGTACACAATGGCGGACGCAAATTTTTAAAGTTAATGAGGCACAATCAAACTTATAAAAAGGTTACTAAAAATTTAATATATTTGTTATCTTATTACAATTATCCTCCATACGTTCTAACATTCTATAATTATATTATTTTCAATACTTTAAACGCAGACTTATATTTAAAGTACTTTTTTATACTTGATATAAACAACCAATTAGAATAATTAATTTGAATAAAAAAATAATCAGTTTATCAATAATCACAGATTTGCCAATGAAAACAATCAATTCAATTGTTGTTTGGTAATGAAAGGATAATCTTCTTTCTTCGTAATTTTGGAGCCTATTAAAACAACTACCACCACAAAAAATAAAAAATAAATAAAAATAAAAAGAGGAATTTACACATAATACCTATTTTAGAATAATAATTCATAAAATACATTGTAACTTTTTTTATACTATTGTTACTACATTTTACAAAGTAAAAACGAAAAATAATAAACAATCATATATAAATTGATTTTCTTGATTGCTTCTATTACTCCACCAAACAAGCCCCAATATAATCTATTCAATTAATGATCCAAATCCCAAAATTCTAGTATTTTACCAATTAAAATCCCCCCAATTCCACGTAACCATATTCCACCAAAATCAAAATCCTCCAATACCCAGAAAATCACAAATCCCCAATGTTTACTTCTATTCACACAGCTAAGCAACTTCCTTATCTGCACCATCAATGTCTTCAGATTCTATGTATTCCTCCTTCAAATGGCTCTGTAGTGATTCCATCAAATGTCATTCCATTGCATGTTATGAATACATTGATGGAGTCCATATCTGATTCAATAAAAAAGAAAAAAAGAAAAATTAAATAAAAGACTCTCGTATGAATGAAGAAGCGAACTTTAGATTAAGAAATCAATCATGAAAATATTCTAATATGCATTATGATATGTAAAAAATTGATGTATTCCAAATAAATCTATTTAGCTGAAGTTAGAAACCATCATAGCATAATATCAACAAGCAAATAAATGTAAGTCTCTTCTGTTATATTAGATTAGATAACACAATTTTTGTTCACGAAGCCGAAAGGACGTGCACACATCAGCGATGACTTGATTATTTTGCAATGTGAAACAAAAAATTATCACCAAATGAGTATGTAACCTCTTGTAGTTCACAGAATACAAGTTCTATGGGTCGACATTGGGTTTATACAGACTAACTTCTTCTTTTTTACAGAGATGTGTACGATGTTCATGATGCCACGAACCAATAAAATTAAAAATATAATAACATTTTGTTTATTTCATTTGTAATACTCAGAATTAAGATGATTTCTGATTCAGCAGCCACGTGTTTTCAACAACAGCAAAGTAGGGTTACATTATCAAAGCATGTTTTGCAATCTAGCGAATCGGGTGTCACGAAAATTATATATAACTCTAGAATATGAAATCCTCAACGAGAAATTAAAAGCACATAAGATCAGGATAATTACCACAATATAGGTGTAATTCAATTTTTACTAATAAGAAATAAGACGATGTCAGAATCAACGGCCATATGTGTTTTCGGCAAACATAGTTGTAAGATTACATTTGTACATCATGATCTGAAATCTGACAAAGCATGTTATACAACAAAATTATATATCTCTTGAATATGAAATAATATATAAAAATTTAACAATTAATAAGATCATGAATATTACTGGAATATAGATATTACCCACTATGAAAATCTTATAAAAATTAATTCCTTACCATGAAATTATCCTCAAAGCAAATTCATCTCAGTCACGAAGAATGATTACCCATATCACCATTGTTCTCCAATCTTGATTTGAATTTGAATTCACGTATATATAGCATTTTCAGTTAATTCCATCCATTATGATTGTCCCTCAACATTTCAGTTACTGGTGAAAAAAGGGAAAGTTTTGGTTAGAGTACTTTTAGTATTTTTTATTAGGTCATGTAGTAATTTCAGTTTGTGTTTTAGTTAAATAGTATAAAATGAATAATATTATATTTTTAAGGCATTTATGGTTTATTCCCAAATAAACATCTAAAGCTAGCGAGTCACTTGAGCCACTAGGACCCAATGTGGGTCCACCAATGTCGTGAGACTCAGTTCGCACTTCCAGTTACGAAGCACTCGGAGCTTAATAAAAATTACTTCTAGGTAAATAAGTAATTTTTGAGTAAATGGGGATGTATGTGATTTTTATACCATTCTGTAATAAAAACTTGTCCACAAAATATTTCTTTCGACTTAATATTACTGCAAGTGTACCGTTAACAAATAATAAAGTGGAATGTTAAGTTTCAAATATCGTCCCCCAAAGATTGAGTAGTTCAATTCTAACCATCTTAGCATTGACCGAAACAAATTCTTCAAAACGGGAATTTATTCTTAGAAAAACCCTAATTATTCAAACTTGATGATTGGAATGAACTCAATGTGCAAAACAATATTTTAACGAATTAAAATGCAAATTAAATGTTTAGAACGCAAATTGGTTGTATTCAATGAAACTTAAAAGCACTAGGATCACGAATTCTCATGCAATGATCACTCTTAACTCTAATTTCACAATATGACAACACGATTGAATTATTGACGAATCAATGCTTCTAAATCTATTCAACACTTTCTTTCGAGATGTATTGAACCTATTTTTATACGCCACTGGCCTATATCTCTATGACAAATGCATATATAAGAATGCATGTGATTTTATGAACATTTAAAAATTTGCGGAAGGCATAGGGGTATATCTCTATTTCCTATCGGACTCTACGATGATATATATCTTGTCAAATTTATTTCTCTTCTCTCGAACAGATGAAATAAACCACCAAACATCACATAATTACGTGTACTTAATTATGGAAGAAAATTATTGTATGTAAATCGTTCAAACATTCAATACGTGTTTATTGTCAAATTGAAAACTCGAAATTAAAGAATTCAGATCATATGGTACATCGATCTTCTAGTACATGAAAAATTAGCCTATCATGGAGAAAATTACAAAATACATGATAATTTGAAGATAATGTATCATTGAGTTATGAATTTGCTTGAAATCTTGAAGATCTTCGTGTAAATCCTTGTTATTTTGCTCCAAATTATCCCCAAAATGTGTTTTCTTGCCTCCCAATACGTTCTGCCTTGAAATATGACGGCTCTAAATTTTTATATCACGTCCCAATCGAGTTCCAAAAGAATTATATCAAAAATAGGAAACTGCAGGTTCGGTCTTTGATTTATGCCTATGCGACCGCATAGGCTAAAAAAATTTGCCAATTCAGAGCTCGACCGCATAGCCAATCTGACTCGTCGTTCCCTTTCCGATAAGGTATTATGGGTCCAATTCGAAGGTCGAACGCCAAATTTGTAATTTACCATTTTTCCCTTTTCGATCATCTATTCTACATCATATATGCGGAATGTGTAAGCACGTTAAAATTTGTTGATTAAATAAGCTAATAGTAAAATCTTATATCGATTGAATATAGAAATGATAATTAACATATAGGAGTTTGAACAGTTAATCTTAATAAAGTTGATATTTTAAGCCTCTATTTGATATGAATTAAAACCCAAATTCTAATCCTTCCTTATCTTAAAAGAGAGAATATGAGGTTTACTGTTCATTTTTGTCATCTAGATTTTCACACGAAGTTGGTTTGGAACAGGTTTGGCAACAGTAAATAATTTTATTCAATCACACTGCAGTATTATTTTCACACGTCATCTCTAGATTTTGACAAGCCGTTTTAATTATTTATCCATTTTCATACACTACTTTGCTTTTACTTGATTACAGGCAGTACTATTATATTGTATAATAAAAAATTTTGGAGAGAAAAATAGAAATAATTTATTATGAAGCTATTAAATTATAATAAATGAAAATGATTTAAACAAATATTTAATTTAAATTTAACGAATGTCGTTCTATCATGAAGAATGTATAAAGATTATTTCATTAAATTAAATGAAACAAATAAAATAAAGGAAAGTTACGAATGTCTTTCTATCATGAAGAATGTATAAAGATTATTTCATTAAATTAAATGAAACAAATAAAATAAAGGAAAGTTACGAATGTCTTTCTATCATGAAGAATGTATAAAGATTATTTCATTAAATTAAATGAAACAAATAAAATAAAGGAAAGTTACGAATGTCTTTCTATCATGAAGAATGTATAAAGATTATTTCATTAAATTAAATGAAACAAATAAAATAAAGGAAAGTTACAAAATTAACTAAATAATATATAAATATTTTATTAACAAATAAAATAAAGGAAAGTTACAAAATTCTATGAAGATGTCCACTAATCAACAGCTGCGTGCAGGCTTGTAAAATATTTTTCCTTAATACCATTCATTTCTACACAATCCAGTTTACTAGTAAAACGCGACGCCGGAGCTCTAAATTTAAATTAATAAATGGGTTTTGTTACACTAGACAAGTTTAACAACAAAAAAAAGTTAAAATTTTGTTTACAACACAACGCGTTAAACTTTAAAATGAACAGTTTCACAGCTTGGGAAGGTGGCTTGGCTTCTGATTTTTAGACTAATTTTTCTCAAACTCATTTTCAAATAAAATATTTTACTCGTAAACCCAAAAAAATATTCTACTTTTAACCATACATTCTCCAAGAAAAACACTATTCCAATGCTCATTTTCACCAAAGAAGCTCGTTTTAATGGAAGACAAAAATAGACTAATTTAGCTACTGCTCTGAACAGGTATATGCCTTTCTGTATCTATCTGTCTCTGGTAGTTGTTCAGTGGGAAACTGAAAAGATTTAAGTATATGTGCCTTTTGTAAAGTATGTTCAGAAGGTGGGGTACCCCATTTAGAAGCTATGATGGTTTTTTGAAAAGTGAAATAGCAAAGAATTGATGGTGGATACCCCATTGATAATTTTTAAGTTACCTTTTTTCACGAGGTCTAAACAGTTGGGTACCAGATTTGTGACGGTATGCTGTAATCCAACTTTGTATTTGTTTATCTGAATCTTGTAGGTGCACCATCATTTTGAAGCCTCTGTTTGTTTACTTTCGTCCACCTTATCATTACATTCGAACAATTTCATGGGTACATCTTGACTTATAATCTAGAGTGAACATTATTATTGGCGAGAATTCTTGTGCAGAAAGGCGGACAGAAGCAATGTTTCTTAGTCTAATGTGGGACTTCTTGGCGATTATATTTACAGAAGTACCATTAAGAGAGTACTTAAATTTAAGAATAATCATATGATAGTGTCATAAGATTTTGTTTAATGTAAATTTATGAGATTTTCTGAATAGTTGTCTTCACAAGTTCCATGAGATGTGAAAGACAATACTGTAAAGTCACTTTCTGAGGAACATAACTCACCTTGAATATGCAAAAGCTTAAAAGACATTGACATAACATTGTCCCATTTGGCTTCAATTTAAAAGGGTTTTAGAGATTTATGTTTTACTTATAAGATATAATACATTCTAATCATATATTTGAGTAACCAGTAATTATAATCACTTATAGATTTAAATAAAGAGAATAGAAACTAGAAAGACATAAGGAACTGAAAAGGTAAATATTTTTTCATCATTTCACCATCACCTCTACTGTCCTACAAGCAAGAAGACAATCTATATCATTATCAAACATTGGAAAAAGGAAATATTGCATCTTGAGTCTCCGCTCGAGTAGCAAGTTGGTCCTCAACTTTTTCTTAAATTTGTATAATCAATTGCCAGCAACGAGAACTTTTTATATCTTTGTTAAACTGTCATATGGTTATCACTTTAAATTTGTAAGCACCAATCTAAATTGGGGAAAAAAAATCATAAAGTTGGATATACAGAGACTTGCATCTTTTTATTAGACTGATTGTTAAACTATAAAAAATGTCTAGCATTACTTTGTTCATTTTTAGAGGTCAGACAATAAGATAAGGGCACCCAAAGAAAAGCATGCTATATTGCTATTTGTTTAGGACCCCACTCGTAAGTCCACCACTCCATGCCTTCTACATAATAAAAATATATATACACACAATACATACATTCTGCAGTCTCCATGTTTACCAGATCTTCACTCCCTTAATTCATGGTTTTATGAATATCAATAGCAAAGGCAATGGCTATGGCTATCTTGTTTCTGATTTTAGGTTGTTTTGCTGAGGTTGAGTCTATGTTGTCTCATCCTGATAAGATTACTAAGTTGCCTGGACAACCCACATTGCAATTTCAACAATTTTCAGGTTATGTTACCGTTGATGACAGAAAACAAAGAGCCCTATTTTACTATTTTGTTGAGGCAGAAAAGGACCCTTCTTCAAAGCCTCTGGTCTTGTGGTTGAATGGAGGTATGCTCATTTCACTTGCTTCATTAGATTTATGGGCATCTTTGCTAAGCTTTACTGAACATAATTAGACAGTACAGTGTCTGAATTGTTACTTATGTTTCTTCTTTAATACTGTCGAGTAAGTCTACTTTAAAAATTCACCACAAGGGTATTCATATTTTTTGTGTAGGACCTGGCTGCTCCTCTATTGGAGTTGGGGCATTTTCTGAAAATGGACCTTTAAGACCAAATGGACAAGTTCTTGATCGAAATGAGTATAGCTGGAACAGAGGTAAGAACAGTTTTGTACATGTATAAGGTGGTATGAGAATTTTAGCAGAAATGTGATGATCTTTTAATCTGGTATTATGTTTCAGAAGCAAATATGTTGTATTTGGACACACCAATAGGAGTTGGGTTTTCTTATTCAACTAATACCTCAGAATATGGGACTGTGAACGATGAGATCACCGGTATGTATCTATGATTTATAATGCGATTTTTTGCAGTTCAGTTAGGCTTCTCCGTGCATGAAAATATAAATACATAAATTTATCTCGTCTGCAGTAACTTAAGTTTTTATACCATATAATTCAATAGTGTGCAGCCAAGCACTCAGTAAAATTTTGAGTTTCATTGTCGAACCAAGTCATCTAAAAGGTTAACAGTGCTAAGAAAGTTTTGATTTCATGTTTCAATGTCACAAGTTTGTGAAAAAATGTGCATGTGCTAGGCCTTGTCGAAGACAAAAATCCAACATACACGTGACGGTTTAAAACTTTTAGACAAGTTGGTTCATAATCTTATATTATTTCCAGTAATCTCTAGGTTCCAATTGCATTTTGTTGAGTCCATTCTTCCTAACGCTGGATTTGCATTTGATTTCTTAAGCCAGGGATAATATCTTTTTCTTGCAACGGTGGTTCCTCAAATTTCCCCAGTATGCTCATAGTCCCTTGTTTATAACTGGAGAAAGTTACGCTGGTATCTTTTTCTACAACCTTAAATTTATTATACCTTTGTATGACAGTTTTAGATGCTCGTGAGTTTTGTTTCTATTCATTTTGTTTTATGATCTCCAGGTCACTACGTACCTCAACTTGCCAAGCTAATGATCAAGTTCAATAAAAAGAAAATGGTGTTCAATCTAAAAGGAATAGCAGTAAGTGTTCATTGGTGTTATTTTTTTGCTATTTTAGGATTTGCCTTCCCTTTCTTCGGGTTAGAAAGACAGGTGCTCAAATTATTAAACACTTTCAGCTTAAGTAAATTTTGCAATTTGAGTGCTTTATGTTAAACCATCTCATTTGTTAAAAAAGATGCAAATGTATTATTCAATCTTATGAAAAGGACTACAGAGTAGAATATAAATTGTAAAACGCTAAACTATGAAACTCGGGAAATAAAATAAACTATCACTAAGAAAGACACCTAATTTACATTAATATCTAACGATCTCGTTAGACTCATGATGTTAGTGTTGAGCAACTTTATTTTGCTAAGGAGTGATATGATCACTAGTATACAAATTCATACAATATGCTAAATTATGAGTGCATTATATTAAACCACCTCGTTTAAAAGCATACACGGTAGACAGAGAACACATAAATTATTTAAATTTTATCTTCGGTACATACCTAATTACATGAGACTCAATAAGATTTTTCGACCAAAACACTTACTGTTAAGGGAATAAATCCCACATCGATCAAATATCGAAATATTCATCAACTTAAATAGATCTTGGGTCACTCTTCTTAATAAGATTGACTTTATTAAAATGGACTCCAAATCTTAACATGGTATCAGAGCCCATTAAACTCCAACGAGCAATTCAATCCGATTAAATCTTTAAAAATGAGCACACGGATTTCAAGATTGATCAGCTCAAACGAGCCACCATTTTACAGGGGCATGTTAAGGGAATATAATCTCACATCGGTAAAATACCGAAATAATGACCAATATATAAAGGATTGGGACACTCTTCTTAATAAGTTTGACTTTATTAAGATAGACCACAAATTTTAACATGACATCAGAACTCATTAAACTCCAACGAGCGATTCGATCCGATTAAGTCTCAAAAATGAGCGCACGGATTTCAAAATTGGTCTGCTCAAAAAGAACCACCATCTTGTGGAGGCATGTTAAGGGAATAAATTTCACATCGGTTAAATACCGAAATATTGACCAATTTAAATAGATTTTGGGTCACTTCTCTTAATAAGGTTGACCTTATCAAGATGGACTCCAAATCTTAACACTTACTCGTGCATAGTTTTCATATATAGATAGTAGCATGCCATGTTAAAGCCCTTAGTTGTTAGAGATAAGACGGGTTTTTTCAATTGTGATTTTCGACATGTTAGGATTCTATCAACTTGAGAAAAACATAGATAATAGAAGCTTATGGGTTGTCCGTGGCGGCACAGGAGTTTTCCTAGTTGATACTGTTTGTGATGGAGTGTGTTAATCTGTTGCAGTTGGGCAATCCACTTCTAGATTTCACCACTGATTTAAATTCAAGGGCTGAGTACTTCTGGTCTCATGGGTTGATAACAGATTCAACGTACAATATGTTCACTTCCATGTGTAATTATTCTCAATACGTTAGAGAATACTACAGAGATAATGTTTCACCTGTTTGTTCAAGGGCCATGAGCCAAGTGAACAGAGAAACTAGTAGATTCGTGGACAAATATGATGTTACTTTGGATGTCTGCATCCCGTCTGTGCTCTCCCAATCCAAATTTATTGCTCCACAAGTAAGTTGTTCAAACAAATTACTTCACCTGCTTTATTTCTTAAATTAGTTCGTTGAAATTCATTATGCTAATTTCACTCGCCAGCAAAATGCTGAGAGGATAGATGTATGTGTTGAAGACGAGATTGTAAATTATTTGAACCGAAAAGATGTTCAGAAAGCTCTCCATGCTAGGCTTGTTGGTGTCCGCAGATGGGATGTTTGCAGCAAGTAATATTTCCTCATCCTTAATCCTGAAAATGCAATGCTTCTCTCCTAAAATCTTGTCCATTATGTAGTCTGTTTTAACGAACTGTGAGGAGCCGAACATTTTTCTTGTGTCGCAGCATTTTGGACTATGATATGCTCAACTTGGAGATTCCTACAATCTCTATAGTAGGATCACTAGTCAAGGAAGGAATCCCGGTATTAATCTACAGGTATATACATAATTACCCATCCACACTCGCATTTTTTATTTCATCAACTTCAACTGTAAGTTCCATAGTTCTTGTTGATATCAAAGCAATTGTAAAATCTTGCGAACAGTGGGGATCAAGATTCTGTTATTCCGTTGACTGGAAGCCGCACCTTGGTTAATGCACTCGCTCAAGAACTTGGACTGAAAACTACTGTACCGTATAGAGTTTGGTTTGAAGGCAAGCAGGTAAATACTTTCGAGCTTTCGTTCCAGTATTAATCTACATGCAATCTTCAGCTGTGTATATGATCCTTTATTTGATTTGCATATTCTAATGAGTACAGGTTGGTGGATGGACTCAAGTTTATGGAAATGTTCTGTCATTTGCCACCATTAGAGGTGCTTCTCATGAAGCTCCTTTCTCAAAGCCAAAGAGATCACTGGTTTTATTCAAGTCATTTCTAGAAGGCATACCTCTACCTGATGCCACTGTTCTGCGCTGAGTAGCCCGTTTCTTATACTCAATAGGCCAATTCTCGCACATAAGAGCCATTGAAAGGGGAATTACCAAAAAATGACGACTACCCAAGAACACTTTCTGGCTAGGCCTTACTAACACTTTTCCATTTTTCCTGTAGCTCGAAAGAGCAGCTAACCTATGTTGTGGATGTTCAATGCTTTGTAAGTTGTACTTACATGGTCTTTCTGTAATATATTTATTTGTACTTGTTAGACATTGTGAATGAATGTAATTGAGAATGGAATTTTGCTATCGACGGTTAAGTATAATAATCTCGGTAATGCTCAGAAACCAAATTAAGGGATTTATGATTGAATCTCGATAAAATAATACATCGATAAGAAGTTAAGTGACAAACAGGTATAAACAAGAAAGCCCAAACTAGATTCTCGAGCAGCTTTTCACAAAAGCAATATTAACAGTAGCATAATGGATGTTATGTACTGAAGCAATACCCCAGCTATAAGGTATAAATAATGAGTAATGCTATTCATAGTTACTCACTGCAATAATTGCCCTACGTGACATTCTATATGGTGGTTTGTGATTTGATATATTAATGTTGTAGTTTTTTCTTGTCACATATATTAAATCACTAACTGTCATATGCGTGTCACGTAGAACGACTACAATAGTGAGTAACTGCAAATAACATTATTCATAAATAATTGTCTTAGAGGAAAACTTCAAACCTCATAATTCATAAGTATAATTAAAATTAGAATTTAATTTAAAGTCAGTTGTAGAATTCAGACTTCTATCGCATAACATGTCATACGCATTAAATATATATCGTTCTGATCTTTAGAAACAATAAATAATGGATTTGTTTGCTGACTGAAAGGCACTCGAGACCTATATATTTATATAGGGTTAAACATCTGATAATTGAAAAGTAAAAACAATGGCAGGTAAGACTACGAAGAGTTTGTTGGTGACATTTATGATCTTCATGTTTGTATTCTCTCCTGCACTTCCTTGTAACGCAGCAAGATTGACTTTTCAAGCTGAATTCCATCCCGTTTATTTTCTGAATCATTTTATTTAAAAGTTTATACTGTTACAAAAGAAATATATTTAATTTATATTTTAACACTATTAAGCTCGCCATGTTATGCATGTTAGATTTATTTATTTTTATGAACATGAACTATTTTTATAAATAGGTGACAAAAAGACGCGGTCACAATATTGAACCACCTTGTTTATTGAAAATGTCACAAAGTTATTTATTTGAATTTAATATTCAACTTGATCTCCCAAGCACCAGTCAGATTCATGTTTTATCAAAAGTCTAAAGCTTGGATAATTTTTTTGAACTGAATAGAGATTTGTTTAGCTCCGATACCATACTAAATGACTTCACTTAAATCTTGAATTTGAAAGGAGACACGTTTACTTAATTTTATTTTATTTTCTTCAACAACTTTTAGAGGTCATTATTCAATATCATATCAAAGCATACAAGGAGATCGTAAATTTAAAATTTGCCTCTATTCATTTATGCTTTAGAGAAATGAATTTTGTCCCACATGAAAGGACGCATTAAGATAAACTTTCAAAAAATCTTCATTCACGCTCGAAAAGCTTAAATTTTTAGATTCATTTTAACCTCTTCATCGTTCAAATTTCTAGTTGTTAATTTGTGTTTGTCGCAGAACTTGATTTTAAGGAGAAGTGTCCTTCCTGTGTTTGCTGTCAGCCTAACACGCCGCCGTGTTGCCTTTGCGCCTACCCCGTTCCGCCTTGAAGCGTTGAATTGAACTTCCAGTTTATAAGCATTTGGCCTTTTGTGATGACTTAAATTATAAATATAAACATCAATAAATAAATTTATTATTTTACAGTCAAGTTGATTATTTGATATAGTATCAAAACGGGTGCAAATTACAAGTTCAATAAAGTAAAGTATCCAATCACTATAAACATAATGGAATTCAGCCCTTCAATAATTCAAATGTATTATCGAAAGAGTTTATAGCAGTATTGAATCAGATTCAAAATCTTTATAGGTCGAAATTTCAGAATGATTCTAATGCTCATGGTTTCTATATATTACTTGAAGAATTTTGCTGCTATATATTCATTTGGTGACAATGCTACATGTGTTGGCTAAGAAAGAATTCAGAGTCCACGTCAAGAGACATATTGAAATAAAATTTAAAAAAACAAATGCCCATATTAAGCCATGTTTTTTTTTTTTTTAAATCTCCTTCGTTTTTTTTTAATCGACTTGAGTTTTAATAAACTAAATTTTTTTTTGGGTGAAATCAGAACATGTTAACAAGGTACACAATGGCGGACGCAAATTTTTAAAGTTAATGAGGCACAATCAAACTTATAAAAAGGTTACTAAAAATTTAATATATTTGTTATCTTATTACAATTATCCTCCATACGTTCTAACATTCTATAATTATATTATTTTCAATACTTTAAACGCAGACTTATATTTAAAGTACTTTTTTATACTTGATATAAACAACCAATTAGAATAATTAATTTGAATAAAAAAATAATCAGTTTATCAATAATCACAGATTTGCCAATGAAAACAATCAATTCAATTGTTGTTTCGAGCAGCTTTTCACAAAAGCAATATTAACAGTAGCATAATGGATGTTATGTACTGAAGCAATACCCCAGCTATAAGGTATAAATAATGAGTAATGCTATTCATAGTCACTCACTGCAATAATTACCCTACGTGACATTCTATATGGTGGTTTGTGATTTGATATATTAATGTTGTAGTTTTTTCTTGTCACATATATCAAATCACTAACTGTCATATGCGTGTCACGTAGAACGACTACAATAGTGAGTAACTGCAAATAACATTATTCATAAATAATTGTCTTAGAGGAAAACTTCAAACCTCATAATTCATAAGTATAATTAAAATTAGAATTTAATTTAAAGTCAGTTGTAGAATTCAGACTTCTATCGCATAACATGTCATACGCATTAAATATATATCGTTCTGATCTTTAGAAACAATAAATAATGGATTTGTTTGCTGACTGAAAGGCACTCGAGACCTATATATTTATATAGGGTTAAACATCTGATAATTGAAAAGTAAAAACAATGGCAGGTAAGACTACGAAGAGTTTGTTGGTGACATTTATGATCTTCATGTTTGTATTCTCTCCTGCACTTCCTTGTAACGCAGCAAGATTGACTTTTCAAGCTGAATTCCATCCCGTTTATTTTCTGAATCATTTTATTTAAAAGTTTATACTGTTACAAAAGAAATATATTTAATTTATATTTTAACACTATTAAGCTCGCCATGTTATGCATGTTAGATTTATTTATTTTTATGAACATGAACTATTTTTATAAATAGGTGACAAAAAGACGCGGTCACAATATTGAACCACCTTGTTTATTGAAAATGTCACAAAGTTATTTATTTGAATTTAATATTCAACTTGATCTCCCAAGCACCAGTCAGATTCATGTTTTATCAAAAGTCTAAAGCTTGGATAATTTTTTTGAACTGAATAGAGATTTGTTTAGCTCCGATACCATACTAAATGACTTCACTTAAATCTTGAATTTGAAAGGAGACAAGTTTACTTAATTTTATTTTATTTTCTTCAACAACTTTTAGAGGTCATTATTCAATATCATATCAAAGCATACAAGGAGATCGTAAATTTAAAATTTGCCTCTATTCATTTATGCTTTAGAGAAATGAATTTTGTCCCACATGAAAGGACGCATTAAGATAAACTTTCAAAAAATCTTCATTCACGCTCGAAAAGCTTAAATTTTTAGATTCATTTTAACCTCATCATCGTTCAAATTTCTAGTTGTTAATTTGTGTTTGTCGCAGAACATGATTTTAAAGAGAAGTGTCCTTCCTGTGTTTGCTGTCAGCCTAACACGCCGCCGTGTTGCCTTTGCGCCTGCCCCGTTCCGCCTTGAAGCGTTGAATTGAACTTCCAGTTTATAAGCATTTGGCCTTTTGTGATGACTTAAATTATAAATATAAACATCAATAAATAAATTTATTATTTTACAGTCAAGTTGATTATTTGATATAGTATCAAAACGGGTGCAAATTACAAGTTCAATAAAGTAAAGTATCCAATCACTATAAACATAATGGAATTTTCATCGTTCAAATTTCTAGTTGTTAATTTGTGTTTGTCGCAGAACTTGATTTTAAGGAGAAGTGTCCTTCCTGTGTTTGCTGTCAGCCTAACACGCCGCCGTGTTGCCTTTGCGCCTACCCCGTTCCGCCTTGAAGCGTTGAATTGAACTTCCAGTTTATAAGCATTTGGCCTTTTGTGATGACTTAAATTATAAATATAAACATCAATAAATAAATTTATTATTTTACAGTCAAGTCGATTATTTGATATAGTATCAAAACGGGTGCAAATTACAAGTTCAATAAAGTAAAGTATCCAATCACTATAAACATAATGGAATTCAGCCCTTCAATAATTCAAATGTATTATCGAAAGAGTTTATAGCAGTATTGAATCAGATTCAAAATCTTTATAGGTCGAAATTTCAGAATGATTCTAATGCTCATGGTTTCTATATATTACTTGAAGAATTTTGCTGCTATATATTCATTTGGTGACAATGCTACATGTGTTGGCTAAGAAAGAATTCAGAGTCCACGTCAAGAGACATATTGAAATAAAATTTAAATAAACAAATGCCCATATTAAGCCATGTTTTTTTTTTTTTTAAATCTCCTTCGTTTTTTTTTAATCGACTTGAGTTTTAATAAACTAAATTTTTTTTTGGGTGAAATCAGAACATGTTAACAAGGTACACAATGGCGGACGCAAATATTTAAAGTTAATGAGGCACAATCAAACTTATAAAAAGGTTACTAAAAATTTAATATATTTGTTATCTTATTACAATTATCCTCCATACGTTCTAACATTCTATAATTATATTATTTTCAATACTTTAAACGCAGACTTATATTTAAAGTACTTTTTTATACTTGATATAAACAACCAATTAGAATAATTAATTTGAATAAAAAAATAATCAGTTTATCAATAATCACAGATTTGCCAATGAAAACAATCAATTCAATTGTTGTTTGGTAATGAAAGGATAATCTTCTTTCTTCGTAATTTTGGAGCCTATTAAAACAACTACCACCACAAAAAATAAAAAATAAATAAAAATAAAAAGAGGAATTTACACATAATACCTATTTTAGAATAATAATTCATAAAATACATTGTAACTTTTTTTATACTATTGTTACTACATTTTACAAAGTAAAAACGAAAAATAATAAACAATCATATATAAATTGATTTTCTTGATTGCTTCTATTACTCCACCAAACAAGCCCCAATATAATCTATTCAATTAATGATCCAAATCCCAAAATTCTAGTATTTTACCAATTAAAATCCCCCCAATTCCACGTAACCATATTCCACCAAAATCAAAATCCTCCAATACCCAGAAAATCACAAATCCCCAATGTTTACTTCTATTCACACAGCTAAGCAACTTCCTTATCTGCACCATCAATGTCTTCAGATTCTATGTATTCCTCCTTCAAATGGCTCTGTAGTGATTCCATCAAATGTCATTCCATTGCATGTTATGAATACATTGATGGAGTCCATATCTGATTCAATAAAAAAGAAAAAAAGAAAAATTAAATAAAAGACTCTCGTATGAATGAAGAAGCGAACTTTAGATTAAGAAATCAATCATGAAAATATTCTAATATGCATTATGATATGTAAAAAATTGATGTATTCCAAATAAATCTATTTAGCTGAAGTTAGAAACCATCATAGCATAATATCAACAAGCAAATAAATGTAAGTCTCTTCTGTTATATTAGATTAGATAACACAATTTTTGTTCACGAAGCCGAAAGGACGTGCACACATCAGCGATGACTTGATTATTTTGCAATGTGAAACAAAAAATTATCACCAAATGAGTATGTAACCTCTTGTAGTTCACAGAATACAAGTTCTATGGGTCGACATTGGGTTTATACAGACTAACTTCTTCTTTTTTACAGAGATGTGTACGATGTTCATGATGCCACGAACCAATAAAATTAAAAATATAATAACATTTTGTTTATTTCATTTGTAATACTCAGAATTAAGATGATTTCTGATTCAGCAGCCACGTGTTTTCAACAACAGCAAAGTAGGGTTACATTATCAAAGCATGTTTTGCAATCTAGCGAATCGGGTGTCACGAAAATTATATATAACTCTAGAATATGAAATCCTCAACGAGAAATTAAAAGCACATAAGATCAGGATAATTACCACAATATAGGTGTAATTCAATTTTTACTAATAAGAAATAAGACGATGTCAGAATCAACGGCCATATGTGTTTTCGGCAAACATAGTTGTAAGATTACATTTGTACATCATGATCTGAAATCTGACAAAGCATGTTATACAACAAAATTATATATCTCTTGAATATGAAATAATATATAAAAATTTAACAATTAATAAGATCATGAATATTACTGGAATATAGATATTACCCACTATGAAAATCTTATAAAAATTAATTCCTTACCATGAAATTATCCTCAAAGCAAATTCATCTCAGTCACGAAGAATGATTACCCATATCACCATTGTTCTCCAATCTTGATTTGAATTTGAATTCACGTATATATAGCATTTTCAGTTAATTCCATCCATTATGATTGTCCCTCAACATTTCAGTTACTGGTGAAAAAAGGGAAAGTTTTGGTTAGAGTACTTTTAGTATTTTTTATTAGGTCATGTAGTAATTTCAGTTTGTGTTTTAGTTAAATAGTATAAAATGAATAATATTATATTTTTAAGGCATTTATGGTTTATTCCCAAATAAACATCTAAAGCTAGCGAGTCACTTGAGCCACTAGGACCCAATGTGGGTCCACCAATGTCGTGAGACTCAGTTCGCACTTCCAGTTACGAAGCACTGGGAGCTTAATAAAAATTACTTCTAGGTAAATAAGTAATTTTTGAGTAAATGGGGATGTATGTGATTTTTATACCATTCTGTAATAAAAACTTGTCCACAAAATATTTCTTTCGACTTAATATTACTGCAAGTGTACCGTTAACAAATAATAAAGTGGAATGTTAAGTTTCAAATATCGTCCCCCAAAGATTGAGTAGTTCAATTCTAACCATCTTAGCATTGACCGAAACAAATTCTTCAAAACGGGAATTTATTCTTAGAAAAACCCTAATTATTCAAACTTGATGATTGGAATGAACTCAATGTGCAAAACAATATTTTAACGAATTAAAATGCAAATTAAATGTTTAGAACGCAAATTGGTTGTATTCAATGAAACTTAAAAGCACTAGGATCACGAATTCTCATGCAATGATCACTCTTAACTCTAATTTCACAATATGACAACACGATTGAATTATTGACGAATCAATGCTTCTAAATCTATTCAACACTTTCTTTCGAGATGTATTGAACCTATTTTTATACGCCACTGGCCTATATCTCTATGACAAATGCATATATAAGAATGCATGTGATTTTATGAACATTTAAAAATTTGCGGAAGGCATAGGGGTATATCTCTATTTCCTATCGGACTCTACGATGATATATATCTTGTCAAATTTATTTCTCTTCTCTCGAACAGATGAAATAAACCACCAAACATCACATAATTACGTGTACTTAATTATGGAAGAAAATTATTGTATGTAAATCGTTCAAACATTCAATACGTGTTTATTGTCAAATTGAAAACTCGAAATTAAAGAATTCAGATCATATGGTACATCGATCTTCTAGTACATGAAAAATTAGCCTATCATGGAGAAAATTACAAAATACATGATAATTTGAAGATAATGTATCATTGAGTTATGAATTTGCTTGAAATCTTGAAGATCTTCGTGTAAATCCTTGTTATTTTGCTCCAAATTATCCCCAAAATGTGTTTTCTTGCCTCCCAATACGTTCTGCCTTGAAATATGACGGCTCTAAATTTTTATATCACGTCCCAATCGAGTTCCAAAAGAATTATATCAAAAATAGGAAACTGCAGGTTCGGTCTTTGATTTATGCCTATGCGACCGCATAGGCTAAAAAAATTTGCCAATTCAGAGCTCGACCGCATAGCCAATCTGACTCGTCGTTCCCTTTCCGATAAGGTATTATGGGTCCAATTCGAAGGTCGAACGCCAAATTTGTAATTTACCATTTTTCCCTTTTCGATCATCTATTCTACATCATATATGCGGAATGTGTAAGCACGTTAAAATTTGTTGATTAAATAAGCTAATAGTAAAATCTTATATCGATTGAATATAGAAATGATAATTAACATATAGGAGTTTGAACAGTTAATCTTAATAAAGTTGATATTTTAAGCCTCTATTTGATATGAATTAAAACCCAAATTCTAATCCTTCCTTATCTTAAAAGAGAGAATATGAGGTTTACTGTTCATTTTTGTCATCTAGATTTTCACACGAAGTTGGTTTGGAACAGGTTTGGCAACAGTAAATAATTTTATTCAATCACACTGCAGTATTATTTTCACACGTCATCTCTAGATTTTGACAAGCCGTTTTAATTATTTATCCATTTTCATACACTACTTTGCTTTTACTTGATTACAGGCAGTACTATTATATTGTATAATAAAAAATTTTGGAGAGAAAAATAGAAATAATTTATTATGAAGCTATTAAATTATAATAAATGAAAATGATTTAAACAAATATTTAATTTAAATTTAACGAATGTCGTTCTATCATGAAGAATGTATAAAGATTATTTCATTAAATTAAATGAAACAAATAAAATAAAGGAAAGTTACGAATGTCTTTCTATCATGAAGAATGTATAAAGATTATTTCATTAAATTAAATGAAACAAATAAAATAAAGGAAAGTTACAAAATTAACTAAATAATATATAAATATTTTATTAACAAATAAAATAAAGGAAAGTTACAAAAATTAAATATATTATTTTTATCAATTAAAATTGAAAAAAATAAATTTTCTATACCAACAAATCCATCCCTCCATAAAAAAATAAAATTAAAAAGAAGAAGAAAAAATCTACGTGGAAGGAGAGAATCTCTCCTTTGAAAAGGAGAGTAAAAGCAGTTGACTTCTCATTAGAAGAGAGAACTCTTCTTTTATGGAATGAAACCACTCTGTGCGTGGAGTGATTCTGGTAAATATAAAAAGTTGCTTATCCTTTCTTATCTTAAAAGTTGCTTATCCTTCCTTGAATATTGATAAAAAGATTAGACGACCGAGAATGTAAAAAGTTACTTATAAGTAAAAAATATCACTTCCAATTATTTAAAATTAATAAAAAAACCTATAATTGTAAAAACTTTTTGTAAAAAAAAAATATTAACTTCAACACTTTTAAGTAAATTTAGATATATTTAATATTTTTACCATTAAATATTATTATAAATAAAATTTAAAAAAATTAAAATAAAATATCCATGCACAGAGTGATTTCACTCCGTGCATAGAGTGAAAATCACTCTCATGCATGGGAGTAAATCACTCCCTACACGGAGTGGAGGCTTTTTGAAAAAAAACAAAAAACAAAAAAAAATGTTTAATGTTAATATTTTTTTAATATTTAATTTTAAAAATATTAAATATATCTAAATATTTACTTAAAAATGTTGAAGTTAATATTTTTTTATCTATAAGTACTTTTTACAATTATTTATTATTTTAGATACCTTGAAGTGATTTTTTTTTACTTATAAGTAACTTGTTATATTCTAGACGGTGAATTCTTTTTATTAATATTTAACATTTTAAAAAATAAATATATGTAAATATTTGTGCTTAAAAAATTTTAAGTTAATACTTCTTTATTTTTTTTACTTATATAAAGTAGCTTTTTACAATTATAAGAGAATTATTAATTTTTAAATTTAAAAAATAACTTAAAGTGCTCTTTTTTGTGTAGAGCTTGATTGTTCGTTTTTATTACATGCGTTTTCACATTCAACTGGTTTGATATGGGTTTGGTCAAAGTGATTTTGTATTTTTTATTATATTATATTATTAAGAAAATATAAATAATCTATGTCTACCACTCTTTGAATTCACTCGGGCCATGTCTGGTATTGCTTTTTTTTCCAGATTTTAAGCATAAATATTGCCGTTGCAGCCCCTTCAGCCGCAATTGTTGACTCTCCCATCTCACAGTCAGGGCCCACTAACAGTAATAATTTGGATAGAAATCTGGGAAGAATATCTCCCAGACAAGGCCTCATTTTCTCTCCTTTAATTCCAAAATTCAATTTTCATCTGCGGAAAAAAACTCTCTAAATTTTTGAAGGCAGCAGTTCACTGCCTTAAAAGGCAGCAAGCTGCTGCCTTAATATAAGGCAGCAGCTGGCTGCCTTAAAGGGCAGCGATTTGCTGCCTTAATATAAGGCAGCAGCTTGCTGCCTTTTAAGGCAGCGAACTGCTACCTGTTTTGCCTTAAATTTTTTTTTTTTTTTAATTAAAAAGCTCGCGAACTCACGGGCCAGCTCGGGCAAAGCCCGTGTCCCCAAAATGGGGCTCGGCCCGAGCTTAAGCTCGGGTCTACCGAGCCCCGAGCCCCGAGCCGAGCCGGCTCGGGCTTTTCCCGAGCCGAGCCACGGGCGGCCCGAGCCGGTGAGCCCGATTACCATCCCTAAGTCCTTATCATAACCGTAGGGAAGAAATTGCGACGATTAACTTTGGGTAAGCTCTTGCAATTTTATTTTTTTTATTTTCTTTGTTCGTGTTTCTTTTTTTGATTTTTTTTTTTTTTTGAATTTATTTAAGGTATGTAGTTTTTATTTCTGTCTATAGATGAAAATGTAGCTTGGCTCATCTTACTCTACCTAGATGTGAGGTATATTCTTATCTCTATGTATACGTGAAAATCTAATTGGAGTTATCTTTTTTTCTTGGATTTGGCTATGAAGTTTATGTTTTGTTGGATGTTTGCTTTGTCGCAGAATTTTTTCTTATTTACCACACTTATTTTACAGTGTGCTAAATGTAATTATTATTTGTTAATTTTTAACTGAATTAATAATTTTTCGTATTATTCAAATCAGTGGTAAATTCATTGTTCTGATGGATTCTCTACAAATGACGAGCCTGATCGTTTTGATCTTGAAACTTTATCCCAAAACACAAATAAACCATATAATGCTTTCATTCGCCAACAAAAAAATTGAAGGCAGGCGGATAGGAGGAATCGAATTCAAACTGTAAGTATTGATCGTCGTAAGAGGATAAATGATCCAATGTTATCTAAAAGTAATATTTCTAGCATTGATTATGGGCACGAATATATAATACACTCTCATTCTGAGGCTTCTACTTCGAATGAAGAGACAATTAGTGTTGTTGATTCTGAATTACATGAAAGTTTTAATCTATTTAGTATGTCAACTACTGCATATGTATTATCGACGAGACTTATTGTAAGCATTGTGGCGCACGCAAATTGTATAAAGAAACTAAAGATTTTTGTTGCTCTGATGGAAAAGTGAAACTTTTATGCTCGATTCACCGGATGAATTGTACGCTCTATTTACATCTAAAAAACATGCATGTATGGAATTTAAAAAACTTGCGCGTTGATATAACAACCACTTTGCTTTCACTTCATTTGGAGTAAAGTATGATAAGAAACTATTTAAGGCATATAAAGGTATTTACACATTTAGAGTTCAAGGACAAGTATATCATTATGTAAATCAACTTATACCGGATAATAATACGTCTTCTTATATGCAATTTTATTTTTATGATACAAATAATGAACTCAAAATCAAATGAAAACTTCAGAAAGTCTAGTAGAATCCATTTTGCTTCTTCTAATTGAAATCTTGAAGGTAAATTCGTATAGTAAATTCTTTAGGTCTCTAAGTAGTATAACCGATTTTTATGAGCATAAAATAAAAATAAGATGTTACCTAGGACTCGATCAGTGAGTCTTTAATACTCTGTCGGCATCTCAAATAGCTGCCATATGGATCGAGAATGATGAAAACGTAAATATTCGTGTTCGTGATATTGCTATATATGGACATTCTAGTGATCCGCATAGTGTTCATTATTATTATGGTTGTTATGATCCTTTACAATGCCCTTTGCTTTTCCCGTTTGGTGAATGTGGTTGACATGAAGGTATTCACAGATACGAACACACATCTTCTTAGCTTGCGCAATTGATCGACCATGTTGCTAATCCTAATATAATAAATTTTGCAGCTCAAATTATTGAAAAAGAGTTTAAAGGTTTGTTTATGTACTTTCTTGTGTCTTTCTTATATCTTCATAGATGTGATGTTTGAAGTAAATATAAAACTTTCTTCATTTTTCCTCGTGCAGTGCTTAAGGAAACGAAGAAACGGTCACAAGTATCATGTCGTAAGTACTATTCATACAAGTTACAGATTAGACCTTCTGGTAAGACTGTGTTGCTTCATACTGGCAGACTTTTCCAACAATATGTTGTAGATATGTGCGTTAAGATAGAGTTTAGATTATTTTCGTAATAATCAGAAACAAATTCGGGCTAAACTTTATCAAGGTATTGTAGATAGTGTACATAAAGGAGAAACTAAAGGGTACAAAATTGGAAAAAAAGTTGTTTTACTACAATTCTTTATACGTGGACCTAGAGATATACTAAGGAGGTACTTAGATGCTATGGTTCTTGTCCAACGTTATGAAAAATCATATTTATTCTTAACTATAACATGTAATCCAAATTGGCTAGAAATTAAGCAAGAATTAAAACACAATGATGAGATTCAAAATCAACCAAATTTGATTGTACGCATATTTAGAGCAAAATTAGAAGAACTTAAAAATGATTTGTATGAGAACAATATTTTTTATCCCGTTATTGCTCATATATATGTGGTCATAAAATTTATCGTTAATTTTTAATTATGGTCATAAAATTTCTTCAACTGAACAAGTTGATAAGATAGTCTCTTGTGAAATTCCTGATAAAATAAACACCCTCATCTCCATTCTATTATTGTAAGGCATAATATACATGGTCCTTGTGGAAATCTGAATCCTAAAAATGTATGTATAGTGACAAATAGCTGTTGTAAAAATAAATATCCGAAAGATTATTGTAATAATACTATACTTGGAAATAATTCATACCCATTGTATAGGCAGCTTAATAATGGTATTTGTGTTAAAGTGAGAGATCAAATGTTCGATAATCAATGGATTGTACCATATAATCCTTATTTAAGTGCAAAGTTTGACTGTCATATCAATGTTGAAGTATGTTCTTTTATTGGTTGTAAAAATAAATATCCGAAAGATTATTGTAATAATACTATACTTGGAAATAATTCATACCCATTGTATAGGCAGCTTAATAATGGTATTTGTGTTAAAGTGAGAGATCAAATGTTAGATAATCAATGGATTGTACCATATAATCCTTATTTAAGTGCAAAGTTTGACTGTCATATCAATGTTGAAGTATGCTCTTTTATTAAAGATTTAAAATATTTGTACAAATATGTATACAAAGGACATGATCGTATTAATTTTTTTGTTGGAAAAAATGAGACAGACAAAAACATCGATGAAATCTCTACTTACCAATCTACTAGATGGATATCTCCACCTGAAACTATGTAGAGATTTTTCTTTCAATTTGTCAGAAATCTATCCAATTGTTTGTGCTCTACAACTTCATATTGAAGATCATCAACGTGTAACTTACAAAAATACGGATGATTTATTTGCTATTATTATGAATGAAAATGTAAGAAGAATAATGTTAACCGAGTTTTTTCAAGTGAATAAAGTAAACGAATTTGCTCGAACGCTTTTGTATCGAAATTTTCCTAAACATTTTGTTTGGAATGCAAACAACAAAATTTGGACTCCCAGAAAGAAACGGATTGTTATAGGATGAATTGTCTCAGTGAATCCATCTGAAGGAGAACGATATTTTCTTCGCCTTCTTCTAAATCATATTAGAGGCCCAACATCATTTGACGATATGAGAACTTTTAATGGGGGTAAATGTCGGTACATTTCGAGAAGCTGCACTTTTACATGGAGACAATCGTTGCGAAAAATGTTTATCCGAAGCCATTATTTACGAAATGATTTATTCTTTAAGTCGTCTGTTTGATACGCTTCTTACTATGTGCAACTCCAATAATCTAAAGTTATTATGAGATAAATTTAAGCCTTACTTGACTGATGATTATGTACATCAAAATATGCCTATTGAAGTTGTTGAAAAATGAGCTTTGGAGGATATAAGTTCTATTTTAGAATCACTTGGTAAAAATATAAATGATTATGGAATCATGTTATTTAATGTAAATATAGATGACAATGAAAGATTGTAGAAAATGGTTACAGAGGAATCAACATCTCTGGATATTGAAAGAGGTCTTAGTTGTACAGCAACATTAAATAAAGAACAACAGTTTACTTATGATGTGATTATGGAAAGAATAGAAGCTGAATCAAGTAGCACTTTTTTCATTGATGGTTCAGGTGGGACAGGTAAGACTTTTTTGTATAGAGCACTCCTAACTGGTGTGAGATGTCGACATTTAATTGCTTTGGCAACTGCGTCGTCTGCAATGGCTGCATCTCTATTACCTGGAGGTCGAACTGCTCATTCAAGATTTAAAATTCCTTTAGAAACTAAAGGAGAAGTTAACTGCTCTGTTAGCAAACAATCGACCTTGGGAACTTTACTGAAAATATCAAGGCTAATAATTTGGGATGAGGTGCCTACGGTAAATCGTTGTACTATAGAAGCAGTAGACAAAATGCTTAGAGATATTATTGATTGTAACTTATCTTTTGGTGGAAAAGTAGTAATTTTTTTAAGAGATTTTAGACAGGTTTTACCAATTGTACCTAAAGAAAACGAAGAAGACATAGTCAAAGCAAGCCTAATTTACTCATATTTATGGCATTTTTTCATACATTTATCATTGACTGAAAATATGAGAGCGAAGTCCGATCACACATTTTGTGAGTACTTACTTAGATGGAACTGTGTTAGCAAACAATCGGCCTTGGGAACTTTACTGAAAATGTCAAGGCTAATAATTTGGGATGAAGCGCCTATGGTAAATCGTTGTGCTATAGAAGCTGTAGACAAAATGTTTAGAGATATTATTGATTGTAACTTACCTTTTGGTGGAAAGTAGTAGTTTTTTTAGGAGATTTTAGATAGGTTTTACCAATTGTACCTAAAGAAAACGAAGAAGACATAGTCAAAGTAAGTTTGATTTACTCATATTTATGGCATTTTTTCGCACATTTATCATTGGTTGAAAATATGAGAGCAAAGTCCAATCCCATGTTTTGTGAATATTTAGATGGAACTGAACAAGAACATACTTGTAAGTATATTAAGCTACCAAATAGTATAGTTTTACCATTCAAAGATGAAATTACGTCTTTAAAACATTTGATACATTGTGTTTTTCCTAATATAGAAGCGTAAGCCGATCATTTACATACAATGGTAAATCGTGTTATTCTTACGCCTACAAAGGAATCTGTTGACTATATTAATGGACTTTTGCTTGAACAAATTTCTGGTCAAAGTTTCTCGTACTATAGTTTCGATGAAGCAATGGAGAAATCAGAACAAAGCCTACATGAAGACTCCTTTAATACTTTGACACCAAATGGTATTCCACCTCATGATTTGAAACTTAAGGTGAATTGTCTTGTAATGTTATTACGGAATATCAATCCTTCCGAAGAGTTATGCAATGAAACACACCTTGTCGAAAATTTGAGAGAAATGTTATTCTTGCTGAAATCACAACTGGTGAATATCGTGGAAAACAAGTTTTCTTACCTAGGATCCCATTTATACCTCTTAAAACTAATCGAACTACAATTTCATTTAAAAGGATTCAGTTCCCCATCAGACCGTGCTTTGCAATGACAATAAATAAAGCCCAGGGTCAAACACTTGACTTCATAGGTTTGTATTTTTGAGAACCAATTTTTTGCCATGGTCAGTTATATATAGCATTATTGAGAGCAAAAACAAGCAAATCTATAACAATTCTACTGAAACCGTCGAACTCAAATGATACGCATAACTTATGTCCTAAAAATGTTGTGTACAAGGAAGTTCTTTTGTCTATACATCCATAGAACTGCAACTTTCTCATAGGTATATGTTAAATATATTGCAATTTTTATCTTTGTCTATGACTTCCCAACGACTGTCCTACATGAAATGGCATTTTTTTCTAGAAAAATGGGAGTATTAGATTACTTTAGCTAAGTTTTTTCCACTGTCAGTTTATCAAATTTGACATTCCATTCAGTTCAAAGTCAAAATGTATGATTGTACACTTATTCTACTGATTTTCATACTTTGTATATTGCAGCGACTATCAGCAAGAATTCAAACGAAATGAGATAGCATATCTTTTGTTCATTGTCCAAATGTCAGGTATGCTTCCATTGTTCTGACTTTGTTGGCCTTTAATTTCATTTTATAGATTTCATTTAAATTTATGATAGTCAAATCTTCATGAAAAAATGATTCCCTGTGTATCGTTATGAATTTTTTTGTTGTTTTCAAAGTTGTGATATATCTCGTGCTAATGTGGGTTTCTTAAATATAATGACTGAAGTAAATGTTTCAACTATAAGCAATTGCGTGAAGGATTCAGCTCAAATGAACATCGATTTGAAGACAATGAACCCAAAAGGCAAACATGAGATGCAAAACACAGATGCTCATGTATCCACAAACATAAAACAAATCGTTGCGGCTTTAGCAAATAGACATCTCTTCCAAACAACATCTAAACACACTGACATAGAGTCGAACGAAGGTCAAAAAGATCTTTTATGCAATTCTTTACTGTCCTCTATGTATGTGTTGGGTACAATCCAAGTTAGAGCCCAAAATTTGAACATTTTTTTTGTACTTCATTTCCTGCTATTTTTGAAGATTTCTTTGTGTATGTATAGAACTTTTCTTAGATGGAATAATGTTATTCTTCCTGCTATAATTAAAATTTGTAGAGAGACGTAAAAAATATTGTGTTGAGGAGTATATGTGTAGTTCGTTGTTGGTTGTAATAACAACATATATTAGTTAAAGAAAAATCGGCTCTCAAATTTTATTTTATTTGTTTTCTTCTTTTTACAATTTTATGTTGGATATTGATTTGTTATATTGGAATGAATTTACAATCATTTTGTATGGGACATTGTCTTTAGCTGAAAATAGGAAATGGTGCAGTATTCTTTAGTTGTGCAGAATTAAAAGTTATTTAAATGTAAATAAAATATATAAACACATAAGAAAAGTAAATGAAATCAGATTGACTAATAACAAATTAGATTAACATGAACATTGTTAGAAAACATTATCACTACATACAGGAATAAGTAAAATCTAAAACAAGTTAAAATTAAAAATTCTCATAGTTGTGTCAAACTTCCATCGATGTGGGTTTTTTTGTAGATCAAAAATTTCGGAGGTTCGTTGTTCAGTAGTTCAAATACGCACGTATCACCCATTTGTAATTTCTTGAAGGAGAGAAAATGTGCTCAACCTATAGTAAGACAGCGTATTTCATCATTTGGCCTTAAATTCGTGCTGATGTCCCAATTCTAATGTAAAGAGTCGTGGATTTGAACGTTGTGCAAGAATTTTGGCAAATGCAGCCTGGAAAATCTTCCTGGTACATACTGCAAAACGATGAACGTATTATTAGTCTTGTAGTCATAATTATAGACTGGGCGCAAATATAGACTAAAATATCCAAAAAAAATTACAATTTTCGGTGGCTTTGTCGATGGTGTGTTAACTTTACTTCGAAAATAGGATTATGCGTATTTGAATTGTTGCTTTGTTCACCTTCTTCTGAAACATCCGAAACATATTTCACTTCTAACCCAAAATCGTCAATTATAGTTATGTTGAGTGTGGAATTTTCGGTATACTAAAATATCAGACAATAACCATCATGTAAATTGTGATGGTCGAAAAACTGCTCCCATCCATGAGTTAGATATATTTTTCCATTAACTTTTTCTAATCCGATGGTCACAATTATACCATCATATGCAATTACTCGTACTGTATCACCGAATTCGCATCTCCAATCTTTCGCAAAAGATCTAGGCATCATCTATGTATAGACATAAGAAAAATATATGCAATATATTAGTAAAAATTTATTATAGTACAAAAAAATTATTGTATGACTAACCATACTGATGTCGTGATCGAGTGAATTACTGATGGTTATGTAAAAACAACGTGAAACGTCCATTCTGAAATGCTGCAGTTATATATATATATATATATATATATTATGAATGGGTAATTTTTTATAACATTATAGCAAGAAGAATAACAAATTATATGCATCTACATTTTGTTGGGTAAAAGTCAGTTAATCCTCGAATAAGTTATAACTTAAAACTACAAAATTCCAGTTTTGAAAGAGTAAATAGATAAGGACCTGCTTGAGTGAAGCACCGGCAAGCTTGGAGTAAGATATGGAAATTTGAAAGACGAAAAATTCATGTAAGTAAATATCGAAAACAGAAGAAACTATAAAGGATAAATAGAATCTACTTTTTCTTCCTACTTAGATTTGACAAGAGATTCATGGATAATAGAAATAGACAAATTATTACTAAAACAGGTTCACGAATTGCAAAAATAGACAAATTATTATCGAAAATAACTGATCTCACTCTTCCCAAAAACTACTATTACAGAACAAAGAAATTATTGAATTACGTGATAAGCTACTTAATATAATGCATTTGTATAACTTATTTTCTTGTATATAAAACAAAAAGTTATATTTGTGACAAGTTAAATTTTGTGCATAACCTATAGGTAAAAAAAAATTAATCCCTCCTTCTCTTATAGCAAAAGGTGTACAAATAGAAAAATATTAACTTAAAAAAAATTTAAGTATAAATATTTAGATATATTTAGTTTTCGAAATTAAATATATTAACAAAAAGATGACACTACGTTAAAAAAAAAAAAAAAAAAACCTTACAATTATCTAAGCATTTTGAAGTAAATATTAAAATAAACTTAAATTTTTAAAATTAATTAATAACAAACAAATAACAAAAAAAAAAAAAAAAACAAAAAAAAAAAAAAAAACAAAAAAAAAAAAAAAAACAAAAAAAAAAAAAAAAACAAAAAAAAAAAAAAAAACAAAAAAAAAAAAAAAAACAAAAAAAAAAAAAAAAACAAAAAAAAAAAAAAAAACAAAAAAAAAAAAAAAAAAAAATTAAAAATAAATAAAAAAAAAAAAAAAAAAAAAAAAAAAAAAAAAAACTAAACATAAACAAATTCACTCTATGCACGGAGTAATAGGATCCACTCCATGCACGGAGGCTGTCGCTCCATGCATGGAGTGGGATCCGTGCACGGAGTGTGCTACACTCCATGCACGGATTGTTAATGTGAATTACTTTTTTCCATTATTATTATTATAATAGTACTTTTTTTTTATTATCCAATTTTTTAAAATTAAGTATAGCTAAATATTTACTTAATAAAGTTGAAATTAATATTTTTTTATCTATAAGTAGCTTTTACAATTATAAGTATTCTTATTAATACTTTTAAATAACTTGATGTAATTTTTTTTACTAACTTTTTACATTCTAGATAGTGTCTTTTTTTATTAATATTTAATTTTAGCAACTAAATATATCTAAATATTCATACTTAACAAGTTTTTAAGTTAATATTTTTTCACGTATAAGTAGCTTTTGCAATTGTAAGAGAAGGTGGGATTAGTATTTTTTAACTATAAGTAGTTTTTACAATTATAAGTTTTTGTAATTACTTTTAAATAACTTTAAGTGCTTCTTTTACTTAAAAGTAATTTTTGGCGGTGTAATCTTTGTTTTATTATTTAATTTACTAAACTAACTATATCTAAATGTTTATACTTATAATTCATGTAAGTAAATATCGAAAACATAAGAATCTATAAGCTAGATAAAATTTACTTTTTTTTCCTATTTAAATTTGACAGGAGGTTCACGGATAGTGGAAATAAACAAACTATTAATGAAATAGGTTCACGGATTGCAAAAGTAGACACATTATTACTAAAAATAACTGATATCACTTTTCCCAAAAACAAGTATTACAGAAAATGAAATTATTGAAGCACATAACCACCTACTTAATACATAGTGTTTCTATATATATTTTTATTGAAGCACGTGACCATCAATACAATTTTTTTTTTTTAACTATAAGTAGCTTTTATGATTATATATAAGTTTTTTTTTATTACTGTTAAATAACTTTAAGTGCTTCTTTTATTAATAAGTAACTTTTTACATTATAGATAATCCATTCTTTTTATTAATATCTAATTTACTAAACTAACTATAGTTAAATATTTATACTTAAAAATTTTGAAGTTAATATTTTTTTACTTGTAAGTAACTTTTACAATTATAAGTTCATTTTACTTTTGAATAATATGAAATGATCTTTTCAGTTATAACTAATTGTTTACATTTTAAAAATAAAGAAAAACTTTTATATAAAAAAATATTTCGAAAAAAAATTATTACTAATAAAATGGTAAAATGTGTTGAATAGTTGATAGTGTGAAAATGTGGAGAAAGAGTTCTCTCTCATATCCAAAGCATGTAGGATAGACTGGAAACAATATTTAATAATCATTTCACCATTTTCACACGTCATTTCACTACAATCGTCGCCTCAACTACGATATTTTTCCATTTTCATGTGCGACTTCACTTCATCCAACTCAATATTTAATAATTCAATTCAATATTATAAAGAACAGAAACTAAAAGATTCAGGCAAAAATAGAAAACAATTATTATACAGTTTTGAAATTAAATTGACATAATTACAATTTTGAACTTATGATTCCATCAAAAGGACAAATTATGGAAGAAAATTTTAGGTATGATATCTTGTTCAGATATGAATTCTTTTTCTTTTTACTGTTTTTTTCCCTTTCGTTACATCATTTTAATATGAATATTTGGTAATCTCAAAATGTCTATGAGTTATAGACAGCTACCAAAATTATGTAACATGTTAACTGAGTATATTCTGATTAGTCATTGACATACTCCGTTACAATCAGTGAATTACATTACTTCAGTACGATCAAGGAGACGAACGGGGATGAAGAAAATATTCATTATTACAAATATCAACTGCAATTTTTCGTCTATATATAGTCATCCTGTCTGGTGAAACGAATTCCAATGAATGCCCCAGAATGAAGCAATCTACATATTTAAACACAAAGATTCCACAGTTCGGCCTGTAAAAAAAATATTATATGTTGTACTAAATTATTACATACGAATAATTATATGCTATATTAAATAAGAAATTTTTTCAGCACTTATTCGTTGTTTGCACAGGGTATGTATTGTATGATCTCTTGCTTCAGATTTTTATTTCTATATTTCCTTATATCTCGTCTTACAGCAAAAGCTTTGTCGAGCAATAAAGAATTGACCACAGTAAGTGTTGCATTCGCATGTGCCTTCACTTGATCTAGTGTATGCTCATTATGATTGCAGTCATATATCTGAAATTTTCACTCTGGAATATTGACTAAAAAAAGGTAACAAGTATTCCCTGGATATAAGCATGGAATTAATAACTAGTTACAACCCACCCATGGACGACTCTCTACAGGAAATTGGTCGTTGGCATATTGGTTTAGAACAGTTCCGTTTGGTACACTTTTGTTAGTTCCCGCGGTATAATTCCCTTGCCAAATTAGCATATTAGCACACTCATTTTCAAATTTAAAGTCCATGATGGCATATTCTTTAGACACGAGGGTGCAACCATTATTAATGAGTCGCCTCAAGAACTTCAACTCCAACTCAATTGCCTGATGGAATAAATAGATACAAATTTAATATGGTAGGTATAGAATGAAATTAAATGTAATAGCTAAACTTTACTCACCGCAACATTTATAACTTTTGTTTGATCCAATAAATTTTTAAACCAGTCTCTTCCATACATGTTCCCAGTACTATCTTCCAATAATGCACTGCATATAATTACCTTAAAATTAGCGTTAAATAAATCTAAATTATATTTGACTATTTGGGCCAATATTAAAGAATTCTCTTTGTTACCTCGGTTCATTGTTCACTTCTCTTGTAGTTTTTCATAGAATAGTCTTCCAAAGGACGTCTTGTAGATAACGAAATCTGTATCTGTTTTCCCTTCTTTTTCATCTCTTTGCAGTGTTCCAAAACTTTCAACCTGTTGAGATATTGACACATCCTTTGGTTGATCATCGGGATAGGATCTCAACCAATAGGAACGTCCTATTGCATACAACTTGTAATGGCTTCCATATTTAATTGCCAGTCAGAAAACTTTTGCAACGTATTCTTATTTTGTTCATCAACATAATGTCGCATGGAGTCTAGACTAGTATCCACATAAGAGTGCATGATCTGGTAATGATCTTCTTGCCATTTTTGTTATTGTTGGAATAATTATTCATCTTTCTCCAACTGTGTGTTAAAGAAACTTGACAATGAAGTGTCCACGTAGGAACGCATGCTAGATTGCAGGTGATCTTCTTGCCATTTTTGGTGTTGTTCGAACAGCTATCTCTGATTGTCATAGATTTCTGTTCTCAGATTGCCAGGTATATCGTACACTTTTTTTATTATATCTTGTTTTTGGAGACCCAAAAATTCTACCATTCAGTCTTTAGTTACATAACTTGACATGTTGAATCCTAAATTAGGCACCACTGCTGGTGAAGTTCTTGAGGTACTAGGAATGGTCGTCTCTTGTACAT
The DNA here is from genome assembly GCF_002742605.1 of Olea europaea var. sylvestris. NCBI lineage: Eukaryota > Viridiplantae > Streptophyta > Magnoliopsida > Lamiales > Oleaceae > Olea > Olea europaea. Next base: position 192,589 of record NC_036237.1, read on the forward strand.
ATATGTTATCCCTCTCTTGCTCATAGGTGTTGTCGGGGATTTGTTGTGCCACATTATCCAATTGTCTATTGACAATGTCATCTAATACACTATGTTGATTGTCACCAAGCGTTGAAAGATTTATGTACCAAGGTGTTTGCAATTCTTCTTCAGTAAAGTGTAACACTACTATCACCTGAATTTGTAATTGTAATAAAATATCAGAATCATTTTATTAGATCTTCTTTTGAAATAATTAAATACAAATGTAATTATACATTCATTAAACAAATCATACCTCTCAAGTAGCCAGAAAATGCTTAACCATTGTTTCAGTCAAAATTTTATTAGGCCACCACTTATACATTCTCGGACTTTGCACTGTTTTATATCGACGACGTCCAATCTTTTTTCCAATTTCTGGAAATGTCTCGTATATCCAATACTGCAACGCAATTACCAATCACAATTATTATTATTTTTACAAATAAATTAAGCCAATAGAAGAATAAAAGAATACGAAATATATACCTGAAATGCAAGTGGATACCCTCGTAATGCATACTTGCAATCTATTTGTTCGTTCTATTGTATTCTTTCTACTCTTTATAATTGAGATTCTTGTAGTGAATATAACAAAATAAAGTATGCTTTTCGACCCCATGGATATGCAAGAAATTCATCGAGGTCTTCGACCATGTCAAGAGTTTTATAATCAATAATTCTTCCAACTGGTTTCATAACACATTTCACCAACATAACTAATCCTAGTTTAAATTTATCTTCTTCGTCCTAACATTGATGGAAAACTTCAAAGAGAATTCTGATGAGTTTGTTTCACTCATGATTTTCGCACAATTTTAGCTTAATTAAATGCTAGATTTTATGAGTATAGAACATTTTGATGTGTTTGTTAGTGTTGTTTTGAAGATAAGGAGAAGCGATGTGAAAAGAAGTATTAAAGTGGACGAAGAGGCCAAAAACAAGGAATTGGGGCAGAAAGACGGCGCTTAGGCGCTGTACTCATAGCGCCTAGGCGCTATGAAACGAAAAAAAGATGAAATTTGGACTCGAGAGGTAGCGCCTAGGCACCACAATAGCGCCTGGGCGCTGACCACAATAGCGCCTAGGCGCTGAAGACACAGCGCCCAGGCGCTGTCTTGTAGCGCCTAGGCGCTGGGATTGGTGATTTAGGGCGCATTTTTTGGGCCGTTTTTAAAGCTATAAAAACCCTACTTCTACATAAAAATGGAGGGGCACCTATAAATACTTCTTCCTCATACTTTTGAGGGGTTCTTGACATATTGGAGAGAAAACAACAAGAAGGGAGATTCAAAGGAGAAATTTAAAAAGATTAACACTAAGAATTGAAGATTGGAAGCATTCATTGGAAGAGGAAGGAGATCTTGGTGCACGAATTTCACTTTTTCTTCTACATCTTTATTTCAAACTCGGTGATGTATTCTAAGACAATATCCTATTTTTCTTCCATTATTATGAGTAGTTAAATTTGATTTTAGGGCGAACAATGTAATCTTGGATTCTAGTGCTTTTATATTTTATGTGTTGATTTTAATGTTGTTCTTAATACATTTAATTACTTGATCGCTAATTAGATGATTTGTGAACAATGATTGCGTAGAGATGCAGATTATTTGTTTAGACCACATGTTAAAATTCGGTAAATTGATATAACGTGTAGATATACCTATATTGATTGTTGCAGTCATGTGTGAATTCTTAGAACCAATGTTTCGTTTAATTAAATTTAATTTGTATAGAGATATGGAATTAAACTAATTAAATAGGCTCAATGAGAACTCGAGAGGGGTAAGTTGAATACAATAGAAGAATTCGACCGAACACTACCTTAGGTTTTATGAATCTTGATTTATGAAGTAAAGGTGACCAATAGGTGAAATTGTTCCGCCCTAACGTCCATTTATTGTTTGAGTTCTCAATCATTTTTCGTTGAATCCAATCGCATTTTTAAGTATCTAGAATAAAAATCACATTTAATCATTGTTTTTTATTTATATTCATCAAATAGTAGTTAAAGAAAGATTAAATTAAGTGCTAGAAAACAGTCCTTGTGGGATCGATAACCGGACTCTTAGGTCCACTATTACTTGTTACGGGTCGTACACTTGCGAAACAAAATTTTACAACAAGTTTTTGGCGCCGTTGCCGGGGACTATTTCTTTTAGTCTTAATTTATTTTTTTATTTTGGCTGTTATTTGATTTGTTTATTTTTCTTTTAATTACAAAAAATTGTGTTCGTTGTATGCTCCGTGCCCAAGGCGACGATATTGAACCGTTTGATTCGGAGATAGGACGTACCTTCAGACGAAGACGCAAGGAACACAAACAAAAACAGCAACATCAAATGGCTGACAATCAACAAATCCATATCCCTATTCAACCGATTGGGCAAATGGCCGCAAGAGGGGTGGCACCACCGGAACAATAGCATGAACGAAGGGAAATAAATGAAGGGGATTTGCCAGTATCAATGTTCCTGACACCTATAGCAGCACCCATGTGCTCCAGTATCGTGTATCCAGATTTTGGGGTGAATAACTTTCAGATCAGGCCAGATTGGATTAACTTGATGAGCAACACCCTGCAATTCTGCGAGCTACCTCAAGAGAATCCAAACACACATATTGCTAGATTTCTCAGAAACTGTCAGAACTTCCATGCTCCGGGAGTCAATGAAGATGCTATTAAACTACGAATATTCCCATTTACATTGAGAGATGTTGCATTGGAGTGGTTAGATGCTGAGCCTCACGCTAGCATTACTACATGGGAAGAACTAATCAAGAAGTTCTGTAATAAATTTTTCCCACCGGCGAGGATAGCTAAAATCATATTAGAAATTCAGATTTTTCAACAGAAAGAGGGAGAAAGCTATCACGAAGCATGGAATATGTTTAATGAGTTGATGAGAAAATGCCCAAACCATGGAATTACTATAGGTAATCAAGTGCAGTACTTCTACACTGGACTTACACCACTGTCAAAATCTCAAGTCGATGCCTCAGCTAGAGGATCAATTATAGGAAAATCTGTGCAGCAAACCATGGAACTGTTTAAGTTGATTGCCACTACACATTCCATGTTCTCATCGAAAAGAGTGGCGCCACCGAAGATAGGAGGAATGTATGAGTTAGACAGCGCAGCAGCTACCAACGCCCAAATAGTGGCATTAACAAAACAAATGGAGTTATTGGTGAAATCACAAACGAAAGGAGCACATGCAGTTACAGCTGGTCCATCATGCGAAAACTGTGGGGCTAATCATCTAACAGAAAACTGCACATCTATAGGCTATCCCGACGAGCAGGTGAATTTCATTCAGAATGGGCCTCGAAATTTTAATCCATTTGCTCAAACATACAACCCAGGATGGAGACAACACCCAAACTTCAGATGGTCGGATAATCAACAAGGTAACAGTTCAAATAATGCCCAACAGGAGAAAAAACCAAGTTTGGGGGAGATGTTCAACCAGTATATGCAGAAGACTGACAAGGTGTTTCAGCAGATTGACGCTAATTTTTAGAATTAGCAAGCATCAATCAAGAAGTTGGAAACACAAATTGGTCAGATAGCTCAACAGCTTGCAGAACGCCCACAAGGGACATTGCTAGGCAATACAATGGTCAATCCAAAAGATCAAGTGCAAGCTATTACTACCAGGAGTGGGGTGCAACTTCCAGAAATACAAGTGAAGAGACCTGAGCGAAAAGAAAAGGAAATAATGGGTGAAGAGGCTGGTAAAGAAGTAGAGTTTGAACAACCAATTGACAAGGAAAACGAAAGGAAGGAAACACCTGCAGTGAGAGCACCCAGCCCCGTGAAGGCTTATGTGCCACCAATTCCATTCCCTCAAATGTTACAAAGAAAGAAGTTGGATAATCAGTTTGCCAAGTTTGTGGAGATTTTGAAGAAACTGCACATCAATATTCCTTTTGCAGACGCAATTGCCCAAATGCTCAGTTATGCAAAATTCTTGAAAGAGATCCTATCTAACAAAAGGAAGCTGGAAGAACATGAGACTGTATGCTTGAACGAGGAGTGCAGTGCAATACTATTGAGAAAGCTACCTCCTAAGCTAAAAGACCCAGGAAGTTTCACTATACCTTGCACAATTGGTTCTAATTTCTTTGAACATTCTTTATGTGATTTAGGCGCAAGTGTTAATTTGATGCCTCTCTCTATTTACAGGTCTCTTGGATTAGGAGAAGCAAAACCTACAACAATCTCTTTGCAACTGGCCGACAGATCAATCAAACTACCAAAGGGAATTATTGAAGATGTGCTGGTTAAAGTCGACAAATTTATTTTTCCGGCTGATTTCATCATTTTGGACATGGAAGAGGACTCAAATATTCCTCTGGTCTTGGGAAGACCGTTCTTGGCTACTGGGAGAGCATTGATTGATGTGTATGATGGAAAAATGATTCTTCGAGAGAACAATGAGCAAGTCATATTCAACGTGTTCAAGGCAATGAAACACCCATTGACTTTCGACACTTGCTACCAAGTTGATGTTCTTGAAGAGCTTTTGGCGGATACATTTGATATAGAACATCACACAAATCTTTGTGAGGCAGAATTTGCACAATTGGAAGCAACAAATGCAGGAAAAGCTGAATGTGTTGTCAACTTAGCCGAGCAACCCATAGGAAGAAGGCATTGGCAGTATGAATCTCCAGGAGACAACCCTTTTTCCCCCGGTACCCTCAGTGGAAAAGGCACCCACTCTTGAACTTAAGCTCTTACCTTCCCACCTTCGTTATGCATATTTGGGAGAATCGTCAACACTGCCAGTAATCATTGCAAATGACATGACAAGGGAAGAGGAGAATAAATTGTTGGAGGTACTCAGGCAACAAAAAATGGCAATTGGATGAACAATAGCAGATATAAGAGGGATCAATCCAACTCTTTGCATGCACAAGATTCTAATGGAGGACGGGTCAAGGGCATCAATGGAAGGACAACGCCGATTGAATCCAACCTTGAAAGAAGTAGTGCGAAAAGAAGAGCTGAAATTATTGGATGCAGGAATAATTTATCCCATATCTGATAGTTTGTGGGTGAGCCCTGTACATGTTGTACCAAAAAAGGGTGGAATCACAGTGGAGAAGAACGAGAACAACGAGTTGATACCAACACGGTTAGTGATAGGGTGGAGAGTATGCATAGATTATAGAAAGCTAAATAATGCAACCAGAAAAGACCATTTTCCATTACCATTCATTGATCAGATGTTGGAAAGGTTGGCAAGACATTCTCATTATTGCTTTCTGGACGGATATTCAGGGTATAATCAGATAGTAATTGCTCCAGAAGACCAAGAGAAGACAACCTTCACATGCCCTTATGGAACGTTTGCGTTTAGAAGAATGCCTTTTGGTTTATGCAATGCACCGGCAACCTTTCAATGATGCATGATGGCCATCTTTTCTGACATGGTAGAAAAGTATATTGAAGTTTTTATGGATAATTTTTCTGTGTTTGGAGATTCCTTTGACGATTGCTTGGAGCGGTTAGCTCTTGTATTGCAAAGATGTGAGGAGAAGAATCTTGTGCTTAATTGGGAAAAATGTCATTTCATGGTAAAGGAAGGAATAGTACTAGGACATAGAATTTCTGCACAGGGGATTGAAGTGGACAAAGCCAAAATACAGGTGATTGAGAAATTGCAGCCACCTAATTCAGTAAAGGGGATCAGGAGTTTTCTGGGACATGACGGTTTTATAGAAGATTCATTCAAGACTTTGCAAAAATTACAAAACCGTTGTGCAACCTGCTGGAGAAAGATATACCCTTTCAATTTTCTGAGGAGTGTTTGAAAGCCTTCAACATTTTGAAAGAAAAATTGACATCGGCACCTGTGATTGCGGCTCCAGATTGGGAATTGCCTTTTGAGCTCATATGTGATGCCAGTGACTTTGCAGTGGGGGCAGTGCTTGGACAACGCAACGGAAAAGTATTTCATGTTGTCTACTATGCTAGCAAAACATTGAATGATGCTCAGATCAACTATGCAACAACTGAAAATGAATTGCTTGCAGTTGTTTTTGCTTTTGACAAATTCCGTTCTTATTTGATTGGATCCAAGGTGATAGTTTATACAGACCATGCAACTCTGAAGTATTTGTTTGAGAAGAAGGATGCGAAACCAAGGCTAATTCGCTGGGTGCTGTTACTACAAGAATTTGACATCGAGATTCGTGATAAAAAAAGGAACAAAAAATCAGGCAGTGGATCACTTGTCAAGGATAGAGCAACATCAGAATTCAGATGATATGAATATTAATGAGGTCTTCCCAGATGAACAGTCACTGCATGTAAAAAAAGCTCCGTGGTATGCAGACATTGTGAATTACTTAGCCAGTGGCTATATGGATCTGGATCTCACCTATCAGTAAAAGAAGAAGCTCAGTCATGAAGCGAAATTCTATTACTGGGATGACCCAAATTTGTACAGGAGAGGGACGGACCAGATCATTAGGAGATGTGTACCTGAGGATGAAATGAAACCGATCCTTTCACGAGTACATGCTTCGGCTTATGGAGGGCACTTTGGCCCCACTAAAACAGCAGCAAAGGTGCTCCAACGTGGTTTCTTTTGGCCTACATTGTTCAAGGACTGCCACAATTTCTGTAGGTCATGCGATAAGTGTTAAAGACAGGTAACATATCAGCGCGTCACGAGATGCCACTTAACAACATTTTGGAAGTGGAAATATTTGATGTCTGGGGGGTTGGTTTTATGGGTCCGTTTCCATCATCTTACAACAATCGGTACATCCTGGTTACGGTGGATTATGTTTCAAAATGGGTAGAAGCTAAAGCAATGCCTACAAATGACGTAAGGGTGGTGGTGGACTTCATAAAGAAACACATATTTAACTGATATGGATCACCTAGGGCCATTATAAGTGATGGTGGAACGCACTTCCGCAATCGGTTGTTCCAGGCAATTTTGCATAAGTACGGAGTACAACATCGAATTGCCACTCCTTATCACCCTCAGACAAGTGGACAGGTGGAAATATCAAACAGACAATTGAAAAGAATTTTGGAGGTCACTATGAATGCATCTCGCAAGGATTGATCAAAAAAATTGGACGATGCTTTATGGGCATATCGCACAGCTTACAAGACACCTATAGGAATGTCCCCATACCGACTAGTCTTTGGGAAAGCATGCCACCTACCAGTGGAATTTGAGCACAGAGCGTATTGGGCATTCAAGCAGTTAAACATGGACCTCAAAAAGGCTGGAGAAACAAGAGTACTACAGCTACATGAGTTAGAGGAATTCAGAAGAGAGGCATATGAGAATGCATCCATCTATAAGGAAAGGACAAAGCAGTGGCACGACAAGAACATTAGGCAACGAATTTTTCGAGTAGGGGATCAAGTGCTATTATACAATTCCCGGCTTAAACTTTTTCCAGGAAAATTGAAGTCTCAATGGTCTGGCCCTTTTACGGTCTCTCAGGTGTTTCCCTACGAGGCAGTTGAATTACACTATCCAACTAAAGAAAATTTCAAAGTAAATGGTCAACGCATCAAGCATTATGTGGAAGATTTCCCCACCGTTAAAGAGAGTCTTGATCTAGCTGTTCCTGAACAACTGCGACACTACGTCTAGCTAATGACTTAAAAGAAGCGCTTCTTGGGAGGCAACCCAAGCTCTATTCTTTATTTGATTATTGGTTTATGCTTTGATTTTGTTTTCTTCCTTTAATAATTTATGCTATCGTAGTAACATTTTCTTTTGCTTTTGTAGGAGAATCCATAAAGGTTACATATTGCAGACTTTGAGTTCTACAATGAAAATGAATGAGCGTAAAAAAAAAAATTACAAAATGAGGCAGAAACTCAGCGCCTAGGCGCTGAGTTCGCAGCGCCCAGGCGCTAAGAACTGCCTGTTTCAGCAGAAACGCAGCGCCTAGGCACAGGTTTGTAGTGCCCAGGCGCTGCGAACTTGACCTTCCCCTCCCCATTTTTTTTTTCATTTCTTTTCTATTTCTTATAACCTAAACCCACATCCTTCCTCACATACGAGTTTCCCCGACCCTTTTTCCCTCTCATCTCCTCCCTCTCCCCTCTCATCTTCTTCCCCAACCCCTTGAATTTACCCCTTTTCATCTCCTCCTCAACCCTTCCAAGGTACACTCTTCCCCTCTCTTTCCTTATTTAGTTTTGTTTTTGGTTGAATTTATTTTATCACCTCACCCACATCACAATTCTTTCAATTACACATATTCTCGCCCCCCCTCCCACTCCCCTTTGTTGTTTTCCACATCTCATTGTTGATAAGTGTGAATTCATCCATCCCAATTAGTTTCCACAACACCATTCCAGGTATGGCTATTATATTTGCTCCTCTTACATGATAGTTGTTGCTTTTATGTGCCTATTTTTGTTAATTAGGTTAAGAGGAGGGCTTGCCTTGTTGTAGTGTCAAGAACTTTGTGTGTGGTGCGAATAATGTGGCATTAATTACTCCCAAATTATGGGCAAATTTTTGGTGGAAATTGGGTGCCTTCATTGTGTTTGATGAATTGTCTAGGTGAACTTAGTTGGGTACAAGGAGCTGTTTTGGTTATTGTGTTAATTGAATTATGTGGGAATTGCCATATAGATGATCGTGAATTGAAAATTGGGTTTAGAATACATCTATTGCACGTTCGACCATAGTTTCCTCTTATGGCTAGATTTTTAGCCTTGCCTTATTTTCCTTTATTACTGTTTTTGCTCATGGTTTGCTTGTTCTACCCTTTTACAGGTCCAATGCTGCCTAAAAAGAGATCTAAAGCCGCAGCCTCCTCTTCTAGCTCTTTTGACAGGAGCAAATTCATTAGTGCCGAGGCCGCCGAACGTTATAATAGCTTGGTGGTACACAAGACCTGTATCCCTGAATGTGGTTTTGACAATTATATGACAGAGCAAATAGGTCGGCGGAATTGGGAGGTGTTTGCTCAGCAATCACGATCGGCGCTAATTCCCGTTGTTAGGGAGTTCTACGCCAATGCGAAGGAGTATTGAGATTTTCGAGTGTTTGTGTGGGGTAAATGGATATCGTTTGATAGAACCTCCATCAACATGTTTTATCATTTGCAAGATATTGAAAATAACGAGTACTCTAGACTTCGTGACGAGGGTGTTGATCCTGATGAGGTTATTCAAGCCTTGACTACAACTGGCACTACATGGAAACGTTCGGAGATTGATGTAATTAACGTCCCTGCTTCTGGTATGACTTCGGGTTGTAAGGCTTGGCACCACTTCATTTCTGGTAAACTTATTCCCAGTAGCAACTTAAGTGAAGTAACAAAAGAACGAGCGACCCTCAATTATGCCATTCAATGCCGCCTATCCATTGATGTTGGTAAAGTTATTCACAACAACATCTTACACACTTTGAGAGGATCAACTACAGGTGGTCTAGAGCACCCTTCATTGATTTATGAGCTTTGCTTAGTGGGTGGTGTTGTCACATACCCGACTGAGGAGGTTGTACACCCCAAATCGGCTATCACACGAGCGCATACTTGGAAGTTCTTACGCCGCTCTGAATCTACCAGTGCTCCACCCCCTCCTCGGAGCGACCAGCCTCCCCGTTCCAGCCGATCGACACCAGCTAGTGATCCCACTTCTGCCCTTGCCGCTCAGCTTCATGACATGCAATTGCAAATGAATTTGATGCAAAATACATTGTGCGAGTAATTGCATTATGAACATGAGTTCAATGCGGTATTGGCTTCGAATTACCCTGATCGACCATTTCCTCAGCCGCCTCTCCTACCTGATCACGCTGCCAATCCTATTCCGAATGCTCAGGAGGACGATGTCGACGACGACGATTAGTCGTCGTCCTCAGGTAAGTCCCCTCCCCATTTTGTTTCTATTTCACATTGAGGATAATGTTTCCGTTAAGTTTGGGGGAGTGTGAATAATTTTGCTTACGTTGTTGAATTCCTCGAATGCTTATGTGTGATTTACTTGTTTGTGTTTTTATTCTTCCCAAAAAAAAAATTTCGTGTTTTTGCATGCTTGTGTGTGTTAGATAACCTTGCCAGTATTGATATGTGTAATTGAGAACATGCGTTGATTTATGAATTGTGGACGAGTTATGTGTTTGAGTTAGATTTTTGCTTATTCATGTAAAATGAAAATTATTTTTGCACGTGAGTTGATTGTAGCGTTGTGCATGAGGAGGTTGATTCACGCTTATAGGTTGAAATAGAGAACTTAGATGCTAAACCCAAACAACCATTAAACATCACAATACCCTTAAACCAAATTTAGGACGTTTGGATGATTGCACTGTTGTAGAAAAACTTGGAGATAAATGTGAATTTCGTGTGTGTTAATTTTTGTGTGGACTGTCTGAGACTAATGGGATGAAAATTGGGTGAAAACCTTAAGTTAGAGATCGATTTTCGAGGATAGGTGTTTAATAAGGGGCATTGCACTAATCACCGCATAAAAAAATAAAAATAAAAAGATCCCAATGAGGACAACTTTAATAATCTCATTGTGAATCGTCTCTTCATAGCCTTTATGACTCGAGTGATTAAGCCTGTAAGGGTTTAAAACATGGTGTCCTAAAGTCATCTGATTTGGGAGTCATCGGCCTAAAGCTCGTTATAGGGGTCATTTAGAAAGTTTAAGGGAGAGACGTCCGCACAAAGAGTGATTAAAGAATAAATATATATATGAAAAAAATTAAAAAATAAAAAGAGAAAAAAAATAGATATCAAATGTCTTGATTAAGCCCCAAACACTTGTTTCAAAGGATTAGACCTTTGATAAGGGGTAAGTAACTTGGTTGATTTCTAGAGGTTGAAGCAGTCAAAAATAAGGAGAATCCTCATTTGTTGACATGTGGAACTACAATCAGTAAAATCTAACCAAACTTGAGTAGTGTAAGAAATTAGTATTGAAAATTTAACATTAGGTTACACCCTTGGAAAGAGAAAAGAAAATAAGTTTTGGGGGTGTGTGAATCCCACGAGCAAAGTAAGGAAAAATTTAACTTCTAAGGTCGGGAATTAGGTCAACTTATTCTTGTACAGCGTTGCACTTGACTCTCCACACACACACACCCGTTGTGCATTGAATAGGTTAGAATTTAACTTTTGCAATATATCTTTGAAGTGGTTCATGGAATCGAAGTTATGTTTTTAATTCTCAGACATGAAGGCAAGCTATCTAGCGAAATTTATTTTAAGTGATTTTGTTTGTCTTACTTGTGCTTATGTGTCCATTAATTATTTTTTACAAGTTTTAGTGTTTGCTCGAGGACTAGCAAACGGTTAAGTTTGGGGGTATTTGATGAGTTTGTTTCACTCATGATTTTCGCACAATTTTAACTTGATTAAATGCTAGATTTTATGAGTATAGAACGTTTTTGATGTGTTTGTTAGTATTGTTTTGAAGATAAGGAGAAGTGATGTGAAAAGAAGTATTAAAGTGGACGAAGAGGCCAAAAACTCGAAATTTGGGCAGAAAGACGGCTCTTAGGCGCTGCACTCATAGCGCCTAGGCGCTACGAAACGAAAAATATATGAAATTTGGACCCGAGAGGTAGCGCCTAGGCGCTGAAGACACAGCGCTTAGGCGCTGTCTTGTAGCGCCTAGGCGCTGGGATTGGCGATTTAGGGCGCATTTTTTGGGCCGTTTTTAAAGCCATAAAAACCCTACTTCTACATAAAAATGGAGGGGCACCTATAAATACTTCTTCCTCATACTTTTGAGGGGTTCTTGACATATTGGAGAGAAAACAACAAGAAGGGAGATTCAAAGGAGAAATTTAAGAAGATTAACACCAAGAATTGAAGATTGGAAGCATTCATTGGAAGAGGAATGAGATCTTGGTGCAAGAATTCCACTTTTTCTTCTACATCTTTATTTCAAACTCGGTGATGTATTCTAAGACAATTTCCTATTTTTCTTCCATTATTATGAGTAGTTAAATTTGATTTTAGGGCGAACAATGTAATCTTTTGGAATCCTTTATTTCATGCAATTGAGATTCTAGTGCTTTTATATTTTATGTGTTGATTTTAATGTTGTTCTTAATACATTTAATTACTAGATCACTAATTAGATGATTTGTGAACAATGATTGCGTAGAGATGCAGATTATTTGTTTAGACCACATGTTAAAATCCGGTAAATTGATATAACGTGTAGAGATACCTATATTGATTGCTACAATCGTGTGTGAATTCTTAAAACCAATGTTTCGTTTAATTAAATTTAATTTGCATAGAGATATGGAATTAAACTAATTAAATAGGCTCAATGAGAACTCGAGAGGGGTAAGTTGAATACAATAGAAGAATTCGACCGAACACTACCTTAGGTTTTATGAATCTTGATTTATGAAGTAAAAGTTACCAATATGTGAAATTGTTCCGCCCTAACGTCCATTTATTGTTTGAGTTCTCAATCACTTTTCGTTGAATCCAATCGCATTTTTAAGTCTTTAGAATAAAAATCACATTTAATCATTGTTTTTTATTTATATTCGTCAAATAGCAGTTAAATAACGATTAAATTAAGTGCTAGAAAATAGTCCTTGTGGAATCGATAACCGGACTCTTAGGTCCACTATTACTTGTTACGGGTCATACACTTGCGAAACAAAATTTTACAACAAATTCTCATGCTAATTCTTTGACTACCATGAAAGTATTGATTTCTAAAACTATTGTTATTATAATCAATCTCCATGTTCGGTTCATGACAAGGTAATCTAGTGATAAGACAAACTTCTTGCATACCAAACCTAGCAATACGGTCCTCTATTCTTACCCAAATTCATTATTCTTGCCACAATGTACAAGCAGCATTACAAATTCATGTATCAATTTACTACTAAATTGCTCATCTCATCTTCCATAAAAAAATAACAATAATAAAAAATAAATAAAACCGTACATAAATCCATAAAAATTACTGTACATTATTGATCATTGTTGATTTGGAGAAAGTATATATTCCAAAGACATCTGTATAAATAATTTGGAAAAAAAAATGTAAGCAAATTTAAGAAATTCTAAAATAGAGAACTTATAACATTGTCCTTAATTAATCAACGCAGCACCGCTTATCCCAATAACAAAATCAATCACACGAAGACACTGTCGAACAAAATATTGCATCGACATTTAATGTGGGATATGAACATCTTTAATGTAAAGATAGAAAATAATACTATAACAGCAAATTCAGTAAAAAATTGTCTATTTCTCAAATGAGTACAATCATATCATTTATGAGTTTTAAAATTAAATTTATAGGAAGACAAAGAATGGTAACTTTTTTTAGATTAAAAAACAAACAAGTGTCGCTTTTTCGACCTTTAGGTATTTGATCCTCACTTTTAGGTCCATCCAATTTGATCCTCCAACTTTCAAACATGTTCAATTGTCCCTTCATATTTTATTTTCTTCGACTTCGGTCCTACATATTGCATGAATGTGCAAGGATTTACACAAAGTTATAATTTCATCCGCTCTTAGTCCCCAAACTCTTCCAAAGCTTTCAATTAAGTTGTTGAACTTCCCAGCAATAATGCACTTCCATCATTTTGTCCAATTTAAGTCTTTTTTCTTCCTTTATGCTTAATTAACCTCCAAGTCAGAATTTTCACTTATAAAAGTAATATGCAGTTTACACTTATCATAGGCATTATTCATAAATCAATGCATCTTGTACATGATTAAAATTTATTTCTAACTTTGCAAACTCGAGCATTTAGTGCCAACTTATTACTAATTTTCAAATACGATTTACTAACTCCTAAGATGCTATAATTTGAAATATTACATTTTACATAGAGCATTTAGTGCCAACAGTCAAGATTTTCATTCAAAAAAGCCCTCTGTGCACGGAAGAGTACATCCCTCCACGCACGGAGGAATTAGCCTCCATGCACGAATTGTGAACAGAGGGATATCCCTCTGTGCATGGAGGGCATATGGCCCCCATGCACAGAGGCTTCTAGTCTGGGGTTGCTCTGTGCATGGAGGCCTTATGGTCCCCGTGCACGGAGGCTGAGATCACTTTTTGGCCTCCTTGCAAGTGGCCTTCACCTAAATAGTGAATTAAATTTTGCAAGTAAGCATTTACCTTTGGGTGGTATTTCTTCCACTGGAGTTGCAATTTGAAATCCAGGTTTTGAGATCTAGGTTTTTAGATAGAGAAAGAGATAAGGATAGGAATGAAATAAAATATATGTATGGTAGTAAAAGGCTTTCTAGATAAATAATTTGTACTTTATTTTACTTCTTTTATTATTTATTATACATGTATATATTTACATATTATTTAAATCAAATGAATTAATTTGTAGCATAATTTTTTTCCAAGAAAAAATTTAAAAAATGTAAAAAAAATTTCGATGTAATTTATACTGGATATTAAAGTTATTCCTCTGCTATATTAAAACTTTACTTCCCAATATCTATTCGATCACTTTAGTGATTAAAGGATGGATGCAGTAACATTTCACAGCTTACGAACTTTGATGAATTTAATAAGTGTTTTACTAACTCAATTATTCAATGGACACCATTTACATACTATTTCAAATAGTCCTCATATCTTATGCCTATTCCAAACTTATACGTTTATTAGTTTTATATAACAAAGTAATAAGAACTAAGGAAATACTCATCAATTCTATTGCAGCCATTCTTGTACGATGAATAAAATTTAAAGTAATCTCTATTTCTTATGCCAGTGATTAGATAGTAAGGTATGACTATTTAGACAATAAGGAATGACTACTGATAAGATTTTACTACGTAAAAATTTTTATTAGTTTTAAACATTAAAAAAAAATCAGTTTGTATTGAGTCTTTATGCCATCTACATGTTCTTTTTTTTATAATTGATGAAACTGACACATGAACACATTAATACTTTCACTTCATCCTTCCAACATCACGTCCCCAAAATTAAAATATTTATTAAACCACTACGTCTCAGTTTGAAATTCTATAAATAGGCTAACACAATGCTTCAACTTCACATCTACGAAAACAAAGAGATTATCATTACCATTTACAGCTTCCATACTGTAACAGATTCTAACTTATATTCACACAATCTTCTTCTTCTTCATCCATATTAACTACTATCTTACATTTATACCTATATTTATCTACGGATAAAAAAATGGCTACACCTCATAAATTCATATCACAAATTTCAGCTTCGGAGACTAATTGGTCAGCAAAAGTTATCGTCACAGGAAAATAATCCCCAAAGACTGGTTGAAATTCCAATAGCCATTACCAAAATCTTGTTCTCATGGATTTAGAGGTATATATACTTTCGTTCCAATAATTTTCTGCCTATCACTATACCTATGTGTTTCGTAAATATTTTCATATTTTTCTAATGTTCATCAGGGAAACAAAGTGACAGCAACAATGTATGATGACAATATCACTGCACTAAACGATGAGTTCCAACTTGGAAAAACATACGTTGTCTCAAATGCAATAGTTAAAGATTTCAAAAGTGAATTTCGGAGTTCTCTCAGTCAAAAAATTTGGAATATAACAGGCAAAATGAAGGTTGAGGAATTAAATGAGGATAACTTGAACCTCCTATTCTCAAAATATGAACTCACTCCATTTGATCAACTGGAGAGGCATATGGACAAGAATACAGACATAAGTATGATTTCTAACATATTAAAATTATACTAATCATTTCATATAATGTTTCATAGTTTAGTTTTTACGTTCAAATTTATTACATGCAAAAATACATAGAAAAAAACTTTACGTGACCTTTTCGTAAGTGTGATGGATGTGGTAATAGCTGTAAGACAGAAATGACTTATTCAAACTAACTTTAGTACACAAGCTTATCTACAAGATGTTATCTTGATAGACAAACAGTTCAAAACCGTAATGCTAACATTATGGGACAGCTTTGTCGAATGGGAATGCACTACAATAATTGAAAACCTTGTAAATAGACCTGTCATATGGGCTACAAATCTCAAGGTTTCTTCTTTCAACGGTAAATTCGTTTTACAAATACTTCATTTACAATGCTATTATGATTTTTTTAAGGAAAAAATTCTTATAAATCATTCCTAATTTTTTTCTGCAGGCATCACACTTTCAACCAAAGTAAATAGCAGTTTTTTCATTAACGTTCAACTACTGGCTGTTGCAGAGTACAAAGAATGGTACTATAACATACCCAACACACATATTGCTTTTACAGCTTTTGTACCAAAAAAAAAATAAAAAACAGAAAAAGAGGATTATTTTAGAACTAAATTTGTCACTATTTCTTGTAGGGTTGAAGCTAACAAAGAAACACTTGACAAGATGACAAAAAATAAACCTTTATTGCTATCAGCTCACCAAAACTCTCTCCTCCAACTAAGAATGAATGGACACCAATTGAGGATTTACTAGGAGTCTACCTAACGGTAATTTTATACTCAGAAAAACACTCTCTCTATATTTCATAACGCACAATATAGTAACATCGCGCATTTTCCTTCGTACTATCTCCCTATCTAATTATAGAGGACATATCTTTTAACAGAAAAATTCTACTGGGTGAAAGCAAAATGGAAAATGGCATCAAGAAACCAAAAATTTCGGTATATGTCTTGCAGCAACTGCAAGAAGATGTCCAACGTAAACTTTGAAGAAATTCATAAATGTCGCTTCTGTAAATATGAACACGCAAAAGCCATACCTAGGTAACTTCTTCCATTACACGTAAGTTCAAATTTTACTAATAATTACTTCATGAACAAGGTACATAAATTATAGCTGGAAAAAAATATGTTTTTAAGGTAAATGCTTTCATCCAACTTGAAGACAAATCTGGTTCATTAGATGCAACCATCATAGAAGATGCAGCAGAGGTGTTATTGGAATGTGATGACAAATCTATAATGGACCATCTTAAGAAGGTAAAACATCACGTCTGACATCCTTCAATTAAAATACGTTCTTTCTTCACAACAAATATGCCGCTCTATTGAAAAATATATTTCGTCTTCATAGGAGCGAAATACAGAACTCAATGATGTCATGAAATTGGAAAGTGATACGGAGATATTGTTTTACCTGAAAATGACAGAAAAGCGCTACGACCCACCTGAGTACTTTTCGAAATCATATTTGTATTCAACTCCTCCACATCGACTGAAATGAATTCTTCAACTATCCCAAATGATCTGAACATGCAACTGAAATGAAAGAAAGTTCAAACAATAAACATGAAAAGGCAAGAATAAAGTTGATGGCCAACCCGATGAAAATTCCATAGCCGCTGAAGAAATCACTCCACCACATGCAAAAAGGTCTCTCTTCCAATCATCAAATGTACCTACTAAAGCAAAATCAAAACCCAAAAAAAGACTCACATGGACTATAAAACTGATGATCAAACCACTGTGATCACTTCCAAAGAAAAACATGAGTGAACAACATCTACATTACTTTTATGATAATAGGCAGCAGTGTTTTATTTTATAGTTTTTGAAAAAAGTAACATGATCAGCCTATTTTTATCTCTACGTTAACGGCCCTAATTGTATACCTCCGGATAAAGACTACGGTTATAATACTACCGAATGGCAATACATTTCTGCTTTTGACTTCAATAAATTGTTGTACATATTTTAGTTTCTTTATTATCTTTCCGTTCTAAATAATATAGTTTTTAAATTAATTAGAAATAATAAAAATTTATGATGCAAAAAACAAGAGAAAAAAATATATAAAGATTATGATAGAGTTTAAATTTTAATTTAAATAATTACAATTAAACGTAAAATTTAGTAACTCAAAATTTAACAAATTACTTTCTTAACCAATATATTAATATTATTTAATTAAACAGAAAAATTAAACAAATTAAATTTACAAATATTAAACAAAGAATATATAAATTTTTTTTTTTATTGAACTGAAATTTAAAGAAATAAATTTTTATCGTAAAGAAAAAACAACTAAAAAGAAAAAGGAATTTATAATGTGAGCAAAACAAACTTATAAAAATATTATGTAATTAAATAAATTAAAGTTATAAAAAAATCAGACAAAAAATATATTCATATTATTTCATTAAAACTAAAAAAGATAAATTTTATCGTAAAGAGAACAAAATTAAAATGAATTTTAAATGCAAAAATAAAAATTATAATATTAACATAATACATTTAAATTAAAATTAGCATTAAAAAGAATACTCTCCATGGACGAAAATGAATCTCCCCGTCCTCAGAGAGTCTCGTTTCTAAAAAGAAGAAAACTCTCCTTTTTAGGACAGTTTCTAAATAGGAGAGTTTTCTCCTCTTGAAAGGAGAGTTTCTTTCCGTGACAGGAGAACTCTCCTTTCAAAAGGAGAGTTGAATTTATTATTGGTTTATCTGAATATTTGAAAAAGGTGTTTCGAAAATTCACGCAGTATTGAAAGAATCTAAATTTTAATGAAGTCTATTAAAAATTAAAATCTGAATTAAGATTTCCTAAATTCCAATAAAATATAAATCTAAGGCTTTTTTTGACAATTTATAATTTTTTGACATCAATCTAAGGCTTATTTTGACAATTAAGATTTCCTAAGGCTTATTTTGACAATTTATAATTTTTTATAAAAAAAAAAAAATTTCTATTTAAATTTTTTAAATTCTTTTTTGTAATTACCATATGGAATCTTTCCATTTTAAAATTAACATCACAGATAACTTACCTCAAATGATTATTTTTATAACCAATTGATTTGCTTCTCCTTCAAACAGTAAATTCTTATCTCATGTCCAAAATAATCTTGCCCGTGCATTGCACAGGCTATAGACTAGTTTATATAAAAATTAACAAATAATCTTAAACACATATTTTATGAGGTTCACAACTTTTTAATCATACAAACTTTTATCAAAATTTTCAAAAAATAAACTAATTTTAATCTCAACCAAACAGAAGGTAATATAAAACCTCAAATCTTAATATGATGTGGTATAAAGTTCAACTAGCTCAATCAAGCATTTAGATTTTAAAATTGATGTTCTCTAATTAGTTACTATCTTGTAAGGACGTGTTACGGATAAAATTTGAAATTTCACATTGATAAAATATCGATATATACAATTGAATATCGAGGACTTGATCATCGAAGATTCTTTGAAGTCATGAAATTCAACCCTTCAATAATTCGAGCAATGTACGTAATCATACTATCTGATTTTATTTTTTTTCTTTATTCAACAGTCAAATCATATGGTTTGAAGTCGAACTTCTTTACACGTGTTCTGAATTTCTGGGTCGTGGCTATGTATGAGGTAGGAAAATTCACAATTGAAAATGAAGAAATTAATACAGGATACATCAATGTTCTCTAAATTATACATGGTCAATAAATAGTGACAAATTTTAATAATGTCAATTCTACATGTCTCATTTCTAAATATGTCACACTTCTTGGATGGCAAGAACTAGTATTTTTCCTTATATCAGATAAAGAGTTTTAGTCAGAATAATTATGTCCAAGTACAGATTATAGTTAACACTTAACTATGTTGATTATGGTATTTAACTACATTATAGTTACCATGAAAACACCATTTTCCATTGATGTTGCAAATCATTGAAGCCAAATTTGTAATACATTTCATATTGTTTCGAGCTTGGCAATAAAAGAAAGCAAGGTTTATGATTACTGATACAAGTGAAATTAACTCAGAGCCATATGAATGTACAAAGTACCTTTACCATAATCGACACATCCTTTATCGTTAAATTTCTCAAATCAGTAACTAAATTTCTAGGGACCTGAGACATGCATAGATTTAAGTAGTCATTCGAGCCTTGGGGGCTTGGTCTACAGATTTGTCTTGGAGGTTGAACATAAATTTATCGACTGGATTCAGAGTCGACTGCCAATTAGTCACTTCATAATTTCTTGGCCAATTCAAATGAAAAGCAGCAGTACAAACAAAGAACATGCTAAAGCCAAGTGAGACCTCAATCTAGACAGTGACAGGCTCAGGAGATGGCTCGGGAGGAGCACCACTGCTGCCATTGAGAACAATCACGTTTCCATCAGAGTCAACATCAACAATAACCGAATCACCTTCTTTGATTTCACGTGCAAGCATCTTCTCTGCCATGCTGTCCTCCAAAAGTCTCATAATAGCTCGTCTAAGCGGTCTTGCTCCATAGCTTGGGTTGTATCCTTCCTCAACGACCCTGTCTCTAAATCTCTCGGTCACCTGAAGTTCAATATCTTTGCTTTTGAGTCTCTCGAATACCTCCTTCAACATTATATCAGCAATCTCCTTCACCTCCAGCTTGGTGAGCTGCCGGAATACAATCATCTCATCCAATCTATTTAAAAATTCTGGTCTGAAATATTGTTTCAGCTCCTCTGTCACCAGGCTCTTGATACGGTTGTAACTGCTATCCTTCTCATCATAGTCTAGATCAAAACCAATACGACGACCTCCCTTCTCAATTACACTACTTCCAACATTTGATGTCATGATTAAAAGGGTGTTCTTGAAGTCTACTGTTCTACCTTTGCTGTCGGTTAACCTTCCATCTTCAAGAATTTGAAGCATCATATTGAACACGTCTGGATGAGCTTTTTCAATTTCATCAAAAAGTATGACAGTATAAGGACGGCGTCGAACAGCCTCAGTTAGCTGTCCACCTTCAGTGTAACCAACGTAACCAGGAGGTGAGCCAATAAGTTTCGAAACAGTGTGTCTCTCCATGAACTCACTCATATCAAGTCGGATCATGGCTTCTTCAGAACCAAAGTAGTAGGCTGCTAATGCTTTAGCCAGTTCCGACTTTCCAACACCCGTTGGCCCGGAAAAGATAAAGCTTGCAATAGGCCGGTTGGGGTTTTTAAGACCAACACGGGCACGACGAATGGCACGACTGATGGCTTTTACAGCTTCATCCTGGCCAATGACCCTTGTGTGGAGTGTCTCCTCCATCTTGAGAAGGCGATCAGATTCATCGGTAGACACTTTCTCAACAGGTATTCCCGTCCAAGAAGAAACAATGTGCTGAATGTCAACTTCTGTCACAACAGGACCTCCATCCCCTGCCTCACTCTCAGCTTTGGTCATTTCTTTGTTTTTGTCTATAAGAGCAGATATCTGTGCCTTGAGATCCATTTCCCTGTCTCGTAACTCCCCAGCCTGCACATTGATTAAAGTATCATAAGCTTTCATCTGATAAAACTGGTTCTAGGAAATCCTGCTGAGCATTACACTCAGACCTAAACAGCTAAGAATTATCATCATAATTGAAGCGTGAAAGAAAACTTCAGTATCTTCTATCTTACTTTTATTGGACGACAAAAGGGGTATATATATTACAAGGTTATGCTAAACCTTTTCAAAATCTTGACTTCTGACCGCTTCATTCTTCTCCTTAGTGATCTGCCTGAGTTCTTTTTCTACCTCCCTAGCTTCCCCGGGAAGCTGCAAAAGATACAAGCATCACTATAGATTGGTTAGGATAAGGAAAATAGCACCCAAAAAATTCCATACCTGAGCATGACGAAGTCGAACCCGGGAACCAGCTTCGTCAACCAAGTCAATGGCTTTATCTGGCAGAAAGCGGTCACTGAAATGTACAAAGAGAATATTCAGAGATAAGCTGACGATTTACCGGCAATGCCTGACTATGGTGTACATATGTGACTATTGCTAGGATCAGCAGACAAGCTAACATGAAGATATGAGCATACATCCTGAAGATGCTAAATGGAAAATTTCATCATTAGTCATGGTATACCCCTTGAGACAACTAATGAATGTCGCATTTTTTTTCTTTTCCAAATATTCATAATCCACCTGTGACAGGGTATGAAACAACATGCGCATATACTTTAAGATTACATGCAGCATGATAGCATCAAAGTTTCTGAAAGATTGGGTGGTTAGAAGCACCATTTTTCGGATGTTTCGAATACAGATGGCAATATATACATTTTTCCTCCAAAAAGTACTACCTGATATACTGGTATGACAGCTGTGCTGCAGAAACTAAAGCTTCATCAGTGTAACGAAGCTTGTGATGGATTTCATATCTTTCGCGTAGCCCTTTTAAAATCTGTATGGTTTCATCCACAGTAGGTTCTGGGACCTTAACAGGCTGGAACCGTCTTTCTAGTGCTGGATCCTTCTCAATGTGCTTTCTGTATTCGTCCAGTGTAGTAGCCCCAATACACTGATTGATGCAGATATCAGCGTGATAAAAAAACAAAAACAAATGTTGAGACTAATAATTGATAGGAGTAGACATGAAGCACTCCCATTGAACTTGATAGTAAAGGAAGTACACCAAAATTTGAGTCACTAAAAGTCATTCAGTAGCGCCAGCCACTAAGTCCAGGCTGAATGCACTAGAGCAACCCTTTGCAGAAAGTAAAGATATAAAGAAAGATATTTCTAGAACCCTACCAAGGAAACTGCCAATTATGGATATTTTTATCCAAATATGTAAAAGGTAATTTGCATGGCGATCTCCAAATTTTGACAGCCTTTGCACTTTCGTATCCATCGTTTTTTTCTTGGCATTTAACTCCTCAACATTCTTTTTTTAGATGCATTTGTCTTTTTTTCACAGTTTGCACCCAAAAGAGGCTTTAAATTTTGACTAAAGACAAATTTGAAATCAAGTTTCCATAAACAAGATATGAATACTAAAAAATGTAAAATTTTAATCTCCACTACCCACCCACCTACCACCCCCCACCCCTCATTCTGTCTCAGTACACCTCAATGCAACATTGTGTGTATCATTTGCAAACTGCTTTATGCCAGAGTTTCCAGTTTATTCTATTCTAATTGATTCTTGTTTCTGTTCAAAAAGGGAACAAATGAATAGTCAACTACACATAATTATGACTCCCAAAATGAATTGACAGGAGCAGATGCAGAGAAAGTGACAGAGAATGATGAAGAGTTACAGGGATGGAATCAGGGACAACGCAACTGGGCTGAGTGGACGTGGGGAGGGTGCAGCTGCATTTCAAGGAGGAAAAGGCGTCAATTGGAGGTGGGGGAGGGTTACAGAAGAAGGCCAACAGGTGAAGAGCAGGGGGAGCTGCTGGGGTGCACAATGCAGAATAAATTTAAGAAAAGAAGAAAATAAGTCATCGTTTGATTTTAAGCAAGTTTTTGTTCAGCTTTAGGGGGTGTTTGATAGTCATTTTTAAGTAAAAATGCATTTTAGAATAGTAAGTTGCTGTGAAATGTGTGGTTGAAAAATAAGGAAAAGTTTTTTATTTACGTGTAATATTATTTTAATAAAGAATGTGTGGTTGAAAAATAAGGAAAAATTTTTTATTTACGTGTAATATAATTTTAATAAAGAATGTGTGGTTGAAAAATAAGGAAAAATTTTTTATTTACGTGTAATATAATTTTAATAAAGAATGTGTGGTTGAAAAATAAGGAAAAATTTTTTATTTACGTGTAATATAATTTTAATAAAGAATGTGTGGTTGAAAAATAAGGAAAAATTTTTTATTTACGTGTAATATAATTTTAATAAAGAATGTGTGGTTGAAAAATAAGGAAAAATTTTTTATTTACGTGTAATATAATTTTAATAAAGAATGTGTGGTTGAAAAATAAGGAAAAGTTTTTTATTTACGTGTAATATTATTTTAATAAAGAATGTGTGGTTGAAAAGAAGAGAGAGAAAAATGCATTTTGAAAAAAAATAGCTACCAAACGGGGCCTTAATTATGTTTAAAAAAGGTGTAAAGTCGAGAAACGCTGTTTGTTATCCCAGATTAAATTTAATATGCATTTAGTCGAGTCTAGGAATTCCAAGTGCCATTTCAATAATCTAGAAATCATTCAGTTCAAAAGAGTCCCAGTAACTGTGAAGAGGAAAAGAAATTTGTTCCAAGAAAATTATCAGATTTTATTACATCTATTCCTTCTGACTTCAAGGTTTTTTCTGGACATTTCCTTGAGGATGTACAATAATAGGAGTATCAAGTCTTGTGAAGCAACTGCAGGGAAGGGATGGGCTTATTGCAGGTGGACGAGAAGTGAGCAAGGCCGGAAGCTGAGGTGGCTTTTTTGCATTTTTGAACTTGAGGGCAAACTTGTCTTTTCAACAATTTTAACAGGTCTTTTGGACGGAAACCATGAAGAAGGACAAAATTGCTACTAACAAAGAAGGCTAGAGAGTTAAATGCGAAGAAAAAGAGGTTGAGAATAGAAGTAAAAAACATGGTGGCTAAACGTTCGGGACAATATGTGCAATTTACCTAGAGCTCAAACATCACTAACATAATTCAGTAACAAGTGTACACACAACTTGAGCATCTGTTCTAATATAAGTCATCCATGGAATGTTAGGGAAGACAGAATTTTCAAGGAAGGATAAAGTACTGTGCAACTACTATTTAGACCCTTCAAGATCAAAGTAAAAATAATGGATGAATCAGATCGTAAAATCATAATCGAACTCAACACTAATGGTTCTTTTTCCAAACCAAAACAAATTTATAACGTTGGGTGAGAGGGGCAATGAAATGTGGAACACAAAGGAAGATGAGATTTCCAAAAAATAATTAAACTAAAGAAATTGTTGTTTCATTTTCAAAATGTCCACAGGGCAGAGTAATTCACATTTTTAAGAATGTGATGAATGATGAACATCATCAAATGCATCTGTACGCTACATATGGAAGATTTGATGGTTCAATTTGTGATCTCCTAACCTGTAATTCACCCCGAGCGAGAGCAGGTTTCAAGATGTTTGCAGCATCAATCGCCCCCTCTGCTGCTCCTGCTCCAATCAATGTGTGCACTTCATCGATAAAAAGTATAATTTCATCACTCTGTTTAATTTCCTCCATCAGTTTCTTCAGCCTTTCCTCAAATTCACCACGATACTTTGTCCCAGCAACAAGAAGACCCATATCAAGGGTTATAACCTGAAAGGATGCAAAAAGGAACTTTTACTATTGGGACATAGATACTGCAGGTTTCAGTATTTAATAAAAACGCATTCAATTAGTACCTAGCCATATTCCACTAAACATAAAATTATAGTTACAAAATATAAAAACTGAAAGAATGAAAAGGGAAGGGAGGGTGGATATCAATATCACGGTACCAAATTGGCTAGCATACTCTACATTTTGTTCTGAATCCATATAACACTAAGAATTTATAAAATTCATACAAATCCTCGTACAACCAAAAACACCAGAGAAAAGACAAATTAGCAATAATGCATGTGTAGGGAGTTGTTTTGATACTTCTTTTTGGAATTCTTTTTCATAATTCTTAGTGGATCTCCAAGATCCACTACAAAATGGGAAAAGAAGAACTGAACTCTTCAAATTCATCTGGGAACTTAACTCTTCAAATTCATCTGGGCATTACCAAATTGGGAAGGGCGGCCCTTTAAAAAAGCCATCCAACTCATACTCATACTCACAGGACTTTAGGTTGTATTTGGCAAACTAGATTAGATGGTATGAAAAATTTAGTATAAGATTAGAAAAGAGTGTAGTAGGCAGATGGTATTATATTGGATTAAGGTGGATAATATTCTTCGATTTCATTCAGAAGAATAACATTTACATTATGTTAGCCGGCCTAAACCCAACTCCACCATCCACATTATGTTATATGGTTAGCTGTTACTTTTTTAACTAAAAAATAGAATATCTTATCCACCATAATACCATCCACCCAGTACTATCTATTCTAATTTTATATTAAATTCCTTGTACAACCTTATCCAAAGTCCTAAACACAATCTTAGGGTACCACCTAACCAACCTGCCTATTTCAATTCAAGCCTTCATGTAGTATCTTACCTTTTTCCCCTCAATTGTCTCGGGAACATCCCCACTGGCAATTCTCTGAGCAAGGCCCTCCGCAATAGCTGTCTTCCCAACACCCGGTTCTCCAATAAGGCAAGGGTTATTTTTTGTACGCCGCCCCAGAATCTGAGTGACACGTTCAATTTGCTGCTGCCTCCCAACGACAGGGTCCAGTTTACCCTAAAAAAAACCAAGATATCAAGCACCTGTTCGCCCTCTATGAAAAGTTAATATATGCAGACATCGAGAAATATAGAAAATTACCTCCTCAGCTAGCTTAGTTAAATTAGTGCCATACTCCTCCAGTGTAGGCATCTTGTTGCCTGAGCTTCCACCTCCAACACCAGCACCAACAGCTTCTGCACTCTCTCCCACCATTCTAATAACCTAATCACCCAAAGGAATCGATATGCAGTTAGTTTTAACGGAATCACAAAATTAGTAGACATGAAGCAAAGAGAAGTAGCAATTCTTGCCTGTGTACGAATATTACTTGGGTCAGCACCTAAATTCTCGAGAACACGAGCTGCCACACCTTCGCCCTCACGAAGCAATCCCAGCAGCAAGTGCTCCGATCCAATGTAATTATGTCCTACATCAAAAGGAAATAAATTTAAAATCAAATTACAGATCAAAAGAATTATCCTCAAAACCACACAATGATCTTCTTTCCTGAGGCTAACAGTAAAGCTAATTTATAAATAGAATCTTTATTTATATGCTACCCCAAATAGAGTGAAATAAGATTGGAACAACAAAATTTTGTATTAGAAGTTGAAGAAGTAAGAGTATAACATGCGTAACAGACTAACAGGAATCGTTGCCTCAGGGCAACAACACTCTCAAGAAACTAGCACACACTAAATGAAACAATAAGAAGGTTACTGATAGACCCTCACATTCAATGCAAGTTGTTATTCATTTGCTATTCTAGAATATTCCTTAGTTGGTTAGCAAAAGGGTAAAAATGTGATAGAAAGTTGGTAGAGTCTTTATAAATATAATAAGGGGGGAGCTGTGATATTCATCCAGGAAAATAGCGGGAAAATTGGGAGAGTCCAGGCCTCTCGAATGCCTTGGAAATTGTCATTTTACTTCTGTTGAATATCAATATAACATTCAGTTTTTCATTTATTTGCTTCAACAGTCAGGTTTCTATCAATTGGTATCAGAGCACTCGATTCTAGGGAGGATGGAAACAAATTACAGCAAGAAATCTGAGGAGATATGGATAGGAGACCAAGAACTTGATTCTGGATTGGATCCGCTTGGCCGTCTCAAAATATCAATATTCTACGGAGAGGATACAAAATGGTGGGTGTCGGAGGCAGAGAAGATTTTCTCTAGAAATCAATTGTCAGAGGTGGAAAAAATAGAGGCCGCCTTAGCTTGTTTTGACTGGAAAACCTGGAATTGGTATGAGCAGGAAGATCGATCACGGCAGGTGCGTACATGGAGAGAATTGAAAGGGTTGATGATCGACAGATTTGGTTTATCTCAAGAGGACATAGACTGGAATCCACCTCAACAAGAAGACACCATAAAAAAGAAGGGAAAACCGTTAGGAGTTGTAAAGTCTCCGTCGGAGAGTCATGAACCAGGATCGCTACTAAAAAAAACATCGAAGAAGATGAAGATGCCGACAATTCCAGATACGGTGTTCCATGGTGATAATTCAGCTAGCGGGATTATTGGAGAGGAGAGGACGGTCAAGGAGAAACAATTAGAAGTTCCAGTTAATAATTTGGAATCGATGATCGCTGAAATGATGAAAAAGATGGATCTGATGTTGAAGAAAGGGGGAGAAATTCATAGCAAATCAGCCACCTCGCTTGAACACACTTCCAATTCTGAAATCCCAAACAAATCTGATGACACCGGAGATGATGCTCGCTGTGATGGATCATGGAAGAGGCAGGGGCACATTGTGGCAGAAGAAATGTCTTCAGAATTCACAATGAATTCGAGGGTAATACCAGCAGTGGAAAAGGAGACTAAAGAGGGGATCGCAGGACCGGCAGCTACCAAGTCTGAAGCTACTGTCACTTCTAAAATTTCACCCGAGTGTGAGGATACCGAGACAAGCGCAGGCGATGTCAGTGAGAAAATCAGAGCTTCTTGGCCGGCACGCACTGAAGTGGTGAGGGAAGGCATCCTGATTAATGAACTAAACTCAATTAATTTGACCAAAAACACTGTGGATCCAGAAATTTCTGTCAAAACCAACGAAGCAAGGGAGGTACAGTCGGAAGGTATCGCTGGGAGGAAACTATCGCCGGAGAAAGTTGGAGACTAACTGGAATCTTACTATCACCATCGCCGGAAGGGAAGAATTCGGGACACTGCGTGGAGGGGATTTGGATGAACGATATGGAGAGTATGATGAAGAAATAGGAAGGAACTGGGCTGAAAACTGACTTATATAAAAAACCTATGGGCTATGATTTGAAGTTGGGCCAAAGAGTTGAAGATCAAAATGAATCCTTGAGGCAGGCCAAATGGCCAGATAAGAATGAATTATGGAGAATGGCCCAAAGGAAGCATGCCCATTTAAACTTTAGCCCATCTACATCTAAAATTAATATAGATAACCCAAACCCACAACTCCTTTATTTCCCAGTCCACACACGTAACCCGCCTGTCAATCAAAATTCAACTTCATTTTCAAGCCCAAAATCAGATTCCATTACTCCAAAATTCGTTAAATTGCAGCGACTACAAGCAAACTGCCAACTTACTGTTTCGCAGCTTCAAAGGAGAATGAAAAATGGTTTATGCCTTTACTGTGACAAGGAAAATCCAGTAAGCCATAATTGTGAAAATAAAAGGTTACAATTGTTGGTGGTAACTGATAATTTGGAGGAAGTATGCTTCGTAGTGGTGGGAAACGAGGATGGAAAAAAAAAATGAATCTTCCAAGGATGATAAAGTTCGAAGATGTGGCCAGCTATCAATTCTTCACAACTCATCGGTCTCAAAAATTGGACATTTTGCAGGTAGAGGCCACTGGATATGGAGTTATTTTGGATAATATACTTGTGATAGCTGCCCGGCTAAGTTGGTCCATCAATTTCGAAGGGCTGAAACATCCCTTCTTTTCAATGACCATCGCGGGATCTCTTGCGAAGGAAGTTATGTGGTTGATCGTTGAACGGCTCTGACACAATAACCTTCACCTTGAGGACAAGGTGAATTTCGGAGGGGCGACTAGTGATAGACCCTCACATTCAATGCAAGTTCTTATTCATTTGCTATTCTAGAATATTCCTTAGTTGGTTAGCAAAAGGGTAAAAATGTGATAGAATGCTGGTAGAGTCTTTATAAATATAATAAGGGGGGAGCTGTGATATTCATCCAGGAAAATAGCAGGAAAATTGGGAGAGTCCAGGCCTCTCGAATGCCTTGGAAATTGTCATTTTATTTCTGTTGAATATCAATATAACATTCAGTTTTTCATTTATTTGCCTCAACAGTCAGGTTTCTATCAGTTACCTAGCTGGCGAGCTTCCTCTAGCGAGAGTTCTAAAACACGCTTTGCACGAGGAGTAAAAGGTATCTCCACAGCAACAAATCCACTTCCCCTTCCAATTATTTTCTCCACCTCCACACGGGCATCTTTCAAATTAATTCCCATGGATTTGAGAACCTTAGCAGCAATGCCAGTGCCCTCACCAATAAGCCCCAACAGAATCTGCTCAGTTCCAACAAAATTATGACCAAGCCGTCTTGCCTCCTCTTGGGCAAGCATAATAACTTTTATTGCCTTCTCTGTAAAGCGCTCAAACATCGCTCGTGGTGCAATTCTGCATTTTCTTTGTCGTGCGACAGAGGTGACACCAGCTACCTTCGATTGGAGTGTCTGGCCAGTTTGCCTCAGCATCATATCTAAGGCATTAGATCCTCGCAATCCTGAGAAATTTCTGATCCTTAGAGGCATTGTTTGTGAACTACACAGCATTGTAACCATTCTTTTTGTGCTCCCAGATCCCTTGAACTGTCTATTCCTTTCAACAGCAACTATATTAAGGTTATTAGTCGACTGCAGTAAAGTGCTTGCCATGATTGCGTTAAGGGGATCTGCATATATGAAATGACAATTAGGCAACTAAGATTGAAATCCAAAGACCATTATCAAGTTGTGAGCACTAAATAATTCTACTTGAAGCTCCAAAATATGTGATGGCAAAATATAATAGCAAGCACAATCCATTAAAATTTCATCTTGTGTGAGGAGCTTGAACAGAAGCACGTCAATGTTACATGGAGTACACTATAACAAGAAAATGAATCCCGTCTTCAACGAATATGCACTGTTCACTCTATAACCTAGAAACATCCTAAAATTATAGTGTTGTTTTCTAGAAGAAACAAAAATGGTCAATTAGTGGGTGTTTGGACATGAAAGGATCCATGCACAACCACAACTACCTAATTACCCAGAGTTCCAGTTTTGGAGGCAAAGAACACATTGAAACGCTCCAGGAGAATACAAGAAAGTCACTTCAACACATGTAAAGTTAATGCAACTGAAGGCTAAAATAAAGCAGAAAGGCCTCTAAAATTTTATACAGAGACCTGAATATACATAAAACAAAAATTTCTTAAAAACATAATCTAACAAATCATTTTAAATCATGGGAGCTGGCTCAAGGGATTGCACACGTGGCACCAAGCTAATGCAATTACGAACTATTCAACTTGTGATTTGATAATCTCAAAGACTCAAAACAAGGGATAAACTTCTTCAATTAAAGCATACAATCAGAAATCAAAAACCGAGTGAAAACATAACTGTTCGTGGAACAAGTAAATTTGAACCTCCAAAAAGGGTAGGATAAAGATGGGATTCTAGAACTACAATACTACACAACAAGACAATTGTTTATTATAATTTTTTTTCTTGAAGTAGCCAAATTCATGCACAGCCGAGTTGCATAGAATTGAACTATATGAACTCCAGTTAGTCAAATTCGATTGTACAATATACGCAAAGCAGATTAATAAGTCCACTATGAATTTAACAGGCAAATAAATCTATGACATTTACCACCCAAAAAAGCAAGAAAAGAATATACTTGGGGTAAAAATACAGAAAAACAAGTCATATGAAAGCAGAGCTAATCTAATAACAAATCATATTAGCTGGAGTGTTGATAAATGCATATAAAAAACACGTATTAGCTCTTTTAATTAGTATTAACTCCCATAATATAATATCAACCATACAGAAATAACTAGTAAGCTAACATTTCATTTCATCACTACTATTAATAACATATTTTAAATTAGCAAATTAATTCAAAAAGAAAAATTAAGTCAACATTACAAACTTTAATCGGTAAAGATAAAGATTAAATTTTTAAAACAAAACCCACCCAGATATGAGAGGAAAACAGAAAAAAACCGTCAATTAGCCTCAAATGAACCCGGAAATCAAAGATATCAACAGAAACTAATTAATTTCAATACACAAAATATAAATTAGGTCAACATTAAAAAATATATTTAATATTTTACCTGAATGAAATTGATTCACAGAAAGTAGAATGAGACAATTATTGAGGTCTCTGAATATGGAAAAGAGAGAAGTAAAATGGACGGGCAGATTTCAGGGGGTAGAGAGTGAGGTCGAAGATAGTACAGAGATAGATAAGGATGAAAATGGACTCGTTTGCTGCTTTTCCTTTTGCTAAATCCGTCGTCTTTATTGTACAAATTATTCTCCTTTTATAAAACGTTATTGTTTTAAGTGAAACTCATACTCTTTTTAAATAAAATTTAAATTGGAACTCTAATTGCAATTATTTGTTCTTTTTTTTTTAAATTTATTCAATAGAAAAAGATAAATTTATCATTTTACATATCTTTAATGAGAGAAATGGACGGTAAAAATGCTTTGCGCAAAGAATGATCAATCTAATAATCCAAATGTTAAAATTGAAACAATAAAAATAATTTGCACAATAAAGATTAACTATAGAGACGTTTTGAGTTAATTAGTAGTAAGCACGTGTGTTGCACGTCATATATATCGATGAATTATATACGTAGTATTTTGAATTATTAATACCATTCTTTTTAAATAATAGAGGTAATTGACATTGTTAAAGGGAAAATTACAATTGTGTGTATATATATATAATGTTGAATAAACTAAAATATAATGATATGATTATAATAATACTTCCTTGTACACAATGTTTTTTTTTCTAGTGATCGAATGTCCCAATTAATATATTAATGCAACATTTAATAAATTTGTTACTTCATTAATACATTCATGCAACCATTTAATTTTGTAACCTCAATTAAATAATAACCTAATTGATGGATTATAATGTAAATCATGAAATTAAAATAAAGGCTTTGTTGATAAAAAAATAAAAATTACTTTGTCAATAAAAAATAAAACTCGATGGATGAATTATAATGTAAATCATAAAGATTAATAAGGGTTTTATTGATGGAAAATAAAAATTGTAAGATCAAAATACTCAATTGAATGATAAGGCACTAAATTTTCGTTGATTTATTTTTTTATTTTTAATAATTGAATTTCAATTTCACTCCTTATATTAATTTCAACCCAAATGCCAAATATCAATTAAATATTTCACCACTTATATTAATTTTAAATCAAATAATAAATATTAATTAAATTGGTAATAAGGGTATCGTTGATGAAAATTAAAAATTCTAAAAGAAAAAAAAACCAATTGAATAATAACTTAATGAATGAATTATAATGTAAAGCATAAAGATTAAAAATTGCTCTGTTGATGAAATATAAAAATTCATTGCATGAATTATAATGTAAATCATGTAAATTAATAAGGATTTTGTTAATGAAAAATAAATTTGATTCGTTGGTGCAAAATAAAAATTGTAAAAACAAAATGATCAATTGAATAGTAAGTCGCTGATTTTGTTTTTTGTTTTGATATAATTTAGTTTCACTCATTATATTAATTACAATCCAAAATGATAAATATTAATTAAATATTTCACTACTTATATTATATTAATTCTAAACCAAATGATAAATATTAAGGCCCCGTTTGGTACCCTTTTTTTTTCAAAATGCATTTTTCTCTTTCTTTTTTCAACCACACATTCTTTATTAAAATAATATTACACGTAAATCATGAATTTTTCCTTATTTGTCAACCACACATTTCCAATCAATTTACTATTCAAAAATGCATTTTTACATAACAATATCTCTCAAACACCCTCTAATTAAATTGGTATTCTAAATATGAGAGTATAATGGGCATATAGTTAAATATGTAGGGATAAATTTAATATTTAAAAGTTTCTCCACCATCCCCACCTTTAATATATCGTAGATTACTCTCCTCAAGGTAAATTATAACTGAGCTACAAAACTTCATAAAATAGCACTTAGGTCCTCATTTAATTTTTTTTCTAGCACGAAAATTCTCAGAACTCTAAATTTCGATACACATCATTCCTAGTGCATCAAAATCGTCAATTTTTTACTAAGATTTTGCAATCTGTACACTTAGATGTCAACCCCATTGTACAAATAACATTTTTGTTTTTACTATTAGAGCCTCAAGTCTTGCACGTGGGTCATATTTTGCATAGGCGATGATAGCCGGGCAAGGGCGATGGTGTTGGTGGCTTCCCGATCCCAATTTTGCCAATGCTATTTGGAAGGAATTATGC
This sequence comes from Olea europaea var. sylvestris, assembly GCF_002742605.1. Classification (NCBI taxonomy): domain Eukaryota; kingdom Viridiplantae; phylum Streptophyta; class Magnoliopsida; order Lamiales; family Oleaceae; genus Olea; species Olea europaea. The sequence goes on from NC_036237.1 coordinate 226,172, forward strand.
TACTTTTACATTATTTATGTACAACTTGGATGACATTTGAACAACTGACAAAATCGAGATCATTGATTGTTTTAAGTGATAAAATTGTGTGTCGCGTGATACAATATAAAACAAAATATCAATTAGAATGTATATATAGCAAGATTGATTTAGAAGAAG
>NC_036237.1:233727-239106 GCF_002742605.1 Olea europaea var. sylvestris
TTTTTTTGGCCTTTTTTTTTTTTTTTTTTTTTTTGAAACCTGCTTCTATTTATACATTAAAAAGATATTAAAAATAAGTAAGATGGAAATTGTGATTTGTTCAAAGTAATCAGCTAAGTGTAAACTTCGACTAGACATGAACATACCTTCTTGCGTAGTAATACACCTTGTGCATTTGGAGTGAATCCAGCCATCCATACATGTTCGCTTGCATAATAATAAACAATTGGGCATTTGGAGTGAATCTTGTCATCCTCACTCGTGATCATCCCTTGGCTTAAAATTGCACATTAAATAAAAAAGTTGCAAAGAAAAAAATATAATCTTATAACATTCAATTTTATCTAATACTACAAGTTAAACGCGTGTGACATTGTTATGATGGTCAAATATGTTTCGTCCTAGGGCAAGTAGTTAAATTGAAGCCTAATGTGCATTTTGAGAATTTATCAAGTGGACAAAGTGACTATGAATCAATCAATCGATAATGAAGGTAAGAACTGAGAGTTCATCAAGAATCGATGAACTAACACCTCTATATTAAAATAAAAAATAAAAATCTCCAAACACACCCTAAAATTACAATTCACCACGAACAGTGGACACTTTCTCTTACACAAACAAGAGGATTCTTTACAAAATGATTAAAGAACACCCAAGTTTTTAATTCCAAAATAAAAACCCTAGTCTGGAAAGATGAATTTGAGAGGTTTCTGGATAACAATTGATTTAATGTAATTTATTTGAATATTTAGTGGATAACTTATTAGTCACACAACTCAACATATGATTTTAGTATATAAAAAAAATATCAAATATCAACATCGTAAAATTTAAAAAAAATTAATTATTATTGAACCATTTTGTCTACAAAACTTTAAAAGGGTAAAGTCATTTGTACAGAAAGTGTATACACCTTAGTGTACAGATGATTATATGACAGAAAATAAGTGGTTGGATTGCTTGTGTTTATTATGTAAGATAATGTGAGTTCTTGTCAAATGTAAATTCTATAAACTAAAGTATACATGTAGTATGAATGATTTTAAAATACGACAAGCTTATTAATAAAGCTTTCATAAATCAACGATGACAAAACTTGATTATATGATTTTTCGGCATCTTTGCTACCATGTTATATTTACTTATTTCCTTGTAAGGTTTTTTTTTTTTTACTTAGCCAAACGTGCTTTTCCAAGCAAGTCACCAGACGTCACATTTTTCATATGTTATTACATTCTTAAATACATTAATATTTGGGAGCAGTGGTTGAGGAGTTGTACCTATAGAAAGACGTTACGTTACCTGTGCATCATATGTCAATTCTTGTAGCCTACAAATTGGTCCAGACCACAATCTTATTCCACTTTGTTACATTTTTATAAAAATGGATCATGTTAACGTGTTGAAAATTTGTGGTATCATAATAGTTTATAATGTCAAATATTTAGTTATTTTTTGTCAATTAATGATAGATATATATATTATTCAAATAGAACAAAAATGCCCTTCAAAGTGGATTACATGTCTAATCATGCTTATGCTTTAGTACAAAAATTAATAATTATCTTGACCGCCTTTAATTTATTTGTATATAAATTAAAATTATGGTAGGTAAATAAGCAACCGACCCTTATTGTTAGTTGTATTTTATATTTTATATTTATTTTAAGCGAATTCATTTTCTTAAAATAATATATTTTATCCGTTTCCTCAAAACCAACTACTTCTTGTCACCTTGGGTTTAACTAGGATTTTGACTCATTTTAGGGCCTGTTTGATAGAATTTATTTGGAAATAATGAGTTATTGAATGATTTTTTTTTATTTTTTTTTTTAAAATGTATGGTTAAAAAGTAAGGAAACTTTATTGGTTTATGTGTAGAATATTTTATTGTGTGAACGTGTGGTGGAAAATAATCCTGAAATAAACAATTTAATTTTTTAAAGGATAACAAACGGGGGCTTAATTGCCAGTCTTAATTAATTTTACAATATTTTTAGGAAAAAATAATGTTGGGATTTACTTTTGATTTAATGTTTTAAACCAAAATATAAAACATCACCAACGATAAAACTGTACAGATGAACACAAGGAACATCAAGAAATGTTGACCTAATTCAGCCAATAAGCATAATTTGAGGGCTCAGGGACAACCCGTTCTATTGCATTATTCTACCTTTCAAGGCCGAGTTTTAGTCAGAGATCTATTAGATCTCGTAAAATCAATAGATAACCCAAAAAAGGAAACCAACCAAAAACTATATGGAGTTAACCTATACAGATCAGCCATTCTTTTCAGGCATGATTGTACATAAACACAACACACCCTTTTGGATCAATTACAGGAAACTCAAAGACCATAAAAAGAGATTTTTTTTTTGCTTGAAAGAACGAAGGAGGAGTCGAAGAGAGAGAAAATCGAATAGTCTAGAGTGAGCCCAAAATTCATATGACTAAAGCCGCACAAGGGACGGTATAAATTCCAAGAATAAATCTTAGCATTTGATTTTATCTAACAGCTCGGATTGGACCTCAATTAGCACAATTCTTGTGCATGCCAAGCTGCCAATAAATGGATGCCACTTGGGCAAAATCATCCAAATAGGCCATAGGGACAAATGACACGAATAGCACTCCTTTTAATGGGTTTTGAGAAACATGACTTTTATAAATAATGTAAAATTTTAGTATTGACCAAGTTTATTAATAAACTATTGACCAAGGTCCACCAATCTTTTATTTTTTTAACAATCCACGCCTATAATTAGGTGGGGGTTCTAATAGTAAAATATAAATAAACTAAACCCCCGTTTGTTTCTCATTTTTTAAAGAATGAGAATAAAAAAATATAATCGTTACGGCCCAATACAAGATATAGAAATTCAAATTTAGTGGTTTGATGTGATGAATAACGATCATATTTTTCATTTTAATGAGGAATTAATGGGAACCAAACAGGGGCTAAGAGAGAGTATAAAGCGTGACTCTAAAAATAATAAAAGAAGTAATTAATTTCATCTCCAGAATAAAAATTTGGGTAATTAGCACAAAACATCCTTACCTTTCAAGATTTTTGTGAAAAACGTCTCTACCTTTCATTTTTTGGCAATTTCACCTCCACCTCTGCCTTTTATTGCGGAAAACGTCCTTCCGTCCACTTACCGTTAAAATACTCCGTTAAATCAAATAAAATGATATTTTTCTTTTCAAAAGGTAAGGGTAACATTGTCCAAATCATTTTTTCTTTGCTTCCCAGATTTCATTCCAGAGGAATAGTGCTTAGAAAGAGAAGCAATTATGGGAAAGATGAAAGAAAAGAGACCGCTAATTACAATGGCTTATTTAAAATTACTTATTTATACTTTTTTCTCATTGTAGATACAAGATTTTTGCCAGTTTGGGATATTAGAGTTTGTAAGAATAATGCAGAAATATATTCTCTGAATTTTGTATTATACTTTGCTTAAATGTGTGGTTCTTCATCTCCATTTTGTGCTTATGAATGGTGTAAATAAAGGGTAAAATGAGAAGATCAATTAAAATGTAATTTTGTGAATGGACAATGTATATGAATGGAGAAGATGATGAAGATGAACGAGTCTTCTTTCAATTTTAGCACGAAATTGAATTTGTGGTAACAATCCCCACCTTTACATTGTCTTTGCATAAAATGTCCCTACCTTTAAATTGTAATTGCGTAAAACTTCCCTACATTTAAGCAAAGTATAATACAAAATTGACCACCGGGACACATCCCAACTGGCAAAGGATGGAGTTCTTCAAGGCGGGCAGTTAAAAAGTCGCGGGTTCGATTCATGGGGCTCTTGGAAGGTAGGCTTTCTCCTGGAAGGCATGATATTTTCTGGAAGGCAGAAGTTCTCCTGGAAGGTAAGGTGCATACATGGGTTTGACTCGCTCGCCACTTTGACAATTCAGTTGGAAGGACTTTTAGACCTTGGCCAGTTTGGGGGCACAAGCCACGATTTACTTAGTCTGCATGAAGTGGGGTTGGATAGTAGGCCTCAGGATTAGTTGCTGTAAGGTGGACACTTGGGTATAAAAAAAAAAAAAGTAAAATACAAAATTCAAAGGACATATTTCTGCACCATTCTTACAAACTCTAATATTCCAAACATTTTGTAACTACAAGGAGAAAAAACAAAAATAAGTAATTATAAATAAGCCATTGTAATTATGAGCCTCTTTTCCTTCGTTTTCCTCATAATTGCTTCTCTTTCTAAGCACTATTCCTTTGCAGTGAAATATGAGAAGCAAAGAAAAATTGGTTTGGACAATGTTACCCTTGATTTTTGAAAAGAAAATTTTCATTTTCTTTTATTTAACGGAACATTTTAATTGTAAGTGGACGGAAGGACGTTTTTCACAATAAAAGGTAAATGTGAGGGTGAAATTGTCAAAGAAGAAAGGAAGGGACATTTTCGCAAAAACCTTGAAAGGTAGAGACGTTTTGCACTAATTACCCTAAAAATTTTGGAGAAGGTTGAATCTATTTTATGTCCTTGTCAAATCTTTTCTTTCCACTCGTTCAAGAACCATAATGAATTGCACGTAATGAAACTTGAAAGCACTCAATAATAAATAGTAATTGCCCAACACATTTCAATCCTTTCGTCCTCGAACTACCAATTTGAAACAAGTACATTGTCCCAATTTGACAAGTTGTTGCTAAACAAAATCTTTTGTGATAGATTGTACACACAAAAGTTTGTCCACCACGAAAATCATTAAGTAGTTAACTTAGTTATTTTAAACAAAGGGGATACAGTTTCAAACTTTTAAAACACTAGTAGATTTTTCTTAAACCTTTCAATCGTTGTAGCCGTCACCTCTAACCTTTCAAACCATTGCAAGTGAGATTCTTTTGAACGGTTTTCATCTAATATTCTATCAATTGATTGAAAATATAATTTTGACTACATTTTAACAATTTTTAAATGGGCAAATAACAACTTTTCCATTTCCCTTTTACAAGCTATGAAAATATTAAAATCAAAAATAAAAAGAGAGAGAGAGAGAAGGAAAAATAAAATGAACCTTCTCCTCCTCCACCACGATTAGACAAGAAAAACACTACCCCTCATGGGGTGGTCGAGTTGGTGGAGTAGGTGAGTACGGAGACCTTTAGTTATGAGTTTGATTCCCCCTACCAACATTTTTTCGATCGAGCCTGTCACACAAAACTTGTCTAGTGCAATTTGCAGGCGATTACGTCAGCTCGAGGGTTTATCCAATGGACACCTGAAGGGTGGCAATTGTGGGTTCTCTAGTCATAAAAAAACAAAAAAGAAAAACACCTTCCCAATGTCGACAAATCGACCATCACCCCACCACCACATCAAACCTCCATCTCAAACT
>NC_036237.1:246734-259530 GCF_002742605.1 Olea europaea var. sylvestris
TGACTTCAAATATTCTCCTCCAAAACAAACATTTAAAAAGTTGAGAGCATGACCATCACAATAAAGGAATCCGAGGACCAGTTTAACAAAAAAATCAACTATAAATTGTTGGAGTAAATTGCTCCAATCGTATGTCGAGTGGTTCGACACCCGGGCGTCTTAATCGAACTCCTTCCTCCTCGTGATAGTTTTTCGCCAGCGATAATCAGTTTTTGGAGTTAATTGCTCCAATCGTATAACGGGTACTACAAGATTCTGAAAAGGGAAGCCATGGACGAAGAAGAAATCGAGAAAGCGGTGTTAGCTTACCTGAAGAAGAAGGGTTTTAAGCAAACGGAATTGGCCTTACAAGAAGAGCAGCAACTGCGCAACAAAAACAGCTCTCCTTCCACCAATCCTGAGATTGCCAAACATATCCTCGCATTATCCGAGTAAGAACTTAAAAACATGTCTTTTGTCCCTTTTTTTGGCTGGGCAAAATACTATAAGACATGGATTTTCTTTTAAAAATTTCAAGTATTTCATACTAGTTTTTTGGGTGTTTAAAGGGATGGGATTTTATTAAAATTTGATGAAAATGGGAAGATCAATTTGTAGAGATGATTTTTCTTGGTTAAGTGGTTTGGTGCATGTCTTTTTAGTTTTTATTTTTAAACAATTATCCGGATTGAATTCCTTGTCAGCTTAGTTTGAATTAGCTCTAAGCTCCTGTAAGAAGCATAATGAACAAGGAATAGTATGGGGTCCTTAGCCTTGGAACTCTATTGGAAAACTGCTTCTATTAAAAGCCTGCTGTTTTTACTTCTACAGGAGTTCATGATTCTGTGTTGACTAGCGACATTGGAAGAAGAAATAGCTATAGAACAGCTTATCTCTATATGCTACATGATGTAATATGAACATACTGTTTCATTGCCACTGCTCAGTTACTGTCCTTATGCGGATTCGGTGTGTGGAATTTCATATATTTCATTGATGAATTTGATAGGAATAGATGAGAGAACTGATGAATTTTATAACTGAAAGTAATACAGAAAATATGAAATGCACTACACGGATGACCACTCTTTTCTCACTACATGTATTCTACCCATTCCCCCCCCCCAGCTCATTTATTAATAGCCCTTCCCGTAACTACTTTAACAAAAATAGCTAACAACCCTTAACAGAATCTGTAAATAACTAAGGCCCTGCTGTCATATGGTTGATCCCCTCTAGTGCTTTCTTGCGTCTGCTATAGGTGAATTTAACTTGGGGCTTATCAGAATTCTAAAGGTTACAACAACAAATATATTGGAAAGAAAACCAGACAATTTCCTGGATTTTCCTCTAATTATGCCCTAACACCACCCCTTGAATTATGAACTAACATTACTTCTCTTATTATGCTAAAAAGGTAAACTATATAATAAATAAATGTGATAAATTACAGCTATTTTTCATCCTGCTCAAGCTGGTTCAAATATATGTATCATTCCCAGCTTGCTAACATATGAATAGAAAGTAGGTCTTTGAAGTCCTTTGGTAAGCGCATCGGCTAATAGATTGCTGCCGGAAACAAATGCAGTAAAAGTAAATGTGCTTTCAATCTTCTCTTTAATAAAATGCCTTATCAGCTTCACCATGTTTGGTCCTATCATGCAGAACATGATTGTGAGCAATGTTGATAGCCATCTTGTTTTCATGGTAGAGCTTCATTGTATCTTCTCGAGTAACTTGTAGTTCTTTTAACAATATTTTTAACCATAATAACTTGCTCTGAACTCGACTTCAAAACTTGATCTTGCAGCCACATTTTTTTTCTACTTCTCTATAGGACCAAATTCCTTCCAAAATAATGGACAATACCCGTGTCACTAAACTTACTTCACATTGATTCCTGGCTAATAGTTGTAATACCTATACCGTTGCATGCATGAGAAAGAACACTAGACAATAATATCATTTTTAATTGAACGGTGCATGCTGGTGAAATGCTAATGTGCCTATCTTGTATTTATGGTTGACACATTAATAATTTTAATTTGTTACATGATTTTCAGTGCAGAAAATGTTCCTGCTCAGTACCAAGAAGGATATAGCAAACTTAGGTCATGGGCCCATAAATCATTGGATCTCTACAAGGTAATGAGAATGTGGTTGACTAACTTCTTGTTTCTTTGAGCTCATAATGGCATCTTAAGTAATGCCCTACTTATTCTGTCTTTGTAAAACTATACTTTATTAATTGATATCAGCAAATGGTTAACGAATTTGTAATCCCTAAAGAAACTCTTGAATGCTGCAGTGTGCTATGCACGAGTATTTGAACTCTTGAGATACCTTTTTTCAAAATATTTAATAATTTATTGGATTTAGCTGGAATGCTACGCTCTTTTCCTATCAACACTACTGGAACAATTTTGGCAAAATTTAGAGAACGGGACGTATCGACAACTGAGTAAATTTTGGGTGGCATATATTTCAGTACTGGGATCTCATGTAATGAGGTTCTTGTACTGGGTGAGACAGATTTTTGACCCAGTACAATGTATCAACAAAACAAAGTCATTGAAGGATAGAAATTTTTGGATGATTATTTAAGAATAACATTCATAAATAAAGAAACAACTACAGACTAAATTATGAGTTTTTTAAAAGATTTGAGGGAGGAAATGAAAAAGAGTAAGTTACAAGTGGAAGATAGTTGTCTTGAGAGAAGACCAAAAGTTAAGAGGTTAGGGATCTTAGCAAACATCTAAGGAAGGCACTGAAAGGTATCACCTTTAGGGGAAAGAAATAGTCTCACATAGTTGAAATTGCTGTATCTAGATTCTCTCAGTTTTGCTATTTGTTTTTTTAATGCTTAAAATAATTTTATTTAGCCCTTGTTTGATGCCCATTATTTTGATAAAAGATGTTTTGAATAGTGATTTTTTGAAGAATGTGTGGTTAAAAAGTAGGGAAAAATTTTGGGTTTAGTTGCAAAATATTTTATTGTGTGAATGTGTGGTTGAAAATGAGTATGAGAATTAAAAATTTTTGTTTTAAAGGGAGACAAATAGAGTCTTAGTATGGAGATCACAACAGTCCTTGTTTGTCTACTTTCTACATGAACTGCTTTGTGTCCCCCCTTGAGTTCATTCTTTAAAACCTTACATAGCAGAAATTATAATTTTTACATGTATTATTCATCTGTTGACATTCACAACCTGCCCTCTATTGTAAACTCTCTTGTGCTAATTTGATGAAAATGCTTTTTGTTGTTATTGAATGTAAGGTACTAGGTGTGATTTCAAAAGACAAAACCTAATGTTTGATATACACTTCAAATGTTGCAAGTTTTTCTTGTAGTTTTATGGGGATGCTTATGTCTACTCAACGATTTAAAATGTGTTTTGATTTATCCAATTTCTTGCACATTTCTACCATGCAGCACGAGTTGCTTCATGTGTTGTACCCAGTATTTATCCATTGTTTCATGGATCTCGTTGCAAAAGGTCATATTCAGGAAGGTAAGTTTCTTCAACTTGTTACTCGTATAATTTTTTTGTGAATTTACACCTCTTAACAGCATCCTGCCTATGTTCCCGTATTCAGCTCGAGCTTTTTTCAATAGCTTCAGGGAAGAGCATGAGATGATGCATTTACGTGACCTCCAAAAATTAGAAGGCGTTCTTTCACCCTCACATCTGGAGGTCTATCACTTTCCTAGAACCATTTTAATTTGATGTATTCAGACAAGATTTGTCCTTAAAATATGTTTCCCTTGCAGGAAATGGAATTTGCTCATTCTCTAAGACAGAGCAAAGTGAGCATTAAGATTTGTCAGGTAATGCATGTTTGATTAAATATTTTAATCTACAAAAGATTAAACGCTTTTTGGGGTCTAAACAATCCCAACTGAACCGAGAGAAAACAACAGGGTGTTCAAGCATGCTTTCTTAGAATCTAATCTCAATCAATTGGAGTTTAGCTTGACTTGCTTGGTGTTTTTCTATAAATTCTCTTATTTGTTAGATGATCGAGCCAAACTACAAACTGGATGAGCTCACTAAAAGTTTTAACTTGGCTTGCTTGGCTATGGAGTTGTTCTTAAAGGAGCTTCTGATACTTTACTTTGTTTCTCAGCTCTAAATGCTCTTAAAATTAAATAAGGTAGAGTTGACATCTGAGGAAATGTAAAATTGATCATGGAAAATGAGGAATCTTCAAAGAACACAGTACAATTTTTATTCTGGTGCTACAATAACTCTGATGCTNTTTTCTTTTTTTTTTTTTTTTTTTTTCAAAATAATTCTAATTCAGTCATGGACAATTATTGTTAGTCATTCAGGAAATGGGAGGATCATTATATTGGCAATTTGACTTATATATTTGGTTGTTCATCTTTACTCGGAGCTTTAGGAAGGAGAACTTATATGTTCAGTTGGTCGATAATGATATTTTTGTGGCATGTTAGACAGTTTAAGTTCAAGTTAACATGAATTTTAGTGGGTGAATTGTGAATATTGTAAACTGGGTTCAATAGTTCAGACTTGATTTTTTCTTTTTATCCTCTTGTTTTCTTGTCCTCCCTCTGGCAAAATGACGTATGCTAAAATATTATGGACATAGTGAATAGATGACTCGCTCATTTAGAGTTATAAAACCATTTAAATTGTTACAGTTGCTTGAAGATTCCTTGGGAGAAAGGTTGGAGACGACAGGAGGCCGGACTATGGATTCAGATAAAGCTGATGGAGAAGTGAAAGATGGGGAATTGGAAGAAAATAAGGTACTGGATGTTTTCAATTTCTGCATCTTTAGCTGCAGATTGTAATCCAAGCTTAAAGAGTCCTCATATATCTGTCATTCTAGATTCATTGCACCTTTCAAGCTCACTTGCATCTCTTTTTTGACTATTCTTCTTCCATGTTCAGAAAAGATCAGTTGATGGTGGAAAAGGAAGCTCCACGCAGAAAAAGTTGAAAAAGGACAAGGTTGTTGCTGCAACAGGAAAAGCTTCTCGATCAGAAAGCAGCATTGCAACTGGAGCACCACGTGTAAAACCAGAGTTGACCTTGCCAATAATGTATTTTCTGGACTATCCTTGTTTCACTTTTCCTATTTCAAATACCCGCCCCTTCCTCCTTTCCCTCTTGTCTGCTCCTTTTCTTTAAATCTTTTTTACTAAAAGGTGCTCTCTCTCTTTTTGGTTGGAGAGGGGAGGGAAAGTAAAAAATGTTCAAGTTGGGCCTGTTTACCAGAAACTAAGGTTCTAGGTAGATCATAATTGAGTTTTATGTAGTCATATGGTACGTGGTCATTGTAGGAGGTAAAATCTACGTGGTCATTGTAGGAGGTAAAATCTATGTAATTCCAATATCTGCATTTTCATATATAGATTGCATCCATCATATACTAATGTGATGCATGCTACTATGTTTCTTGCCGTTCCCACCTCCCTCAACCCAAATAAATAAAAGGAAGAAAGAAAGAGAAGTCTGATCATGCATTGAGCTCTTCCAATCATTTAATCAAGCATCAAAGGTAGCTCCAGGGAAATGAGGATGCACATTTCTACATCAAACTCATTATTTCTCATTTCAAGAAGGTTTCAAATATATTTCTACCACCTTGAATGAGGCAGGATTTGTTATGACACTTCAACTTTGTTCGTATTGGTGAATTTTGCTGGAAGTCTTTCGAATTTGTTGATGGCTGGATATTGGCTTCAAATGATGTCCATTAATCTTCAAAATATAGCTGCTGGCTAATTTTATACTGTGAATTTCTTTTTCTCTTTCAGACCTGCAGAGGTGGAACATTCTATTCTTGAGGATTTGAGGAATCGTGTGCAGTTGAGTAGTATGACATTGCCTTCTATTAGCTTCTACACCTTTATCAATACACATAATGGGTATGCCTTCACTTTGAAATCTATTTTTCTTCCTTTGGTATATGTGGTTTGCAAAAATGTGATCTTTGTAAAATTTTACGAATCTATTAATTAGGTTAAACTGTGCATCGATATCTCATGGTGGGTCACTGGTTGCTGGTGGATTTTCAGACTCATCATTAAAGGTTTCCTAGTTTCTGTTTATTTTATGAAGTATCTTAAATAACTTTAGTTTGCCTTGCTCATTCAAAAGCCACAAATTACAGGTATGGGACACGGCAAAGCTTGGGCAGCAAACTGGCAATTGTAAGTAGATTTCAATGATTTCCTCAATCATAGTCAGTCATAGAATATGCCATGGCACTTTATTCTGTCTCTTAATTCTTGATTGGATGAAGAATTTATCGTTCATGGCATTAATGACAAAAAGACCTTTTATTTGTCTTGTTTAAAATTCTATATGGTCACATCCTTCAATTCTTTTTGTTTTTGGCCAAATTGGTATATTTATCCTCGTTCTGTAGTGAATTTGTACATATACTTGTGAAGCAACAACGAGGTGCTGATATTTATTAGTATCAGCTTCTCTGCAGGGAGAAAATGAGTTGGCTCCTAATGACAATATACTTAATGCAAATGCAAAGGGAAGATCTTATACATTATTTCGGGGTCACTCTGGACCTGTTTATTCCACCACTTTTAGTCCATTTGGAGATTTTCTTCTCTCTTCTTCATCAGATTCAACTAGTATGTTCTCAATTGCCGTTATCTTGCCATTTATTTCTATGTCCAGTTTTTATTTATCTAAATAAGCTTCTATACTCTTTAGCTTGTTTTCCTATCCTGTAAAATATGATTGAAATTTAACTTGGCATGCAGTTCGATTATGGAGCACAAAACTGAATTCAAATCTTGTTTGCTACAAGGGTCATAACTACCCTGTGTGGGACGTTCAGGTAATGAATTGGATATTCAGTTTTTAGTAAGCTTTATACCCCCATCCTTAAACTCTAACCAACTTTTAATCAAGGAAAAACTAAAAAATCAACGGTTTTGCCTACTTTCCTCTCCTTGCGCTTTAAGTACTAAACTTTTTGTGGAATGGATAAACCAATATTTTTTCTGCGTTTAGTAGTCCAATTCTTTCCAATAAGCTACAACTATGTCTTCATTTTCTTCTCTTGCATGATTGAAAAGTTTTGGTTCAGTACTTCTCCATCTAGCTGCCTAACTCTTGTTTTGATATGATGATTCATGCTGAATAAAGATTTTACTTCAGTATCACTGAACTAGATATTTGACAGCAATTTTGTTTCCAAATACCCATGTCTATATTAGTATATGAACACGATTTGAGAATGATCATGAATCATTTTTTTCCATATTTTGGGACATAAGTTTATTGAGATACATTGTGTATAAAAGAATAAAAAATTGGTTGTACAGTAACAATACCTAAAATCTTTGACCATATTCATTTTATCCCTGATTTTGGCTGCAGTAAATCATGCAAGTTTATTCTATCACTAAATCTAGTAAGATTTGCTGCTCTTGAATTTTGTTTTCCACATTATATCAATTAATTTTGCCGCTAAGTATTGTTCTTATTGACGCTAGTACTTTAATGACTATAAAGAGGGAAAGAATATCAAATGTATGTGATATCAAAAACATTTTTTAGCTAACACTGCTTCCAGTATCTGCAGCCATTTAGGGCATGCTTAAAAGTCTGATACACCGTACGTGGTCATTGTAGGAGGTAAAATCTATGTAATTCCAATATCTGCATTTTCATATATAGATTGCATCCATCATATACTAATGTGATGCATGCTACTATGTTTCTTGCCGTTCCCACCTCCCTCAACCCAAATAAATAAAAGGAAGAAAGAAAGAGAAGTCTGATCATGCATTGAGCTCTTCCAATCATTTAATCAAGCATCAAAGGTAGCTCCAGGGAAATGAGGATGCACATTTCTACATCAAACTCATTATTTCTCATTTCAAGAAGGTTTCAAATATATTTCTACCACCTTGAATGAGGCAGGATTTGTTATGACACTTCAACTTTGTTCGTATTGGTGAATTTTGCTGGAAGTCTTTCGAATTTGTTGATGGCTGGATATTGGCTTCAAATGATGTCCATTAATCTTCAAAATATAGCTGCTGGCTAATTTTATACTGTGAATTTCTTTTTCTCTTTCAGACCTGCAGAGGTGGAACATTCTATTCTTGAGGATTTGAGGAATCGTGTGCAGTTGAGTAGTATGACATTGCCTTCTATTAGCTTCTACACCTTTATCAATACACATAATGGGTATGCCTTCACTTTGAAATCTATTTTTCTTCCTTTGGTATATGTGGTTTGCAAAAATGTGATCTTTGTAAAATTTTACGAATCTATTAATTAGGTTAAACTGTGCATCGATATCTCATGGTGGGTCACTGGTTGCTGGTGGATTTTCAGACTCATCATTAAAGGTTTCCTAGTTTCTGTTTATTTTATGAAGTATCTTAAATAACTTTAGTTTGCCTTGCTCATTCAAAAGCCACAAATTACAGGTATGGGACACGGCAAAGCTTGGGCAGGAAACTGGCAATTGTAAGTAGATTTCAATGATTTCCTCAATCATAGTCAGTCATAGAATATGCCATGGCACTTTATTCTGTCTCTTAATTCTTGATTGGATGAAGAATTTATCGTTCATGGCATTAATGACAAAAAGACCTTTTATTTGTCTTGTTTAAAATTCTATATGGTCACATCCTTCAATTCTTTTTGTTTTTGGCCAAATTGGTATATTTATCCTCGTTCTGTAGTGAATTTGTACATATACTTGTGAAGCAACAACGAGGTGCTGATATTTATTAGTATCAGCTTCTCTGCAGGGAGAAAATGAGTTGGCTCCTAATGACAATATACTTAATGCAAATGCAAAGGGAAGATCTTATACATTATTTCGGGGTCACTCTGGACCTGTTTATTCCACCACTTTTAGTCCATTTGGAGATTTTCTTCTCTCTTCTTCATCAGATTCAACTAGTATGTTCTCAATTGCCGTTATCTTGCCATTTATTTCTATGTCCAGTTTTTATTTATCTAAATAAGCTTCTATACTCTTTAGCTTGTTTTCCTATCCTGTAAAATATGATTGAAATTTAACTTGGCATGCAGTTCGATTATGGAGCACAAAACTGAATTCAAATCTTGTTTGCTACAAGGGTCATAACTACCCTGTGTGGGACGTTCAGGTAATGAATTGGATATTCAGTTTTTAGTAAGCTTTATACCCCCATCCTTAAACTCTAACCAACTTTTAATCAAGGAAAAACTAAAAAATCAACGGTTTTGCCTACTTTCCTCTCCTTGCGCTTTAAGTACTAAACTTTTTGTGGAATGGATAAACCAATATTTTTTCTGCGTTTAGTAGTCCAATTCTTTCCAATAAGCTACAACTATGTCTTCATTTTCTTCTCTTGCATGATTGAAAAGTTTTGGTTCAGTACTTCTCCATCTAGCTGCCTAACTCTTGTTTTGATATGATGATTCATGCTGAATAAAGATTTTACTTCAGTATCACTGAACTAGATATTTGACAGCAATTTTGTTTCCAAATACCCATGTCTATATTAGTATATGAACACGATTTGAGAATGATCATGAATCATTTTTTTCCATATTTTGGGACATAAGTTTATTGAGATACATTGTGTATAAAAGAATAAAAAATTGGTTGTACAGTAACAATACCTAAAATCTTTGACCATATTCATTTTATCCCTGATTTTGGCTGCAGTAAATCATGCAAGTTTATTCTATCACTAAATCTAGTAAGATTTGCTGCTCTTGAATTTTGTTTTCCACATTATATCAATTAATTATGCCGCTAAGTATTGTTCTTATTGACGCTAGTACTTTAATGACTATAAAGAGGGAAAGAATATCAAATGTATGTGATATCAAAAACATTTTTTAGCTAACACTGCTTCCAGTATCTGCAGCCATTTAGGGCATGCTTAAAAGTCTGATACACTTAGGTGACTTTGCTCTGTAGTTTTGCCCTTATAATTTACTTCTTGCTTATTTTCATTTCCGAAATATCTCTGATGCATGACCCATGCCAGAACATACTCATGATTCTGATGTTATTCTAGTGCAGTTTAGTCCACTAGGACACTATTTTGCAAGTGCTTCACACGATCGAACGGCAAGGATCTGGTCTATGGACAGAATACAGCCTTTAAGAATTATGGCAGGTCACTTGTCTGATGTAGATGTGAGCACCTCTCTGTCTCTGTGCTTGCATGTAGATATTATTTTGCAGGTGTGTGCTAATCTATTTCTATGTTTAAGATGATCAAGAAATCCACTAAGTATCACATCAGTTAGACAGGAGGAGGAGAAGAAAAGTGAAAGCTTATTCTCTTCATCCTTTTTCTTGATAGATCTTGTTAGAGACTCCTTTTCGGTTCATTCTATTGACCTGCCTCTTTCCTTGAACTCGTGACTCAATTTTGGGCCTTGCACTCTGCTCATTGTTTTCTCTAGTGAGGGCTGCAACGCTAGAAAAGTGAAAGCTTATTCTCTTCATCCTTTTTCTTGATAGATCTTGTTAGAGACTCCTTTTCGGTTCATTCTATTGACCTGCCTCTTTCCTTGAACTCGTGACTCAATTTTGGGCCTTGCACTCTGCTCATTGTTTTCTCTAGTGAGGGCTGCAACGCTTGCCAATCCCCGAGGGGCTGCAGTTGTCATGGTCCATGATCATGTTGGATGTTTGTTTGATAGCACATTGTGTGGTCATTTATCTTTTTAGCATTCTTCGGAGGCCTGGAAAAAATGCCTTAAAATACTCATTGGCATGGAGTTGGTTCATTTTTTTTGTTTTATTAACAAATTTCTGATGGAATCATGAAGACATACAGGCAGAGATATTAAGGTGATGTGAAATAGGATTGACTGGTTACATTGTAAAAGTTAATGGAGGCATTAGGAGAATCTGGGGGTAGCAAACCACGAAATGAGAAGCCAAGAAGGTTATTCAAAAGTTTTATGTAGAAGAACATGAGAAGTTATATAGTTATCTTGGAAACGAGGATGGGGAGAAAGTTGTTCACAAGATACTCTCGGCAACTGGTAAAGGAAAATTGAGATTTGAATCAAGTCTAACTTATTAAAGATGAGAACCAAAGAGCTTTGTTTTGTAATGATGAGATTACAGAAAGATCAGAGAATTATTTTAACATCAATTAATGAGAGGCATGGTGTGGACATCTCGAACTCAGCTGTGGATAGGAATATTAGTTATGTATCATGGCCACAATATGTGCTGAACTTAACTCTTTTTACTATGTTCCGAGAGGAGAAAATTAACTTTGTTCTTTTCATTTGTGTAGGATGTCATGAGCGATTTTTTACTTCTTAATTGTATTGACATAATTTTGTTCATACTAAAGATTTCGATCTTAATATTTCCTTTTCATTTCTTAGTGTGTGCAATGGCATGCAAACTGCAATTATGTTGCAACTGGATCCAGTGACAAAACCGTGCGCTTGTGGGATGTTCAAAGTGGGGAATGCGTTAGAATTTTCATTGGTCATAGAAGTATGATCCTATCCTTGGCAATGTCACCTGATGGTCGTTACATGGCATCTGGTGACGAAGATGGTAAGATCATGATGTGGGATCTTGCAAGTGGACGTTGTGTTTCCCCTTTGGTCGGTCACTCCTCCTGCGTATGGTCTCTTTCTTTCAGGTGCAAAAGATTTTCTATATCCCAAACATCTCATTTAATTTGGGTCCGGTTACATATCAATTGAAAGGGCGATTTTCTCAAGTATAGATAGAATTGTTAGTTTGTTGCATGTTTTTCAGTTGTGAAGGTTCACTTCTTGCATCGGGTTCTGCTGATAGCACTGTGAAAATATGGGATGTAACCAGGAGCTCAAAGGTGTCAAAATCTGAAGAACAGTAAGTTTATTTTAATTATAAGTAGAACAGGGTAGGCTCTGTAATGAACAGTGGAGTAGCAATAAATGCAAGAATATCTACTTCCGTAAACTCTTTTTTATACTTTGCAATAACTCAAGGGTTAATCCCATATTTCGCCTGTAAATTCAACGATTGATGCTTAAGAAAAAGCTAACTCGGTAGCTAACTTTTGTTGCTTTGTTACTAATTACGTGCTGTAATATTTTTCACCAGCAAAAATGGAAACACGAACAGACTCAGATCCTTGAAGACCTTACCTACCAAATCTACTCCAGTCTACGCTTTGCAGGTATGCAGACGAATGATCACTTTTATAGTCTATTTATACATCAGGATCATCCGAAAACTATTCTTACGGTTCTTTGTAACAGTTCTCTCGAAGGAATCTACTCTTTGCGGCTGGGGCTCTCACCAAAATTGCATGAAATTTTTTATTGATGATGACCTCTCGAAGATTGGGTTACATTAGCCAGAGCATAATTTAGAATGCAATGCTAGTGTTGCATCCTGTTGAATTTTATTGTTCCAGTTGCAATATTTTCATTTTTCTTCTTGATTTTTGTTGAGAAGTTTTGATATGAATATTCATGTTTTATCTCAAACAGTGGCCTTTGGTCTCACTCACATTTTAATTTTGTGACTTTTGATTAGTTTGTTAACTCTGGAACAAAAGATTATTATATTTTCGATATAAAAACGTCGGCTTTGGCACCCAAAAAACGAAAATAGTTCTGTGAAAAATATAAATTGGGCCACAAATTTTGGGAATCACACGGCGGATTTTATCAGATTAGGAGATTATATACATTGATTGAATCAAAATATAAGTATAAATAGGTAATAAATTATAGGGATAATTGTAGCAAAAGTTTCGAACCTTTGAAACACTGAGGATTCGTTTGATTGCAAAGATGAAATTTGGGTGGAAAGAAAATGAATTCTA
>NC_036237.1:259816-270145 GCF_002742605.1 Olea europaea var. sylvestris
ATATTTTATAATAATTCTTAAAATTCGTTTCCATTGTAAAAAAATAAATAGAAATAAAAATGGTAGCCTACCTAGAAAACCATTTCCCACCATATAGGTAGGAATTTGTTTTCCTTAAAAATCAAGAAAACTCCATTTTTCAAGAAAACCAAGAGAATGAATTTCATGGAAATTATTTGCTATCAAACACCACCAAAATGTGGAAAATAGAAAAAAATTTCCATTTTCCATGGAATTGTTGCCCAATCAAAAAGGGCCTAATAGACTTTTTCCAAATCTTTGATTTGTTGCAACCGTCATCATGTGAGGTCTTTTTGAATGATTTTTATCCAAAATTTTGTCAATTGACCAAAAAAATTATTTTGACCACATTTGAACAATTTTTAAAGAGGCAGAATGGTAACCTTATATTAAAATTAAAAATCAAAAAATAAAATTAATCTTCCTTTTTCCTAATCCAACCCCACCCAAATCGTAAAAATAAACCTTCATCCCCTTCAACGTATCTAAAAGAATATCAAGAAAGAAGTTAGCAAAAGTATTGGGAATTTACTTAAACATGCACAGCGGAAATAATACAGTTTCAATTCCCACAAGGATTCATCTTTTTATTTAGATAAGAATTGTGATGAGAATTATACATTTTCCTTGATTTTACAAATTCCTTTTGCGTTATCTTTATTCCAGCAACTTGAATCTGTCTCCCACAGCTGTTCAATTGTCCAACCTCCAATGAAATTCACACAGAGAATAGACTGCAACTGCTAAGATTTTTCCTCTTGTGCCAGCAAGAATAATGAAAACTCTATGGATCTAAAACCCTAGCCATGTATTTATATAAGCCCAAACGGGCTCGGTCGGATTCGGCCCAATATTTAATTAATCCATTTAATTAAATTCGGTCGGTGAATTAATTAATCTAATTAATTAATTCGGGGCTATAAATAAACAATCCAATTAATTAATTTATCCAACGAATGTTAAATTAATTAATTGACAATTTGCAATCTTCCAATTCTCTTTTGTGTGCGACCCATCAGGTTCCCGACTACGATGGCTAACAACGTGAAATATTATTTTGATCTAATCAAAACTGATAAATTAAACACCCTTTTAGTTTATCACAAATTCACACTCGTCGTCCCAGATTGACATTTAGCAATGTATTAAGGCAACACATGTGATGGGAAATGTCACGTGTTATGACAAAATCAAAATTGTTCATTTACCATGAAACTATAATCATTTCGTCAATATGATCCGATCAATTACGAGATATGGAAGTGTGTCAATCTCGATTATCGATCATATTTTTCATTCTATTATTAAGTCAATATGAGTCGAAAACTCCTTTTCGACATATGTGTATACCTTGGTCAAGGATTTCGTTATTAACTTAATTGAACGAAATGCAAATCACAATTTTTTACTATCTAAGAGTGACGAATCCTCTATTAGTCATTCACAACCTTCATATGGTTCTTGACATACCCGAACGATATCGTATTAGCGGCCCTTAGTAGAGCAACTCTAATACCGTCAAAGCATGACTGTCCTTATAAAAGGCACTTTAATGACCTCAAGTCATAGGACCAATTCCACTACCGAACATTAGAGATTAACCACCGACACTCAGATAGTTATCCATGTGAAATCTCTTAGCGGGTCTCCAATGTTTTGTTCTATAACAAAACATCCACGTGTTCATTTAAGTGTCACCACACTTTAGTTTCTGAGATCAGCTACTTACTTCACAAGTAAGAAATGACACACGTGATGGTCTATCTGTAATAACGATATCCGTATCTCGTTATTACTTACGACGACGGATTATTCAAAATCCAATTATACGTAATTTGTATCTCACAATCACAACTTCTTGTGATTAATAAATCACTTAAACTTGGATCTTCGGACTCTAATATTTAACATTATTTATCAAAAAATTAATTTAAATAAATAATAGATCTTGCCAAAGTTAAATACATTAAACATATTAAAAGTATTTACAACCTAAATCGGTTGGATTTAGGGCAATACTCTTACAAAAAGGACAAGCTTCATTCGAATGCTAGCTTGAGCTTAATAGATTGGGGATTTTCACTGCTAACACTTCTTACCTTGGGGATTATGGGTTTGTTGGAGAAAGGATGGTTTTTTAATAAAAGCTCGAGAGTGTTCGATTTTAGAAACAGTATTTCTTGAAATTGAATTGGTAGGTTTATTGTTGGTAATAAGAAAAGAGCTAAAGAAGTAGAAGGATAAAGAGAACTAGAGAATCCATTTGAAATATATGCTGCAAAAATCACTCTTATCTGCTTTTCTGTAATGTCTTGTGATGCTACTAGAAATCACACCTGTTGATTTCCCAAACTTGAGGATCATGAGTGAGCGCGATCGTAGTCTTTCGGTACCTGAAACAAAGGCAACGAGGTGTGTTCTCGTCATCCCTCTAATACTTAAGTCAGAAAGAGAATTATATGCGTAAGCTGTAAATTGAAAATAATGAAAAACGTACCTGGTCAATAACTCATTGGTTTGTATTTATAGGGACATGTAATACACCTCTAGTAGAATTTGAATTGGGTGGATGTTCTTATCCAATAGAGTCCTGTTAGGTAGAGGAGGTAGACCGATACCTTAATTGTGTTTAAGATAGAGTTCTTGCAGTGGTCAAGTATTGAAGTAATAGGGTAGAGTTAGAGTCCCAAGTACATAGGAATCCCATTGGATCAATAACAACTATTGTGGACCATTAAGGAAAGGTATTCTCGAGGACACTCCATACCCGAGGATGTAAATCACAGAATGTGGACACCACATGATCATCAATCCTCGAGCACTCAATCTCGGGGACCAAATGCTCGAGCACAGTGATGGTGGAATTGCGGGGGAAGGTCATTTCGAGTCCTCGGGACTACGGTGAATAGCTCAGCACAACAATGTTCGAGCATAACCAAAAACTGGCACATCATCTTGTATTATTTTGCAGAAGCCTCATTCTCACATGGAACCCTTTAGTGTTCATCCCTTCCTCTCTCTTTATCTGAAAAACTCTCATGAGATCGAGAGAGTTAGGAATGAAAAGTGGTTGAGATGGGATTTTCTGTATTTATGACAGATATTCAGGTGTCGCTCATTTTGAAACCATGACCCCACTCCACCTGAGTTAGGGGAACCGACCAGTCGAGGAGCGACTGGACCATCTCAGCCCACCTACATCTCTGGAAATCCACTACCACAAGGATGATTTCACTGATGGGTTTCTTGATTTGTTGTGGGGTGGGTTAGGGGAAGAAAGAAGATTAATTTTATTTTTTGATTTTAACGTAAAGTTATCATTTTGTCCTTTTAAAAATTGTTAAAATGTGGTCAATTTTTTTTTTTTTTTTGTCAATTGATGGAATTTGGATGAAAACCGTCCAAAATGGTCTCACATACAATGTTTGGAAATGTTAGGATGACGACTGCAACAAATCAATAGTTTGAAAAAAGTTTACTAGTATTTCAAAGATTTTGAGCTTCTGCTGCAGTTATTCCTAAATTATATACAAAAAATCTATCAGTCGGTTTTCAAAATCTAACATAAAATTATTTGCAACTATGATTATCCCCTGTTTGCCCTTATTTTGTGAAAATAAAAATGGGTGGAATAGTATTTTTTTAAAAAATGAGAGATTGAAAGAATTTTTTTTTTCGATTTACGTTTAATATTATTTTATAAAAAATTGTGTGATTAAAAATAAAAGAGATAAAAATAAAAATGTGATGAAATAAAAATTAATGAGATCAAACGGGGCTAAATGTTTGGATAGACAGTTTCGCCACTTTCACTGTCTAAAAATATCTTGCTTTTACTGTCCAGCTTCCTCCTCTTTTAAGGTATCACGTCACGCGCATAATCGGACAAAGAAACGACAAAACTTTTTCTGATCTACTTATGGAAAAACCCCGGATGGATGGATGTCCCACAATATTCTCGAAAGAATTGCAAAAAAGTCTTGTCTACAGTAACACTATTCCATCTTAATCTCGTTGAACTACACGCCTAAAAAATCGACTTTGATACTTGAAAATGAGTGGGCCTCCGTTTGTAAAGAAGCTGAAAATTGAAGCAGATGAAAATGGAAAAACAATGGAAGAAGAAAACAGAAATGAACAAGAAGAAGCACTGCTGGCTCTCATCGATCACCGCACAAAAGAAGTCGTGCATCTTCGCCAACGCGTTTCTTATTACACATCCCAGGTTCAATTTGTTTTTTTATTTTTATTGGGTTTCATTCAAGGTTTTTTGCATCAGATATTTGGGGAATTAAATTTTTTTTTTTTTTTTTTTGATAGTGTGTGTATATATACTACATATTGATTGATTTTGTTATTTCAGCTCAATTGACCTTCCAATTTTGTTGTGTTATTTTTACATGTTAGGATATTATAGATTGTGCTTTTATTATGGCTAAATATTTCCTTTTTTTATTTTATCACAATATAATTGTATCTTTGAAGTGTTGAAGCGGAAGTTCAAAATGCCTATGCTTGTAACTTTTTGATTCTCAGATGGGAGATATTTTGCGGAAAAAAATTCACGAGGTTTATGGAAGTTAAATAATTCACCACTTAGGGTAAATAGAAATTCTGCACAAGTAGGACATTGTGCATTTGAAGCTAATAGATTATTTCGTTAACTTCTGTAACATGTGAAGGTTAACGAGTGTTGTGTGCAAATGGAATAGACAAGTAGGTGTCACTTTTTGTTTTAGGGAATGTATCAGTCAGTTAATATACACAGACAAAAATTTCTTTCGAATCAAAAAGTAGGTGTCACTTTTTGGCTACCAGAAATATGGAGTTTATGGAGAAAAAAGATTTGAAAACTAATCCTATGGTTTGTTGCTCTCGAATCAATGATCTATGAAGTCCTTTTTTTTTGATGATTACTCAAGGCTGTCACGAAGTTACCTCTCTGGCCAATCAAGTTGACAATGTGTTGATTTATAATGGCATACGAAACTGTGCGGTCTGTTGTTCACTCATGAATGGTGGAGAATCATCGGTGTTTGATTGCCCTTCTCTAACAACCTATGATTGGAAATCTTACAATCGTTTCATGTGAGCCTGTTATCATCGGTTTTGCTTGATTGTAAACTTAACTGGTAAATCTACACTTGGTTGATCTGGACTTGTGAAATGCCTAGGTAATCTGCATTGGGTTTGCATTTTGCTGTGAAGTCTGATGGTGCTTCAACTTAGTTTCTTTCTATATCTGTGTGGATGTTAATGTTTGGCTGTAGGAATTTCTTCTATCTTTATTGGGAAACCATGGCTGAACATTCGTTTATATTGGGTCTATAGCTCAATGAAGCAGAGAGGAGGCTGGATGAGACACAAATTAAACTGGCTCATCTTCAAGGACGGGACAAAGGGCCAGCTTTGAAAAATTCACCTCGAAAGGAAGAAGTCAAAGTTGAAAGAAGATCCACGAGTCCTGTTCAGGTCAGTGAAGGCTCTTCTCAAAGCCAGTCTCATGGTCCACCTCGTTCAGGCCAGGAAACCATAAAGTCGTCCAGTGATAATCTGAATACTTATGGAACACCAAGTAGTCCTTTCTACAAAAAGGAGGATTCTCCTCAAACCCAAAGTCAATCTACACGGTCTGCTACTCCAAATACTTCACAGCCTATAAAGATGAAAGCATCTGGAACTAAAGTTTCCAGTGGTTATGGTTCTCAGCCCAGTGCGTCGAGGCCAACTCGTGTCAACAATATTGTACAATCCAAAGAGGACAGATCGCATAGAACATCTTCTCAGCGGGAATCCATGGAAACTCAACCTAAAAAAACAAAGAGGAAGCTTGGTATGATTCTTCTTTGAGTCCTTTAGCACTGCACTGTTAAGTTATTACGTTTTGACTTTTTGGCTTCATAGATGTTGGAAATTGTATCTGGAGATTTCATCTATTAAACATACTTGCAAAATGGCCTCTCTTAATTTATATCATATTTTTTCATCAATCAAGATGTATTCATCATTTTTTCTTTCTGATGTAGAGCTGAAAGAACATAAAGAGTTGATTCCATTAATAGGCAGCAGCTCCTCACCAAATATAATCCGCACCCAGACAGGATGTTTTCAATCTAGTCAACACAAAAGAAAGTTGAGAAGTCTTGTAATGTGTCCGACAAATGATCAACTATTTGTGACCAGGTACTTTGGACACTTTTAAAAATCTGATCAAAAGGTCGTAAATTTTTATGCTTCTAAATTTTGATAAGTGAGATGTTGATTAACCTCAGAAAGAAAGAAAAACCAGGGCATCATTTGGTTAAGACTTGGTTTCCTTAGGCGTGTTAAGCAGCACTATGTAGGTTTTGTCATCTGCATACATAAAAAGAAATGTTATAATTCTTTATTTTTTAATTGATCATTTTGAATGATACATATGATAATATCATCATGAGGTTCTTACTCTTGATATATCCCGCACACATGCATTCACAGTTCTTGCAGCATGATGTGAGATTTGTACCGAAATTCATAATTGTAATTTTTCTATTTTATTCTGGAGACAAAGTTATCTTTTCACTACTTCAAATGTTCAGTCTTTACAAAATTTTATTTTATGTGTTGGAGTGGCTTTTCACTTTTTCTAGAGCTTTCTATTGCTTGATGCCCAGAACCAAATAATCATTTCCAATGGCGAGTTCTTTGCTCAGGGCTATGTTAGCAATAATGATAGCTTGTGCAAATCAATATTTTCCCTTATTGTCAGATTGGGCGACAAACTGGTTGTTAGTTTTACAAAAGTGAGTACGAGAGGGTTGGAAATAACCAGCATTTCTATATTATTGAAATTTTAGATATAATTTTGGCTCACTCTTTAACGAGGTAATGGAGCTTCATACGAATTGTTTTGCCAGTACTTTTTCCTTCCATTTCATCATGACAATTTTTTGATGTGATTAATTTCTTTCTTAATATCACAATTAATCTTGTTGCATCATCTATCAAAGAATTCCTTCAACTGTTGCTAACTCAACCTTCTCATAAATGGTATTCTCAAGTATTTAAATTCTCACGATTATGGACATTTAAGAATTCAGTGAAGTTCAGCAACTTCCATATTTTATGAGTAATAAGAACTTTTGATCCCCTATCTAATTCCTACTTCAGTTCTGTCAAATGAATGGACAATGAATGAACTTCTTAATATAGGTTATCAAAACAGAGTTAGGTGTAAGAGGCAAGGGTTCTAAAAAGTTCGAGGTTAATGCAAACTGCACAGTACAGTGAAGGTCAGAGATAGTTGATTCATTGTACCATAGAAAATCTGTTTGCTATGAAAGATTGAATTACCTACGGGGTGGGGGTATCATTTCTACAATTTAGTTTAACCTGGTTTTGCATCTTGTGGCAGACTGGTTGAATCTCAATCCTTTCAGAATATGTCATAAAATATTCCATGGTTCACATGCAGTTCACAAATCTTGAAATGATTCTTGAGTTCTTTTCTGATTAGAGCAAATTGAGCTCAATCATACTGCTTTGATAGCTTTGAGAATGCTACCTTCGTCATTAAATGTCAATTTTGATATTTCATGTGAGTTGCATTTAAGATGATCAAGAGGATCATGCAGTGCTGCATGAACTTTAGTGACACAGAAAGCCGTCTAGGGTTGTTCATATCATATTTATCCCAACTAACAACTCTACAGATTCTAACTTCTTTTCTTGTGTATATGAATGATTTTGCAGCGCATTGGATGGAGATGTCAATTTGTGGCAAATTCAGGGCAGAGGGTTAGTTTTTATCTTATGAAGAATCTCTGTGCTTTCATCCATGTTCTTTAATTTTTTTCGAATTTCTTGACATTCTCATTAAAAAGAAGAGTGGTGCATTCTTATATTCTTAAAATATTTAGTTCAATCGTACCCTTGTTTTAGTAATTTGAGTTCTTGACTTCAATTGTTTTCTCTCATTATATAAAAGTGCAGATCAAGTGCTCATCGTCTAAGTACAACTGACTGTCAATCAGCCAAGCAGAGGAGATGGCCAGAAGATATAGCTTGGCATCCACAAGGAACCAGCCTCTTTTCAGTTTATAGTGCAGATGGTGGGGATTCTCAGATATCAATTCTGAATCTTAATAAGGGAAAAGAGGTAAGGATCATGATTGAGAGCTAGTTTTTTTTTTTTTTTAGTATTATCTTAAGCTTGCAGGTGTACATTTGACATGTACCCATGTAAAGTACAGACATTACCATGTCATCTTTGTGCCTTTATTCCAATCTAGCATATGTGGTGATCAGATTCATTTTCATAATGAAATATACGACAAATGGAAAATTTGTTGGATCTACATTGCTTGTGTCCCAGACATCGCAAACATTTGACAGTAACTGTATACAAGAATTGGTGTCTATCCATAAAGTAATTGCCTATTGGTTGAGCTATCCTTTTGACTTGTCAAATTCTCTCGGCAGTTTCTTCTAACTAATGCAGCACACAATCTCTTTGCGTTCCCCCTTATTAGTGAGCAGGGCTCAAAGCTGGGGAAAAAAAAAAAAATACCATGTAAGAAATTTGGGTTACTTCCCGAATCCAATTGGAAGTGGGTGGGCATATATATTTTACTTATCTAATTTTCTTAAAGGTTCATTCTAACCCATGTGCTACTAGAGCTTTTTGTGAAAGGAGGCCTTAGGGAATGAGAATCCAATTCATTCTTTATTGAAAAGTAGACTGAGGTGGGTTAAGGTTGCAAAAGATGTAATTTTTGAACTAATTTTTTGAGTACGTTTTTTCCATAAATGGAGACGGTATTACTGAACATTATAGCAATTTCTGAAACTTACATTTTGATCCTAATCTTCTTCAACTGCCTCAATCCTTTAACATTTATTTTATTTCCAATGTACTCCTTCACTAACATAAAATGTTTTGTCACACTGAACTCCCCTGGTTCCCCGCTGCACACACACACACACACTCTCTCTCTCTCTCTCTCTCTCTCTCACACACACACACACACACACACATTTACACCCATTATTAGTCACCTAAGGCGTACACCATGAGGCTTTTTGATGCCGGATGTTATGTGAGAATTGTAGGGGAAGGGGAAAGTGGAGAGAAGAAGAGAAAGGAGGGGGAAAGAGATAAGAAGAGGGGAAGATGAGAAGATAGAAATTAGGGAGAGAAATCAATTTATTTCATAATCAAAAGTTGTTTTATTACAATGCAAAAGAGCCCTTTATATAGGGTTTGAAATATTATATCTTAAGAAGGAAAATATCTAATAAAAGCAACTAAATTTAACCTAATTGTATTTTCTAAAATACAACATAAAATTGAAAGCTAAACATAATAATATTCCTTCTAATATTGCATCATTTTTATTAAGTACCTCGAGCTTGCACTTTAAGTGCTATATGTCCGGGCTTATAACTTGTCATACTGAGACGCACGCCGCAAGGCATAGGCCTTGGGGTGACCGAGGTATGCACTCCATTGTCTTGTTCTTTTTGGTTTTTGTTTATTGCCTTACAACTTTGAATAATGCTATTTGCAGTCATTCACCAACGTAGTCGCCCTATATGGCACCTATGTGGCAGTTAGTGATTTGATATATATAGCAAGAAAAAATTATCAAATTAATATATCAAATTACAAATCGCCATTTAGGATGCTACGTAGGGCGACTACTAGCGACTATGAATAACATTACTTTAAACTTTTGGTCTTTTATTATAACCTAGAACGTTTGAAGGGCATCTAAGACTAATTTAAACACAATTCAACCTACAAACTTGAAAAAGAGGCATTAGAGAATAAAGAAGAGGACAAATAAAGCAAGCGTAATCTAGCCTTCTATGAGTGAAGCACGATAAAACCCTCTCCTAAGTGAAGTTCCAAGTTTTCGGCATTAAAAAGGTTGATAACAGGAGTGCCGCGACACGTAACTTCACTCTTTTTCTTTCTTCAATATTTTTCTTTTTGTTGTCTTTGTATTTTTTGATTGATTTCTTTTCTCTATATTTCTGTTCTTTTAAAGTTAATTGAATAATAAGTTCCTAAGTGGCTGGTCAGGTGCTTCACTTGTTTTAGGCTTTTAGTTCTAGTTGTGGATTAATGGTCTTAATATGTGATGACAATCAGTTAAAAGTATTTTTGCTGCTATATTTATATTTATTTAAGTTTAGAATTGTAATTTAGACTTATATTCTCTTTGAAATGTTTTGTTATTATATTTTAGATAGTTAACGGTTTCTTATGAATATAATTTTTATATTTTGTTAGTTTTTAACTTATATTATTGGTTTATGTTGAGG
>NC_036237.1:274032-276506 GCF_002742605.1 Olea europaea var. sylvestris
TTTTTTTTTTTAAACTGCTGCATTTAAGGTAGCACAAAATACTGCCTTTTAAAGGCAGCAGCTGGCTGCCTTAAAAAGGCAGCACAAATTCTGTATATAATGCACAAAAAAAGGGGGTGTCTAACTACTTTTAGCACAAATGCTGTATATAATGCACAAAAAAAGGGGGTGTCTAACGACTTTTCCCTAATCGAGATTATGATCAACATTTAGAGGTAATACTGTATATAATGCGCAAAAAAAAAAAAAGGTGTGGTATGGTCATAAAACGAAGGATCGTATAAAAACTTGTGAAAGGAGTCGAGTCGAGCCAACGCATCCAACCTTTTGGATAGCTAGCCCTCTATTTTTTAAGAATAATTTGGTCATTGAATTTTAATTTTTTCTACATAATTTATAGATTCTTTTTCACGTCTATCATTGTGTTAGTCTTCTTATAACTCAGATGTGGCAAAATGTATAGTCCTTAAACACATCAAATTTAACATTAATTTTTGAAAAAGAAGACTAATGTAATGATGAGTGCGAAAGAAAACATGAAGTCCTATAATTAATTTGAAACAAATTAAAGTTTAGTGACCAAATTAAAACCAACCTGTAAGTTCAGTGACCAATCGAGCTATTTACCCCATTATTGCAGTGTCTTGCACACCATTAACATCAAGTCCGATGCAGTCTTGTATTTTGCTTTAGGCTTTGTTTGTCTATTATTCTAGCAAATTATTTTTTCTATAGGACCCATTTTTAATCACATATTTTTCTTTAAAATAATATTATACGTAAATAAAAAAAAATTCCTTCTTTTTTAATCATATATTTCAACATTAATCACTCCATAATACATTATTCACGAATAATGGGGCACAAGCACCCCCTTAATGTATAGGTTTTCTTCTTCACCAAACGAAACCAATCACACGTCGGCTTGCGGGTTCAGCTCGTTTCAACTAGGTCCATGGTTTTGAACTCATTTTAAGACGAGTCATGGATCGAATCAAGCTCACTTTTTTCCACGAGCTAACTTGTTCATGCTCGTGGACCAGCTCATTTTTTGCTTATTTTTATTGCTCTCTTTATTGATTTCTTTTTTAAAAAATTGTTAATTTTTCAAACAGTAAAACAACGAGCTAGATTGTGAGGTCCACGAGCTTACAAGCTGAACTAAGTGGGAAATACATGAAATTGATCCATTTAAGGTCATTTTTCTAAAATGGCCTTTGACCATTCAAATGCTAAAATCTGCCTAAAATACCCCCAACATAAAATTTATAACCAACCCATCTTAATTTTAAAAGAGTTCAACTAAGCCCTCAAATTTTTATCTTTAATTTTTCCGCCTCGTAAAAAATTGGTATCAAAGCCTAGTAACGAAACTGAAGAATATTTTATTTAAAATGAATAGAAAAGATAAAATGATTTTAGAAGAATTACAAAATATTAGTATATTAACTAATACTAAATGTATTAAATTACAAGAATTAGCAATAAATTTAAGTATTGAATATAAATATCTAATTGAAGAAATAAAACAAATTAATAATTCTCAAAAATTAATTGAAACAAAAAATAAAGTATTACAGATCCTGGTAGATGAATTTCTCAAATATGAAGAGGAAGATATGATTATAAATCAATTTTTAAAACAATATGATAATTATCCTAAGCCTTTAGAAAAACCAAACATTACTAATCAAGATGTCATGACTAGTGTTAAGCCTATGATTATCACTCCATATTGGGTCATTTTATTGGACTCGAACCAGGCCCGTTAGTGTTGGGTCCCAAAGTCGAGGCTCTAACAAGGCCAACCGAGGCGCAGTCGAGGCCCTAAGAAGTCTAGCCGAAACGCCTGTCGAGGTGTCTATTATTTTGCTCACCTCGTATTGGACTCAGATTTAGGCTCACTAACCCGTTTGGCCCGCTTCACATCCATTTCTCTATACATATGGATTCAACTCACACAATCATGACATGTTTTACATTCTCAATCCAAATCCCATATCCATCCTATTGCACTCTATATTTCTATTTTCGTCCATCCGTTGACGTGATCGTCGGAGTGCAAACGGTCGCGGGACCTTTTTCTTGTCCAACGGCCTTTGCCTTTTGACTCGGTATTACATGTGCAGGTTTCGAGGGGACAACGTTAGAGAATCTGTTGGAGCCAGAAGGTTAACAGATTGACGCCGTCCGTAACAAATGCTACGTCAACCATATTATACCACATACCATATGGTCACCGAAAATTGAAAATTTTCCGGGCGGCAGTGTTCTACCAAAAGAGAAAAGATAGCAACTAGACAGGATGGGATTTTCTGGGTAGTTTCCTCTACCAAAACGATAGAGCCAGCCATCCAAAAAGAAGAAGAGTAACTTGCTGGAAATAAAGGGGCAACACAAGAATCTATTCATGGGAAAAATGAAGGCAGATCTTAAAAGGAAATTTTCAACATCAAATTGAAGAATTCAACCAC
>NC_036237.1:279424-280117 GCF_002742605.1 Olea europaea var. sylvestris
ACAAAGCTTAGAACAATTAGCTATGCAAACTGAAAATATATATATGAATGATCCTCCACCTAAAGAAGAAACTACTGAAATTACTACTCCACCTTTAAATCAACAAGTTGAAAATCGGCCGTTAATTGGAGAAACTAGTAGAACTAATATTAATACAGATTGGACTCAAGTTGAATCTGATGATTGGAATTTTGAATGGATAAAAGAACAAGAAGGCTACAATTTCATAAAGGAACCAAAAACTATGTCAACCAAACATATAGATCTTAGAGATAATAATCCAGTAAAATTATTTGAAAAAGAACTTCTGAAGAAACTAAAAATAAAATTAAATATGGCGAAAAATCTACAACTACCATAGGTAGCAATGAAAGTTTAGATGCTGAAAATTTTAAAGAAGTGTTAAAACAAATTGAAAATTTTTTTAGACACCTTTTATTAGGATAAGTTATACCTGAAACTAAAATTCATATGATTACTCAAGAAACTTTACAAGCTGAAAGAGAAATGGAACTATTAAAAATTTGTGATATGTGTGAATTAAATGAATACACTAAGAAATTTGAAAAGATATATATCAAAGCATCTAAATCTATAAAAGAAAGGAATCTATCAGAAGAAGATATAAAATTATTAAATAGATATTTTCTTAAATTACTTTGGCCATGGGGTCAGAAGTTATTTGAAGATTAC
>NC_036237.1:280217-280746 GCF_002742605.1 Olea europaea var. sylvestris
AAAAAAAAAAAAATGTTTCCTGTCCAGGATAAAGATGAAAGCCAAGAAAGTCTACGCAAAGGACTTCCTGTGGTCTCCTTCTCTATGGGTGACTCTGCAGAATTTTTATACGGGGAACAGAGGGACATTGACAAGGCGGAAAAGGTTGTGTTGGAGTCAGGAGATGTGTTAATATTTGGTGGGAAGTCGAGGAATATATTTCATGGAGTTAGTTCTGTTATTCCAAACACTGCTCCTAAGGTTTTCTCAGAGGAAACAAATCTAAGACCTGGCCGTTTGAATCTCACATTCAGAGAGTACTGACATTCTCCTGGCATATGTTGTTCATTTGGTACAATTTTAATTTGACTTTATTGTGAATCATCATTAATGTCCTATCATACATTTTGTAGAGCCTTGCTCTTTAAATGTGTAGTTGAGTTTTTACCTTGGCAAAATGAATGCTTACACAAGAGTTCCTTGTGTCCTTTCCAAAGATACATTACAAGAGCATTAATATATTCATTGCTGAAGGTAATTAGTGATTAAA
>NC_036237.1:280846-285277 GCF_002742605.1 Olea europaea var. sylvestris
TATATTTAGAAATCTTTGGGGTGACCTAATACATGTATGAATACCCAATATATTGGTGAACTATACGAAAAAGATTCACGTTCAACAAGTTTTTACATCGACGAAACTATTTTTTTTTTAAGAAAATGCAGCTCTTTTGGCAATCCCCTGATTATCCTAGTAAATTGTCCAATGATACTTGTTTCTGGTTATGAATTTATCTCCTCTTTGTTACTAATTGGAGTAAAACAGCAAGATGTCTTATCTACAGGGAATCAGCAAAGCAACATAACCACGGCCACCTGGAATTTTGTCAGAAATGTGTCTAAGGGTACGTGACGCAGACAAGTAGTAGACATAAGTTTATTTGTACTAGATTCTTACGCACTAAACATTCTTATCTAGATGTTGATTCCACCCCACGGGTTCTATTGACTCATATTCCTTTGTATCGCCCGGATTCGACCTCATGTGGCCCACATCGTTCTTCACCTATCATCAATCAGGTGCTTATCAATATTCTTCCATGATCCTTTATTTCTGATTGAAGTTGTGAAACATGTTCTTCCTTTTGCTTTAGACGTTTTATTGTTTATTTTTATACAATGTAATAACGTGAAATGTGCATGCATCTTATCTGCTTGTTCGGTTCAGAGAATTTCTCGTTCTGCTCATGATCAAGATATACTGTAAGCTAGCTTCTTTTTCCTTTTAATGGCATTTTGGTTCGAAGGATTGGATAACACTGAACGGAATTAAAAAAGGAAAAAAAAGTTCAAATCTTTTTTATTATACCGTCCAGTCATATCCAACGATCCTTACCAAACATGCACTTACTGTACTGGTCTTGTTTGTAATACATTCAACTTTATACTTGTACACTTTGACCGAGAACTTGTTGGTCAATTCTCTGGTGCAGGTACCAAAATTACATCACTGAAAAATCTACAGATGAGTTACTGGACCTCATCAGACCTGTATGTATTCTCTTCATTTCACAATGAATGCTGGAGAATAGGATGAGTGAAATGAAGCAGGGCACAATGATGAACTAATTTGTGTTGATGTAGGTGCTAGTCTTATCCGGTCATGATCATGATCAATGTACAATTACCCACACGTCTAAGTATGGTGCAGTGAGCGAGGTAAGCTCGTTATGACATTTTTCAGCATGCTGGAGTCACGGGTAGAAAAAGAACTCAAATATTGTCTATAGTCCTGTGTTAGGGATTAAAAAACCCCGATAGCAATAATAAAGGAAAGGGAAACAAAAACACAAATTCAATAATGGTTCACCCTCAATTTTATAGATACGTTCACTTGCCACTGTAGATTTTCTCTATAATTTAGAAAGAGATTATAAGGTTTTCATTTTCCTCACGCCTCTATCTTATCTCTAAAACAACCCAAACCCCCCCACCCCCACAAAAAAAAAAGGGGGAAAATTTTTTCTGTGCGAGCTGTCTGGTATTGTGTGTCTGTAGTGTTTTATCCTTGTATGGTTGTTATTCATTGCACTGCTGTAGATTGATGGATACATGCAGCATACTGTAGGAACTGTGAGCTGGCAGCAAGGGAATTTGTATCCTTCTTTCATGCTGTTATCTGCCTGTAATTTCACCTTACCAGATGGATCCAGTCCAGAAGATGCCATATCCACTCATCTGTGCTTTCTTCCTGCGCAATTGTTCATTTACATATGGTAAATATACATGCTAGATGATAAACGGGAGCATCAAACATTTAATTTCGCTGAGCTTTTCTTATGAAATTCCATTTGCTGAACGTATCAGGTACTTATCTCTATTTGCGATGACACTTATTATCCTTCTGTGGCCTGCAAATGAAGTGTTCATTTTCCGGAAGTTTGGTGAATTGACGGGGTATATCAGAAGTATAATTAACTTTAGCAGCTTTAGAAACGGCATGAAAGAGAAAAATGAAGATGAGAATTGTGAGTATGAGACGATTTGGGATGCAGAAGGAAATATGCACCTTATTAGAAAAGCCTCTCAAGCCCCCAAAACATATTCAGACGAGAGGATCTTGACTGAGCGGTAGGTACACCCTCTTATGCAATCAACTCTGATTTCATTTTTGCTTGGAAATGCTTGCGTGTATTGCTTGGTTTCTCTATTTCGAACTTTCTTGTTTATTATGCATGTGAAATTGATCGTCCACTACTTTCCATCACTTCCATCCGTACGTCAACATATATTTGCGACTTGTCAATTTTTCTCAACACTCGCATAGACAGAGGATCTGTTAGGTTCTCAAGAGTTGCATGCTGCATGTTTTTTGTCCTGGGTTCTATTGATTGGTATAGTTTTAGTCTCTTTTACAAAATTACACTATTTATTGTTCTAGTTACATTTGAGATGTATAATTTCTTTTTCTTTCATTTGTTTATAATGTAACATTAATCACTAAGAAATGAAAAAATTGTCAACACAACAAGATATCCTCCAATAAAAGGGGTTGGGGAAATAGAAAAGGGAGAAAAATAATATTTTTCTTCATATTTCTCAAATTTGTCATTGTTTTGTGAACCTATATGAGAGAGTTTGTAACAATTACGTAGTGTATGCATCTATCTTTTACATTTTTGTGATTTTTCTCCAGTTTTATAGTTTTTCGCATAAACACTTTGTTGTTTTGTACATGTTATTCTTCTTACTTCTACGAGCATGTTTGGCTCAGATGATACGCACCCAAAAGCGCCCCAAAAAGCTATTTATAATATTACCCAATCATTCTCAAAGGAGAATGGTGTGCTTAATCTGGAAATAGATTTAGATACGTAACATTAGCCTTGTTTGGTTTGGAGTAAAATTAAAATTTTAGTAGATTTTGATAACATTTGATGAAATGTGTGGTTAAAAAAGTTGATAAAAGTTGTGGATCCCATGAAATGTGGTTAAAAATAAGTTACGGGGGAAAATGAGTTTTAAGGAAGGGGGGCAAACATGGGCTAAATATAGTAGAGACGTATAACATTTTTTCTGTGAATCTCGTTAACTGGAAATATAAACATGTTCATTCATATCGCTTGCAGGGGCAATGCAGTGATGCGATCAAAAGCTAAGAAACAGATGGCGCAAGAATTGGATCCATCAAATCCTTCAGACGTGAATATACACGTAGGGATCGACGGTTTGGTGAAATTGCCGACTAGAACAACCAGATCAACTGCAAAGATGGTGATCTGGAGATTACTGCGGGCTTTCCAAGCAATTACGATCATTGCTGCTGTTAATGTCCCTCTCTATGTGTTGCTGCTTTTTAAAGACTGGATCGACAAATGATATTGTACCAAGTTGGTTTCGAACCATTCATTTCTGGTCAAGTATAGGAGTCTGATTGAATATGGAAGAAAACGAGTCATCTTCACCGACTAGTTAAAGCAGAGTGGCAGCATTGCAATATTTGGAAACATGTTGCTGTTGGATTTCTTCACAAGAACGATTTTGAATATGAGGTCTTAATTGCTTGTGAAATAGAAGATACATTTCTATTAAGGTTCATGTTTCTTGGAATTTGGTCTCAACCAGTTGTATTCCTTATCGTTTTGTTTTGTACTAATATGGGAAAATTAAAGCTGGGATCTCAACTTATGTCAAATGTGGAATTTGAAAGTCAGTATAATTTTTTGAGGCCTATATCCCCCAACTTTCAAGAAATTAGGAACATAATTTGCCGCCTAGATAGTCATATTGAGGCGACCGTGTCTAGCCTCTAGCTTTTTGACGTAGAACAGATTGTTGAATGGATTGAAATAAAAAAAAGGTAATAGTGCAAAGAAAGTGTCCGAACTTCGGTTTGGGTCTATAGTATCATTTCAGAAAGAGACGATAAGATGAGTAGAACTCATCGATTTGTCGTGACATACGATTGATATTGGCTATCTGAGTTCATTTAGAACTCGAAAATCGCTTTTGAAGTTTTAGCGTTATTTTTGTCATTTAGTGTATATTGAATTCTTTTCAATTTTAATTTATTTAAACTCTTATAAATAAACGGGTATTTCATTGTATTTTTATCATCTTACATTAAAAAAAAATTTTAAATTTATTTTCTTCATAATTTGGTGGATTCCAAAAATTGTGTTCTTAAAATTTTTACTTGAATTCATTGTTTTGCGTGGCGTCACTTATGTACTTAATCCCAACTAGTCTCAACTCGCCTTCGAGGACCTGACTTGTATTGAAATTTATCAAGCTGAATTGTCATAGGCGATTTCTTTCTTTTTTCTCAAATTCAAACTCGAATGTCAATACAAAGATTCGAAAATTCTTCTCTCTCTTTTCTTTAGTTGAGAGATATTACAACACGTAGAATTACATTTTTACACTTAGGAATTATATAATTTGAAAGTGATATAGTATTAATAATAGAGAAAATGTAAATTAGCTTGGAGATCTTGAATAAGTATCTGTTAAAAATTGTAAAGTG
>NC_036237.1:294057-298151 GCF_002742605.1 Olea europaea var. sylvestris
ACACCCCCCCAAAAAAAAAAAAAAAGACACAATGCCAAAAAGATACTGATGCAACTCTGTTGTAAAGGAAATTTGAGATAAATCTAACAATATTGAGGTCTCGTACTTGCTTTCTCATCCAGTCTTTAACAGTTATACCATCTTGAGCCTCAACATAAGACTGTCCACCAATTATTGCTGGCAAGAGTCCTACAGCGAACTTGACTTTCTCTGGCCAAGTAAGCATTTCACTGTTCATCAAGATTGCCCATATTCCTGCCAATAACAATAAAATTTTACACAAGGAAACAATAGAGTAGAAAAACGTGCGCATCCTTATGCACCACCTACAGACCCTTATGAAACACATAAATGGAAACCTATCGTGCACGTCGTCTCAAGTATTAAAGGCATAGTTGTGTGAAAAGTAACTAGAGGATTTTTCTCATTTCAATCCTTGGCTTCTCCAATGATAAAATAAACAACTCACCATTTAATGGTGCAGGTAAGACTCCAGGAAAATCAAATCGGCTAAATTCCCCTGGCTTGCTTGGCATTGCAAAAATCATAGAATGCTCCTTCCACTGCAGCCGGTCATTGATGCCTAGCTCTCCAAATAGGTTCTGCACATTTGGGTAAGCCCCAACTTAAAGAAAATATATAATCAAATTGACAAGTGATTTGATGCATAACACAATGTATTTAAAGTTGCAACTGAGTACAAAAGACTTACAAAATATGTGTAACCCAGTTTCATACCAGTCTCCATCATCATCTTTCCATGCAGCGACCTGCTCAATGAGGGACAAATTCAGAGAAGAAACATTTTAAGCATAAAAGAATAGTTTTGAAAAGAACGTCAGCAAGGAAGCATTTTACAAACCTTTCCACCCAGGACATCCCTTCCTTCCAACAATATCGGTTTATGACCTGCATCGACCAAATACTTTGCAGTAGACAAACCAGCCAAACCTGCAAGCATCCAGTAGTTCAACTCATCGGCACTAGGTGAATGATTACATTATATAAATCTTTGACTAAATTCAGTGTAGTATTTATATTAGTTTCTACCTATAGATTCAAAAAGTACAATGTGAGAAAGAAAAATATATACAAGTCCAAAATATGAACTATAGAATTCGATTGACATAAAAATCCATTAAAAAGCAACTCGTTGATTGGATTTGTCGAAAAGGATAGTAAAGAAATCCTATGTTGAGGAATATACTTGATATCACTTTTACATGACACAACTGTACTTATTCCCAAGGGAAGTTGGGATACTTTGAGATAAATAATTACAAAATAACATTCTAAATTTCTAAACAAAATTCACCACCGAATTGCATAAAGCACTAATAGCTAACTACACTTTAGTCATAGTGTAAAAGGGTATGTGAATTCGCTGGAATTTTAATCTATTTGCTCAAGAAACAGAAAAGGGAAAAACTATTTAAAAGATAAAGGGAAAATGTTATTCCCACCTGCACCAGCAATGACTATCTTTAATGGTTTGTTTGGACGTGGAGAGTTACGAAACGTTGAAGATAAATAAGAAGCTTCCAAATAATTGACTGTACTCTCAATCTCCGGTCTTGGATAGTCAATGCAAACAACC
This sequence comes from Olea europaea var. sylvestris, assembly GCF_002742605.1. Lineage (NCBI taxonomy): Eukaryota > Viridiplantae > Streptophyta > Magnoliopsida > Lamiales > Oleaceae > Olea > Olea europaea. The sequence goes on from NC_036237.1 coordinate 295,655, forward strand.
TATATAACGAAAATAACATCAATGTGTTCTTCATTCATTAACATTTCACAAACCCCTAATCATTTAGCATTTCTTTGGGGCCAGACCTTCAATGGGGGCACATCTTTTCTTGATCTCGTCATAAAAGCATTAGCAGAAGGACTCTTCAATTTACGACCCATAGCATCACTACTTGCAAATGATAGTGTATTCATTTTCCCATCAAGACAGTAGCATCTCCAAGACTGAGAGCTCCAAAGATTATTTAATTTACTTTGCCCTCTCAAATTGACAGCAGAAACATGTCCAAATTGGGACATTTCGAAACTCAATATTTCTTCAAAAAAATGTTTATGAATTCAACGAGCTCCAAATTTGCAACCCTGAAACTCTAAATACATGTCATACTTAAAATATATCTATATCAAGAATCCAAAAGCAAATAGTTCGCATAAATACTTGAATTTAGACAAGAACATGAAATCCTAACCTTTAAAGCTTTTCAAATTTCTACCTCAAAAACCCAGATATATTTCTTTGTTTTTATAAACTGCTGAATTGCACAGAAATAGACGTAACTCGAAACAAAGAATCCGCTCTCAGTTAACTTCAAATTAATCTTATTTTTATCCATATCAAGAACCTGAACCCCTAAAGCAAATAGTTTGTGTACATACTTACATTTAGCCAAGAACAAGAAATTCCAACCTTTTATGCCTCTCAAAATTCTACCCAAAAACTCAGATATTTTATTTTGTTTATAGAATTGCAAAGAAATGAATGTAACTCGAATCAAAGAACCCAAACACAGAAAAATAAAAAGCAGTAACTTTTGAACACCCTTTCAAGCACACTATCAGTTAATTTCATTAATCTTTTCCCTATAAAATCCCAACTCAAGATTGTTTCTTTTTAGCAAAACCAGCTTATAACCAAATGATTTAAAGAAGATGAAGGAAAAAGCGATTCAAATTCTGTTAAATTAGAGAATTTTACCTTCCGGGCAAATCAAAAGGAGGTGACACTCGAGAGAGCTCTTAATTCAGCTACTTAAAAAGTGAAAATTGAAAGGGTATTTTCAAGAATTAAGATAATGGGTAGAGTTTACAGGCACTAAGTTATGGTGGTGTGGCATCCTAGAGCTAAGATGACGTGGTGGAGTGGTTACACAACAAAAATATGAATTTAGGAATAAATAAATGGGAACTTGGTTTGGCCGCATGCGTGTTCGTTAAATTGTTTGTTATAGCCAAGAATATTCCATCCGTCCGTCCACTCGTTATTAGGGAGGCTCGGCCCAGCCCGTATACACAAGAGCTTGTGGGCTGAGCTGATCTTTAGCTCTCGAACTCGTCATCTTATATATATATATATGTATAAAACACAAATGCATTTAAAAAAAAATTAATGAAGACAATTGTTTTTTTTTTTTAAATTTCTATCATATAGTAATATTTTCTATAAAATATTAAACATTTATATAATAAAGGCGATTTTTTTTTGAAATACATTTATGAAAAATATATTTTTTTCGTTTTCTTTTTAAAATAGATAAAATATAAACCCTCCTATTTTATTCGGGTTTGAGATCGGTTACATTAATTTTAAGTAAGCGGAATTAAAAATTATACACAAACAACTTGTTGCAACGTGTACAATCTTTTAAAGAAAATTAAATGTAACGATTAAAAAATAAAAAATTTTGATTTATATAATTAAATTAAATATTACTTACCTAACGATGTGTAATTTCAGCATATTTATCTTGTAATCGAAAATGAACATTCTGTTAATCTTTTACGCACATTAACGCTTCCAAAACATCTTCTTTTCAGTCAGCTCTTGAAATCGGTTAAAGCCCTTTTACCTGCACTATAAGCAGACTCCGAAGCAACAGTGTTCACCGGAGGTGTCAGCAAATCTTTCGCAATTACAGGAACAACTGACCAACATCTTTCATACTTTCGCCAGAATTCAATTACATTTTATGAACTTTTTTTAATTGTTTTGTTTGTTGGCATATTCTAATTGAAGTAATCAATTAATTCGATAGGCATCGCATTTTGATGAGATGCAGATGTAGACGACATGGCACTAGATAAACACATTACCGTTGCATCATATCTATATGTATTAATGTTTTGAAATAAATTCATTATTTCGGCGTCATCTTCTTCAATTTCAGCTTGAGGAGTATGTGCAGAGGGTATTCGATTAACATTCGCACCCATTCGATCTGCATATAATTCATACATTTCATATAATATTTGCTCTAAATTCCTATAGGTGATAGATGTATCAAACGTTGAGATTTTGTTGATTTGATCAACAACGTATTTAGTTCCCGATAAAATATATTGAGGGTCCATTATGCATGCTAAATAAAATAATATAGGCAAGTCTTCTTAATATTTTCTAAACTTTAATTCAATAGCAATTATAATTTCATTAAAATCAAGATCATTTTTATATTTATAGAATGTTATTGCAATTATACAGAGTCGTTCAAGTACCATAC
>NC_036237.1:305674-307729 GCF_002742605.1 Olea europaea var. sylvestris
TGGCCTTATTTGACTGAACATTTCAGTAAGTGCATCTACCGAAAATGGCTCCTCACTCTGTGCAATAATTTGAGTTTCTTCTCCATCTTGGACCACTCTGACAGGTCTGTAATTTCCTTCGTACATGAACCTTTTCACTGAGTTTGCTTCTGCGACAAAAGGTCTATGATCTGCCTGCACCACTTTTGCTTCACCCTTGTCATTCCAGAAAATCTGGCATTGATGGAGTGATGAAGGTATCCAGCGACTTCCGTGTATCCAATCCCTTCCTAATAATACATTGTAACTGGTAGGACCATCTATTATGAAGAAGACTGTGGTCCTAGTAGTTGTCCCTACAGTTATATCCAATGGCATAACCCCTTTAGTTAAAGTTGCTCCTCCATTGAAACTTGTAAGGATGACTTCTGTTGGAATCACATCACTTTCTGTCTTTGCAAATTTCCTCATCATCCTGATGGAATGGTGTTTATAGATGCTCCATTATCGAGGAGTACTTTCGCCACAGGTATACTGTTAACTAAAGCCTTAACGTACAATGGTCTCAAGTGTTTAGTTAACTTTATGACTGGTCTCTTAAAAATAACCTTTTCGACAGTATCTATTTCCACTTCCTGCTTGTTCTCTGTTAAATTATCCTTTTGTGATAAGTCAACGTACAGTATGTCGCACTGAGCTTCCGTTTCCTGAATTTCTTTTTATTGTTTTCTAATGCTTCTTTTTCTGTTGCCCAATCTGTGGGAGGAGGCATTATTCTTGGAGGTGATCCATACTTTTCAAAGCGATGTACTCTCTTTTTCCTCTTGCGCGTTCCGTACAGCACATAATAATCGAAAGAACGCCTAGATGGTTCCCCCAACAAGTCCACTTCACGAACTCCTTCTCGATATAGTTGCTTGAACAGAGTGTTGTGCGATACTCCTCTCTTTCTTCTTTCTGCTTCCAGATCAATTTTCTCTTCGATGTCCGTCATACCATCATCCTCTTTACCATTGTAGGCTCCTCTAGAAGTTTGGCCTTCTTCACATTCCAGCACACATGCTTCTTCCTCGTTATCCTCCCTCTCTTCTTCTTCTTTCTCTTTGTTCTTAAACTCATTGGCTAATAAATAGTTATTAGCCATGACAGGAGGTAACGTATCGAACTGAATAGTAAGACACTGATCTGGATCTTCTCCATCTCTTCTGTCTCACTCAAACTTCGATCTCCCAGAAGAACTCTATGACAATTCTTCCATCGATTCACCTGTACCAGTCTCCTCACTGTCTTCGAGAACATTTTGATTGGCCACATCGAGTAGTTTAGGCGCCTTAGGACGTTGCACTCCTTGTTGTTGCCTCATCATTCGTCCATAATTCCGTTGAAAATGCCTTTGTTGGGTTTTAGTCATTTCATTGAAGGGTATCACCCTTCTTGCATTATACTGGAATGAATGCCATACATTTGGTTGGCGAGGTTGTGGCCTGAATGTTCTTCCATCATTTATTGACCTAAACTGCCTCTCAAAAGGCGGTCCCCTATAGAATGATGTACCTCGCCCTCTACCAAGCTGAGCGTTTTGGAGAAAACTAGGGCGATGTTGATGTTGCCATATCCCTGGTTTCTCTGTATTTGCACTCACTTCTCTTTTACATCTTGCACACAGGACGTCTTCATCCTTTTTAGGCTCCTTCCCTTTGATACGTTCAAAGATATTGGGGTGTGGCCCAGGGTCCTCTTCTCCGTCATCTATAAGCAACTTGAATTTCGGCAACTTGTTTTCGAAACCAGTTGTCACCATGTTCACCCCAAGTGGCTGTGGAAAAGGGTTTTCATCCACTGTCATCTTCTCTTATCCTCGAACGTAATTCGTCCTGATTCAATGGCGTCCTGTAACACGTGGCGAAAAATCAAACAATTGTTAGTCAAATGCGATCATGCATTATGCCACTTACAATATTTTTTACTTTTAATTTGTTCGGGGCCTGGCAACTTATGTTTATCGCTCAGTTTTATCTGTTTATCCTTATATAGTTTATCAAATATAAGGTCAGCTTTAGTTATATCGAACGAAAA
>NC_036237.1:308165-309184 GCF_002742605.1 Olea europaea var. sylvestris
AGGGGCTCAGTAGCGGCAACAAATTTCATCATTCTGGTTCGAACTTTCTCCTCCAAATACACCCACATGGATAAGGGTGAACTCGTCGAATCGACGTCTGGACTGCCAAATTGTAACTATGTTTGACCGGTTGGAAGAAGTCTATGTCTGCCTGTACATGCTTTGTAGTAACAGTTGAGATGAGTGGTACCAATTCCTTTTTGCCATACCAATTTTTATTGGCAATATTTATTTACTGTTTTAGATTCTACGAGGCCATCGACGACTTTTGTTGTTGACATTAATTTAAAGTGATCCCAACATTTTACTTGTTTTTTCCCCTTTCGCTTTCCCCTCGCATCTGGAATGTTTAATTCAAGCTCTTCGTCCACATGTTTCGCTTCGAAAACGTCAATATCATTCAAATTAATTGGATTGTTGCTTCCATGACCATGAATGTCAACATCTTCAGGTAAGGGTACGCCATTTAAACTGACAAATTCATTCCGAAATTGACTTTAAGGAGTCCTAGGCAATTCGTCACATCCCGCATCGAACAAGCTCTCAACAAATAAACGTGAATCCATTTGTTTCATTGTTTGTGATGGAGTCCAAATATAATAACTAGTAAAAGTATAAATGTTTTAAGAAACGAGAATTTGACGAAACTTCAATAAATGTAGTGAGAAATGAGAATTGGATGAATTGAAATTGAAACTGAATAAACAGTAAAAAAATGAATCAATGCATCAATATTGCATAATTGTATATAATTGACTAAGTAATCGATGCTATTTTGCACAAGAGAGTTGAAACTTGATAAAAAGAGAGTTGAGAATTGAGATGAAAAATTTTGGGGGTTAATGGGACTATTTATAGAAGTGGGAAAAAATAAAAAAATAAAAAATAAAATTTCAGGGACAAACTTTTTCAAAAAAATGACCGTTTTGGTCACTTAATCTTTCGTTCATGGCTCATGGCCCACGAGCGGCTCGACCAACGCACCGGCCCGCTCGGTTCGTGCTTGAGCTCTTATTTTT
>NC_036237.1:313356-319252 GCF_002742605.1 Olea europaea var. sylvestris
ATTATAAATTTGTTCAATTAATCTTGAAATTGTACAAATATAAATAAGGATAAACTATAAAAGTTATTGACAAAAATTATTTTCTCAATAACATTAAATAAGATTTCTTAATCCATGTGAAAAACAAAAACAAGTGCACATAAATGTGAATGAGTGAGTATTATAAAATAGTAATTTTTTTAGAATATGTGTTTATATATATATAAAGAAAAAAATGTATTAAATTAGCCCCTATTTGATTCTCATTTTTTTCTCATTAAAATGAAAAATATGATCGTTATCCATCATATTAAGCCATGAAATTTGAATTTCTATATTTTATGTAGGATCCATAACGGCTAAATTTTTCATTCTCATTCTTCCAAAAATGAGAAACAAACGGGGGCTAAAATGATACCCAAAAAAGAACTGAACGTGTAATTTGGGTCATGTTGACATAATTCGATTTTAAGCCATTTACGACTTAAATAATGTTATTAATTAACAGTCGTGTTCAACTATAATTTAGGTGATTGTAAATTTAATTTTACACACCACATTTGGTGATTAATTGTGTTCGTTTTTATAATTACCTATTGAATTATTCTTTTTGTACAACCTAAGTCGATAATTCCAGTTGACAATGTACTCACATGAAGGGAGACCCATGATTTTTTTATTCAGCATGGACCCCCCTCTCATATATCTAATTGTCAATCGGAGTTGTCAACCCCGATTGTACACATAGCACAACCGTTACCTATTACGACATGTGTGTTTACTTTTACTGAATCATTATTTGGTCAAACAAAACTAACTCGACCAATGTCATTTGGCAGCCTAATTATAGAGATATGCGAACCAATGGGTTGGTCTTTCTTTCACGGGTCAAACAGCTTGACAATATCCTTGTTACTGTCATTTTAAATACGATGTTAATCAAAAACAACAACTAATTCATGAAAAATTAAAATTTACTTTTTTCAATTAAGTCAAAATTAAATATTTACATATTCAAAAATAATACTCATTTATAAACCACACATTTCATGAAACTCGATATTATTCCTCCTAAAAAGTTACTAATAATTTATCTGAACAGTCCGTAAGTCGATATCCTCTGAACCATGGGCCTGTAAAATTAAATGAGCCCAATTAGAGATCTAAGAGTGAAATGGCACTTAAAGTGGTCGTTTTACTACTTTCAAATTTCAATATTAGTTCATCTTTTGAAATGTTACAACTTATTTCTAATTTGGTCGATAAAAATATTTAACTTCAAAACTTACTCTGAGCATTAGTAATTCGTGAGTTGTATAATATTATTAAAAAATTAATTATAGATCTTATTGATTACGGACTAATTCGATTCAATAATACGTTTCAAATCGAGTATAAAACCATCGGAGGTACAATTCATGTGAATAATAAAGAAGTCCCTACCAATCACTTAAAAAGTTGATAAACCATAAGTTTTAAGCAGATTGCCTCGCCAAGGTGCAATTGTGACTACTCCCCTATCATTATAGTAATGAACATCCCTATGGGCTTCATTTGTTATGTTGTCATATTTATGAAAATGAATGAAAACTTTAAAAAGATTACTTTTTCTATTATTTTTCAATTATTTTTATCAAGTATGTTGCAGCACTCAATTAGTGGCAGATTGAGTTTGTCTCGAAAATTGTTCAATGTTAGATTGATTCTGTGGTGGGATTTCGTTAAAGAGTCGTCCGTTAAATTTAATTAGGTTTAGATAAAGTGTTCGGTTGAAACGTTCATTCGCAAAGATAAAGATTCGGTTTTCTCTAACATTCATTGATTGCTCAATCGAACTTATCAAATCAAGTCAATTTCTTTTATGGTATAGGAAGATCATAGCTTAATCAAGATATGTATGCGATGAATTTTCTATGTAACACATCTGCCATAATAGTTTTCACCTGGACACATTTGCTAATTGTTTCTTGGTACATGCATCTTATTCATAATTTTGTGCATCTAAATATATTGAATGATTATACATCAAAATTGTGAACGATAAGATTATAACATTTAAAGGTGACATTGTGATCAAATTTGATTGAATGAAAAAATAAAAAAAATTATTAATTGTACCTCAACATTATTTGTATTTGTAGGTATCTAATTGCTTAGAGGCTCATAAAGTAACAGCAAATACAGACAAGATTCGCCGCGAAGGAGTATTTCAGTAAAGTCGCAAAATTACATATGAAGGTTTATGTTTGCTTATTTCAAAACGTCAAAGAAGTCGATGATCTTATGAAGAACCCTCTTCCCGATGAAACTATCCCACGAGACTGTCTCATAGTTGAACTCTATTCTAAAAATAAATTAGATCCTCTTATCAATTTTGAAGTCAATGTGTATATGCACAAATATTTTGTTTATTTTTGCGTTAGTGGTAGTCCATATCTCCCTCTTTAATTTATTTAATTTATTCTTTTTTTTTTAATATTTTGTCTTCTCTTTTGTAACTGTCCTTTTCTTTGGTTGTTTATTTAATAAAAAATTTTAATATTTAATTTTAATTGTAACGTCATCCTCATTAAGATGTGCAAAAACATAATATTATTTATAATTTCAAGATTAGATATGTAATGTACCTTGATCAAGATATTAACCATTTAGTGCGAGTTTTGACCCTATTTGTTTCCAATTCTTTTCTCATTAAAATGAAAAATATAACCATTATCTATCACATCGAACCACAAATTTGAATTTTTATTTCTTGTATGGGGTTCATAACGACTATATTTTTCATTTTCATATTTACAAAAATGGAAAATAAACATAATATACTGAACGGTATAAAAATGGTCACTTAAGAATAACTTTTTTACTTTTAAGCAAAATTTTTAACTTGCCAACAAATGCTCTTATTCCCAATTTTCAATTACTGCCAGACTGATGCAAGGAAGTCATAAAATTCTTTGTTGAAAATTAGGCACAATACTTTGAAAACTTTTATTTTATTGGCTTACTTTTTCAACGTTACATCGCATGGCCGACACCACCGACTGTTATCTGACGCGTTATGGAGTATTGCTTGACCAAAAATAAGTTCGTTAAAAATGTCAAATAAAAATTAACTTGACAAAAATTTTTTTATTTTTTTTATTATTATTTTTTTCAATTATCACCATAGTTAATTACACATGAACCATTAATTCTTTTATTGCATCCAATATATTTACGAGAGAAAAAATATAGTCGCCATTTTTAATATTCACTATTTTGCCCTTCTATCCTCAATCTCAGCTTTTTGGTGACATTATTGTTATTATTATTATTATTATTTTTGGACATACAAGGTCCAAGTCGACAAGAATTTTGATTGAGATGAGCCTGATGTTACAAGTATATATATATATTTTTGAACTAATAAATTGAATTTATTCCCGTCACTATCACAAACAAACATGTATGAGACGTTTGTTTCCCATTTTTGTAAAAATGAGAATGAAAAATATAGTTGTTATGAGTCCCACACAAAAGATAGAAATTTAAATTTGATGGTTTGATATGATAGATAACAGTCATATTTTTCATTTTAATAAAAAAAAACGAAAAACAAACGGGGGCTTAATGTAAGAGTACTAGTAAATACTATTCTTATATGAATTCCACACACAATGGACAAAATGCAAAGATCAAGACGCTCTTTAATATGATGGCCTTTTTAGTCTGGATGTTATTAGATGCTGAATTTATGAGCCAGTAATTATCTCTTTATCTTATTTTCTCATGAAAAATTTTTCAGGTACAAAAAATTTTTTACCAGAAAAATGACAGATTTTTGAATTTCTACTCACATGGGAGTGGGCCCCATGTATAAAATATTGTAAAATTCCCCCCCCCCCCTTCTTCCTGTGTGTATTCGGTAGGTACAGGGATTTAAATCCCTATACCTATAGCAGCTCTCTTTTCTCATATACCCTTTATTTACAATTTAGGTATTTTGTAGGAAACACATAGTTCACCTAATTTTGACGACATTTATTCATTATAAAATGAGTAATGTTATGTAATTTCACTGGAATTACAACCCCAACTTGAATGACACTAGATGATAAGTTAAATGAAAGCCATTTAATTTCACTTATCATTTAATGCCACATTAACGACATCCAGATTGAAGTTGTAACCCATTGGGCTTAAAAGCATTACTGAAATAAAATGTATCACTAGGAGTTTGTGAAAATATATATAGGACACCAATGCATCACATATCAACTTTGATAGATGCTTATTTCGACCTCATAATAAAAATTGGCGTACCATGCTTTTCACAGCAGAAGTGTGTATGATTGGCCTAAACACGAGCTCCATGTTTTTGTCAAACCTTCATTTATTATTATTATTTTTTAATTTAGAGCTAAGAACAAGAAGAAAATATAGATTAATTTGACGAAACAAGACACTCTCATTTCCAACTTCCTATTTTAATTTGTAGTTACTTGGAATCTATAAAAAGAAACCAAAAAACTCAGCGCATAATTAGAAAAACATAACATGTATTTCTATTTCTCAAAGCTTTCTAATTACAAATTACAATATTATTTCAGTCGTAATTTTTGACTTTTTCACTCACAAATAAGATCCACTTTTCTCTCTAACGGTCAAAAAATCAATTTTCAAAATCACTACCGAATAGGTCCTTAGAAATTCATTCTTGTACGATCTACCCTACAAATTTGAAATGCATAGAAAAATTAAAGAAGAAAAAGTACAGTAAAAGAATGGAAAATAAAGGGCTGTTTGGGAGTGATTTTTCCTCCCAAAAAATTAATTTTTTGACTGTTATTTCACTATTTCAATCATCATATTTGACTTCTTCTCTCACAGGTGGATCCCACTTTTTTCCTAACGGTCAAAAAATCAATTCTCAACATCACCCGCAACCAGGCTCTAAAACCAGTTAGCTTGACTTTGCTCAACATAGCCCAGTAAAATTATTAGCACGATGCGTTACTAATCATATAATTCCAGTAAGTAGAAAATTTTTTGTACAAAACGGTCAAAATTCTTGTTCAAGTAAAAAAGCTAACTTTATTATGTGATTCCGTGATCTCTCCAGATTTTCCTGTGACCCCATTATTAAATTTACTTAAAAAAAAAAAAAAACAAAAGCAACTTTTAATCGTGATTATACTTTACGACCCTGGTGGTGAAAGAGCGAAGAACTGTAATCCTGTTTAAATCTTGCTTAAGAGTGCCCCAATCCTCACCCCCAAGCTTTTCTATCAAAATGACGGTACGCGTTAACTGATTAAAATATTTTATTCGATGAAAAGATTTTGGCCATAAAAAGTAAGAGAGACACACGTACCACTAATACTTGGTTAGTACTACAATAATACGATGTATAAAATATATACTTACAGAATACGTATAGACACACACAGGTGGGGAGGAGAATTCTGTGGCTTTGGATTCTTCTAGCAGATCGTGCCTGCCAGCTTTTGGTAGAATGGGTAATAAAGAAAGTGTGAGGACTGTTTGAGGTAGAAAAATAGTTTTAATATCAATAAACTCTGTCGACCGTCAGTGAGAAGAAAGAAATTCTTGGAAAGAAGAAAAAGGGCTGTCTGTTCGATAATAGAGTCTTTTTGTGCCAAAACTGGAATTGTGTTTTCTGGATTCTAGAGAGAGAGAGAGAGAGATGACGGAGGAGAGACCGGTGGCGGCGGCGGCGCTGCTCATTGGCATTCTGGTGTTTGGGCTGAGCTCGACCAATGCAGACACAGATCCAAATGATGGTCAGCATTTTGAGCTTGCTTTTTCATAATCAATTTTTACTGTAAATGTATATGCTTTTCTCAATACATCGATGAAACATATTTGCATTTTTGTAGTGGATTTGGTGTTATGTAAGTGCAAATATGGATTTTTT
>NC_036237.1:322650-376168 GCF_002742605.1 Olea europaea var. sylvestris
GGGCCTGTAAAATTAAATGAGCCCAATTAGAGATCTAAGAGTGAAATGGCACTTAAAGTGGTCGTTTTACTACTTTCAAATTTCAATATTAGTTCATCTTTTGAAATGTTACAACTTATTTCTAATTTGATCGATAAAAGTATTTAACTTCGAAACTTACTCTAAGCATTAGTAATTTGTGAGTTGTATAATATTATTAAAAAATTAATTATAGATCTTATTGATTACGGACTAATTCGATTCAATAATACGTTTCAAATCGAGTATAAAACCATCGGAGGTACAATTCGAAGTCCCTGCCAATAACTTAAAAAGTTAATAAACCATAAGTTTTAAGCAGATTGCCTCGCCAAGGTGCAATTGTGACTACTCCCCTATCATTACAGTAATGAACATCCCTATGGGCTTCATTTGTTATGTTGTCATATTTATGAAAATGAATGAAAACTTTAAAAAGATTACTTTTTCTATTATTTTTCAATTATTTTTATCAAGTATGTTGCAGCACTCAATTAGTGGCAGATTGAGTTTGTCTCGAAAATTGTTCAATGTTAGATTGATTCTGTGGTGGGATTTCGTTAAAGAGTCGTCCGTTAAATTTAATTAGGTTTAGATAAAGTGTTCGGTTGAAACGTTCATTCGCAAAGATAAAGATTCGGTTTTCTCTAACATTCATTGATTGCTCAATCGAACTTATCAAATCAAGTCAATTTCTTTTATGGTATAGGAAGATCATAGCTTAATCAAGATATGTATGCGATGAATTTTCTATGTAACACATCTGCCATAATAGTTTTCACCTGGACACATTTGCTAATTGTTTCTGGTACATGCATCTTATTCATAATTTTGTGCATCTAAATATATTGAATGATTATACATCAAAATTGTGAACGATAAGATTATAACATTTAAAGGTGACATTGTGATCAAATTTGATTGAATGAAAAAATAAAAAAAATTATTAATTGTACCTCAACATTATTTGTATTTGTAGGTATCTAATTGCTTAGAGGCTCATAAAGTAACAGCAAATACAGACAAGATTCGCCGCGAAGGAGTATTTCAGTAAAGTCGCAAAATTACATATGAAGGTTTATGTTTGCTTATTTCAAAACGTCAAAGAAGTCGATGATCTTATGAAGAACCCTCTTCCCGATGAAACTATCCCACGAGACTGTCTCATAGTTGAACTCTATTCTAAAAATAAATTAGATCCTCTTATCAATTTTGAAGTCAATGTGTATATGCACAAATATTTTGTTTATTTTTGCGTTAGTGGTAGTCCATATCTCCCTCTTTAATTTATTTAATTTATTCTTTTTTTTTTAATATTTTGTCTTCTCTTTTGTAACTGTCCTTTTCTTTGGTTGTTTATTTAATAAAAAATTTTAATATTTAATTTTAATTGTAACGTCATCATTAAGATGTGCAAAAACATAATATTATTTATAATTTCAAGATTAGATATGTAATGTACCTTGATCAAGATATTAACCATTTAGTGCGAGTTTTGACCCTATTTGTTTCCAATTCTTTTCTCATTAAAATGAAAAATATAACCATTATCTATCACATCGAACCACAAATTTGAATTTTTATTTCTTGTATGGGGTTCATAACGACTATATTTTTCATTTTCATATTTACAAAAATGGAAAATAAACACAATATACTGAATGGTATAAAAATGGTCACTTAAGAATAACTTTTTTACTTTTAAGCAAAATTTTTAACTTGCCAATAGATGCTCTTATTCCCAATTTTCAATTACTGCCAGACCGATGCAAGGAAGTCATAAAATTCTTTGTTGAAAATTAGGCACAATACTTTGAAAACTTTTATTTTATTGGCTTACTTTTTCAACGTTACATCGTATGGCCGACACCACCGACTGTTATCTGACGCGTTATGGAGTATTGCCTGACCTAAAATAAGTTCGTTAAAAATGTCAAATAAAAATTAACTTGACAAATTTTTTTTTATTTTTATTATTATTATTTTTTTTTCAATTATCACCATAGTTAATTACACATGAACCATTAATTCTTTTATTGCATCCAATATATTTACGAGAGAAAAATTATAGTCGCCATTTTTAATATTCACTATTTTGCCCTTCTATCCTCAATCTCAGCTTTTTGGTGACGTTATTGTTATTATTATTATTATTTTTGGACATACAAGGTCCAAGTCGACGAGAAGTTTGATTGAGATGAGCCTGATGTTACAAGTATATATATATTTTTTTGAACTCACAAATTGAATCTATTCCCGTCACTATCACAAACAAATATGTATGGGGCGTTTGTTTCCCATTTTTTATAAAAATGAGAATGAAAAATATAATTATTATGAGTTCCACATAAAAGATAGAAATTCAAATTTGATGACTTGATGTAATGAATAACAGTCATATTTTTCATTTTAATAGGAAAAAAAGGAGAAACAAACGGGGGCTTAATGTAAGAGTACTAGTAAATACTATTCTTATATGAATTCCACACACAGTGGACAAAATGCAAAGATCAAGACGCTCTTTAATATGATTGGCCCTTTTAGTCTGGATGTTATTAGATGCTGAATTTATGAGCCAGTAATTATCTCTTTATCTTATTTTCTCATGAAAAATTCTTCAGGTACAAAATTTTTTTACCAGAAAAATGACAGATTTTTGAATTCCTACTCACATGGGAGTGGGCCCCATGTATAAAATATTGTAAAATATTTTTCCCCCCTTCCTGTGTGTATTCGGTAGGTACAGGGATTTAAATCCCTATACCTATAACAGGTCTCTTTTCTCAAATACCCTTTATTTACAATTTAGGTATTTTGTAGGAAACACATAGTTCACCTAATTTTGACAACATTTATCCATTATAAAATGAGTAATGTTATGTAATTTCACTAGAATTATAGCCCCAACTTGAATGACACTAGATGATAAGTTAAATGAAAGCCATTTAATTTCACTTATCATTTAATGCTACATTAATGACATTCAGATTGAAGTTGTAACCCATTGGGCTTAAAAGCATTACTCGTATAAAATGTATCACTAGGAGTTTGTGAAAATATATATAGGACACCAATGTGTCACATATCAACTTTGATAGATGCTTATTTTGACCTCATAATAAAAATTGGCGTACCATGCTTTCGCAGCGGAAGTGTGTATGATCGGCCTAAACACGAGCTCCATGTTTTTGTCAAACCTTCATTTTTTATTATTATTTTTTAATTTAGAGCTAAGAACAAGAAGAAAATATAGATTAATTTGACGAAACAAGACACTCTCATTTCCAACTTCCTATTTTAATTTGTAGTTACTTGGAATCTATAAAAAGAAACCAAAAAACTCAGCGCATAATTAGAAAAACATAACATGTATTTCTATTTCTCAAAGCTTTCTAATTACAAATTACAATATTATTTCAGTCGTAATTTTTGACTTTTTCACTCACAAATAAGATCCACTTTTCTCTCTAACGGTCAAAAAATCAATTTTCAAAATCACTACCGAATAGGTCCTTAGAAATTCATTCTTGTACGATCTACCCTACAAATTTGAAATGCATAGAAAAATTAAAGAAGAAAAAGTACAGTAAAAGAATGGAAAATAAAGGGCTGTTTGGGAGTGATTTTTCCTCCCAAAAAATTAATTTTTTGACTGTTATTTCACTATTTCAATCATCATATTTGACTTCTTCTCTCACAGGTGGATCCCACTTTTTTCCTAACGGTCAAAAAATCAATTCTCAACATCACCCGCAACCAGGCTCTAAAACCAGTTAGCTTGACTTTGCTCAACATAGCCCAGTAAAATTATTAGCACGATGCGTTACTAATCATATAATTCCAGTAAGTAGAAAATTTTTTGTACAAAACGGTCAAAATTCTTGTTCAAGTAAAAAAGCTAACTTTATTATGTGATTCCGTGATCTCTCCAGATTTTCCTGTGACACCATTATTAAATTTACTTAAAAAAAAAAAAAAACAAAAGCAACTTTTAATCGTGATTATACTTTACGACCCTGGTGGTGAAAGAGCGAAGAACTGTAATCCTGTTTAAATCTTGCTTAAGAGTGCCCCAATCCTCACCCCCAAGCTTTTCTATCAAAATGACGGTACGCGTTAACTGATTAAAATATTTTATTTGATGAAAAGATTTTGGCCATAAAAAGTAAGAGAGACACACGTACCACTAATACTTGGTTAGTACTACAATAATACGATGTATAAAATATATACTTACAGAATACATATAGACACACACAGGTGGGGAGGAGAATTCTGTGGCTTTGGATTCTTCTAGCAGATCGTGCCTGCCAGCTTTTGGTAGAATGGGTAATAAAGAAAGTGTGAGGACTGTTTGAGGTAGAAAAATAGTTTTAATATCAATAAACTCTGTCGACCGTCAGTGAGAAGAAAGAAATTCTTGGAAAGAAGAAAAAGGGCTGTCTGTTCGATAATAGAGTCTTTTTGTGCCAAAACTGGAATTGTGTTTTCTGGATTCTAGAGAGAGAGAGAGAGAGAGAGAGATGACGGAGGAGAGACCGGTGGTGGCGGCGGCGGCGCTGCTCATTGGCATTCTGGTGTTTGGGCTGAGCTCGACCAATGCAGACACAGATCCAAATGATGGTCAGCATTTTGAGCTTGCTTTTTCATAATCAATTTTTACTGTAAATGTATATGCTTTTCTCAATACATCGATGAAACATATTTGCATTTTTGTAGTGGATTTGGTGTTATGTAAGTGCAAATATGGATTTTTTTCTTTATTTTTGGCGTAAAGGGATTTACAAGAGCAAGCATTGCAGTGTACACTTTGATTGTTGAGTTTCTGGGTAGCAAGGGATTTACAAGAGCAAGCATTGGCAGTGTACACTTTGATTGTTGAGTTTCTGGGTAGCACATAATTAGGTGAATTTATAAAGAATATTGAGTGGGTTAGGAAATTAGAAAGTCGAGTTTACTTTTGTTTTTTTTAAGATTTGGGGTTCTTAATATTTTGTTGAGTTTATTTGTTCTTTAATCTCGTGGAATGTTCATTTTGATTCGGGTTTATTTTATTCATAATTTCTTGAATGATCTTCCTGCAATTCGCTATATGAGTATTGGCAATTCATATCCGTGCTTAAGTTGAGAGGAAATTTATTTTAACCTACTTGAGTATATGCATATTCTTTATCATGCATTGGTGTATAGATTTGTCATAATCTGTCTAATAAATGTTGAGAAATTGAGCTGTAATCTTGACGGTAACACTTTGGGTGTACAGCCTCTGTTCTCAGGGTCTTGTATGGTGCTTTGAATTCTCCTCAGCAACTTACAAAATGGAGTGGGACTACCGGGGATCCTTGTGGAGAATCTTGGACGGGCATTACATGCTCAGGCTCCAAAGTCACAGAAATGTGATTTCACTTGAACCCTAATAGCATGTTTTAGGGAAGGTTGGATAGTACTGGACCATACTAGAAAAGAAGCTAAAATCATTTTTATTATTAATGTCCAGTCCTATCGAATTCTGCGTACCAAATATACACTTTTCTCCTTTTGTTATTCTCATTTCTTAATTTGGCTACTTTCTGACATGTTAACTTTTGCACATATATTCTTCAGAAAAATATCGGGACTTGGACTCACTGGTAATATGGGATACCAGCTAATGAGTTTGACATCCTTAACAACTTTGTAAGATGAAGGGTGTGTTGCAAATTTTTATTTTGCATTATTTCTTTGTAATACTTTTATATTCTGATTCAATGGCATATTGCAGCGATATAAGCAATAATAATCTCGGAAACCAGATTACTTATAATCTTCCTACAAATCTGCAGCGACTGTATGTCATGTCCTTATATCCTGTTATTCTATTCCCTCTGTTTATTGTCACGATCTTATCTAACATCTTTCTCAAATGCAGAAATCTTGCCGGCAATGGCTTCAATGGTGGCATTCCCTACTCAATTTCACAGATGGCTTCCCTAAAATACCTGTTAGTAATACCTTAATCTCTACCATTCCAATTAAAAGTAAAATAAATCAGGCACCTATTTCTGATTGAATAAAATGCTTCTTTCCACTGCAGAAACGTCAGTCACAATCAAATTCAGGGCCAACTGAATGACATGTTTGGATCACTTTCCGCTCTGTCCACGTTGTAAGCCTGCCTCCTTGTCCTCTTGATGCTTGGATTCATTTTGATTTTTAGCATGTTTTTGGATGGCTCACAGCATTGTTTCATTAATACTGTCTTGACTTGGGATACAAAATACAAGTTTGTTAGTTTTCTTTAATTTTGTTAAAAAGCAGTGATTAATATTCATGCTTCAGGGATTTCTCTTTTAATGCCATGACGGGTGATATTCCTCAGACTTTTCGCTCGCTCACTAGTATGACTGATATGTAAGTTAACATGTTGGTGCTAATGTTTATCCTTATTTTGATCCTTCCATATTGACGAGCTTATCATTATGAAGGTATTTGCAAAACAATCAGTTTACGGGTACCATCGATGTTCTTGCAAATCTTCCCCTTGAAAATCTGTGAGTTAATTGCAATATAAACATATAAAAACTATATATTTGAAAGAGTACCATGAGAAACAATCAATTTGGCTATTGAGCTGATGCATGTTCAATTATCTTTCAGGAACGTTGAAAATAACCATTTTAGTGGATGGATTCCACAGCAGTTGAAAAGCATAAATCTACAGTAAGCATCTCAATGCCCGACTCAATATGTATATGTTGGTTTTCTATGTGGAAAATTTTTCATTCAAGTCCTGCATTTTACATCACAGAACGGGTGGTAATTCATGGAGCTCAGGGGCTGCACCCCCACCTCCACCTGGGACGCCTCCTGCCAGCCGGCCTAACCGAAATCACAAATCTGGAGGAAATAGTGGCTCGTCTGATGGTGGAGGAGATGGAAGCAAATCTGGCATAGGTGCTGGTGGTGTGGCAGGAATTGTTATATCTATTTTGGTTGTTGGAGCAATAGCTGCATTCTTCATCATAAAGAGACGATCCAGAAAGCCATCCATGGATATTGAAAAGCCTGAAAATCAGCCTTTTGCTCCTCTTGCTTCACAAGAAGTGCAAGGTGCATATCCTTCATATTTTCACATAAATATTTAGTGAATTTTGTCAGTCAATTTAATTATTACTTTCTTCACTAGGATCTGGCTGTTTAACAGATTAGAGAAATGTTAGTATGACTTGTTTGGCTAGGTGGATTATACAACATCAGACAATTTTATAAAAGAAACAGAAGCTATATTTTCCACTGTACTGTCTTGTCTTGAAATATACTGGGTACCAGACTGCTTGTAATGTTTTTCTCTCACAAGGCATTTGCTACATTATTACTTAGGCATGGTCTCACTACTGTAGATTTGAACCTTAAATTTCATCAATATCACATTCTTCAATTTACAAGATCTGGTAGCATCATAACCATGTATAAAGATTGATCGACTTATTATTATTTTTTCAGTTAAATTGGACATCTACATATCGTGTTGTCTGCGACATTTTTCTATTGTTTGCAGGGATGAAGTCCGTTCAAAGTTTATCCACAGCCAGCTCAAAAACCTTTGAAGCTCCTGCCATGATAACCCTGAAGCCGCCTCCTATTGATCGTCATAAATCATTTGATGAGGATGATGTTTCGACGAAGCCTATAGTTCCCCCCAAGAAAATCAATACAGTCCCCATAAATGCTAAATCATATTCAGTAGCAGATCTGCAGATAGCTACAGACAGCTTCAGTATTGAAAACCTTATTGGCGAAGGATCTATTGGACGCGTTTATCGTGCTCAATGTGATGACGGAAAGGTGACCTTTTTTAACTCAGGAATCACATATAGTTCAGTTCTTGAAATGTAATATTGTATGGACATTTTATATTTGATGTTTAAAGTAGGTTTATATTTAAGAATTCATGAGAGATGTAATATTGCTTTGAACACAGTGGACATTAAACTGTGAAGAAATGGTATGATTTGAAAGGGTATGTGTGAGTTAGAAATTCTACAATTCCACTGTTAGAATTTCTTAAAAAAATGAGTTGAATTAACATTTTGTCATTATAAAATTGTAATTGCACACTATATATGTTCCATTTAGGGGTTTTCTACTATTGAATTTAGTGATTTAAACATTACGTCTATGCAGGTTCTTGCCGTGAAGAAAATAAATTCATCTACTCTGCTTAATCACGAGGACTTTTTGGACATCGTGTCAGAGATTTCCCGGTTGAATCACCCAAATGTAACCGAGTTGGTGGGCTATTGTTCTGAGCATGGACAACTCTTGCTGGTTTACGAGTTCCATAAAAATGGTTCTCTGCATGAGTTCCTTCATCTCTCAGATGAAGATAGCAAGCCCTTAACGTGGAATACCCGTGTCAAGATTGCATTGGGGACGGCACGTGCACTAGAGTAAGTTCGCCTAGCAGTTTATGGAAATTGTTGACAGCATTACACACGGTAGCACAAATTTTGCCACATAATTGTCACCCTCTATGTTTTTGTTATTGTAATCAGCTGTCACGTGCAAATGAAACCACAAAAAAAGCTTTTCCTAGAGCATGTTAGATTAAGCTTAAAGGGTTTACTTATAATCAAAGAAGTATTTTTAAAAAAAAAATAATTTTTTCACTTATTAAAATTAAAAAGTAAGGTAACATATACAATCAGAATAAGTAACTTGTTTACATAAAAGTAAGAAAAATGTAACTTATTCGATCATGTTTTGAAACAAAATGTAACTCAAGTAATTTTTGCTTATTTTTAAACTTAGCCAAAAATGGTGGTTTATGTATTTTGTTCACTCTTTTACTTCAGTGCACAAGTGGCCTGTTGCTCAAGCAAATTTTATTTCTAGGTACCTTCATGAAGTTTGTTCACCATCTGTTATTCACAAGAATTTCAAATCAGCTAACATTTTACTTGATACGGAGCTCAATCCTCATCTTTCAGATTGTGGTTTAGCGAGCCTCGTCCATGAACCAGATCAGGTATATATATCCCAAAGCTCTCTTATATCTTTCCCGAACAATTTTGGAAGATTAGTAGTCTCCAAGCGACTGTCTCTGTATTGAAGGAGGATGGGGAAAATTAAAGTATGTGTCACCCTATTTCATTCTTCGAGACGGAATTTGCAGTGACATCATATTTGTTTGAAGATGATCCAATTAGCTTTCTTAGGAATGAAGGTTGCTGCCTTCCCTTCACGTATCAATGCGTTTATTCAGCTTTTTTTGCTTTTTTTTTTTTTGTCGTCAAAGGGAGTCTTTACCTACTTTCCATAACAAGCAATTTTACTGTTTTTTGAGGTTTGGAGTGTGTGTGGCTGAGCCTAGAAAACAAGTAAAAGTACTTGTAAAAACTTACTTTTAAAAATGTTATTTTTTAACTAAAAGTTACTCCTTTTTTCTTTTGGCAAAAATGTTTGGGCAAAAAAAGTTATTTTAATTAGGCTTTAGAGTTGTGTGTTTATGGAGGAGTAATGGGTCAAACGAAATGTATGGATAATAAGTGGATGGTAATTGAGAATGTGTGGTTAAAAATTAAAGTTAGACCGAAAATTATGTGTAATTTGTAGATTCCCAAACATTTTGGCTAAGCTTAAAAGTGCTTTACAAGTTTGCATGATATTTCCATTTTTGGGTTTGGATCTTTTGCAGGCATCTGGCTACAGTGCACCCGAGGTCACCATGTCTGGTCAATATACCATAAAGAGTGATGTATATAGTTTTGGAGTTGTGATGTTGGAGCTTCTTAGCGGACGTAAACCATTTGACAGGTACGTTAAATCTCTTTGGAGCAGAATAGAATTGCATATAGTCCATCGTCTTATAATTAATGTTTCATAAATTAGTGCTCTCAAATAATTAACAAAATGTTAAGGAACAAATTCTGTACGTCTCAAGAGTCAATATTTCATATACCCAATAATTGATATTCTTTTGAAATAAAATCTTGTGCAATAAATCACGAGAGGAAACTGTATTAAATTTCTATATATGTCGTGGCTACAATGTGTATTTATCCATTGATTCCATAAACTATAAGAAGAGTATGTTTGGTAGGCAACATTAAACGGTACAATTGACAATATTTTAGCTTGTTTTACAATTGACAATATTTTAGCTTGTTTTTCTTCCTTAATAATGTTCACTCTTGTCTAATCCACCTAACTAAAAATAACCATCATGTCAAAAAAAAAATAATAATAATAAATAAAAAAAATAAAATAAAAATTGATAGGGTAAATGCACAAGTTCACGATAATGAGTTCTCATTACATCTTAGTTGGATTACAGTTTGAATTCAACATATTGAGGGCTAAAAGATGTCCCATGCAGTGCATGGTCCATTTGTAGAAAAATAATTCGTAGAAAAATACAAGGACCAAGAACACAATTCGAACTAAATTTGTTCTGTTTATGAACTAAATTTTGACATTGCTTGTAAATTTTCTTTGTGCCATTACCATATATAGATGTAGAAAGATCATATGATCAACAAACTTACTACTGTGTAATTTTATAATTGATCACTTTGATAATTACTTTGATAATTAGTAAAATTTTCATCTTGACATAATTAATTACAATGACAATGAGGGCTGGATGTACACGTCTATTGCAATATCATTGGTGTTTATTTTTTCTGACACAGCTCGAGGGCAAGAGCTGAGCAATCTTTAGTTCGATGGGCAACTCCTCAACTCCATGACATTGATGCTCTGTCTAAGATGGTCGATCCAGCACTGAAAGGGCTCTATCCCGTCAAATCTCTATCTCGTTTTGCTGATGCCGTTGCTCTCTGTGTCCAGGTACTGTTTTAATTAGAAATGAAATGAATTTCACGATTCTTTAGCAATAGTAATAATTCCCTCCTTTCAATAGAACTATGATCATATTCTTACTGTATTCAATTGTTGTTTGTGGCAGCCTGAGCCTGAGTTTAGGCCGCCTATGTCTGAGGTGGTCCAAGCTTTGGTTCGTCTAGTGCAACGAGCAAACATGAGCAAGAGAACATTCGGAAATGAAGGTTCGGCGAGAAGTGACGGTCAAGATGGTCAAGACTACACTCCTTAGATCCCCCTTGAGCAGAAGCAGGAGTATCGATACTTCATTCTTTGCTTTTCATGGGATCTTGTTCGCATTGTATAATAGTGAGAATCGATGGTAAAATTTGTCCCTACCATAGAATTCTTTTTCGCTCGTATCTTCACCTTCATTTCAATGTATTCAAAGTTAAAACCATTGCAGATAACTGGTTCGTCTTTATAAACTGCAAGAGTATCTTCTTTCTGAAACACGAGTCTCCTTTATTTACCAGGCGATTTTAACTTATTGCAAGAATGGGAAATGAATAAAAGTGTGATGGCCCGAATCCTTGACTATTCAAGTGTCACTAAATAAAACTTAATTATTTCATAAGAACTAAAATAAGAACATAATTTTATTTTTCTTAAATAAGTAAATAAATTTTGGTTTTATCATGTAGCTGCAAAAAAAATGAATGAAAGAAAAATGATTTCAACATAAAAATTACATTTGAAATTCAAAGTTGTGTTTTAAAACACAAAACAATTTATTAATCCTAACCCCATTATCTTCACATTAATTGCCTCGAATAATCAATTGTTTGAAAAGGGTAATTATCATAGAGTGAGATTTATAAAATCCCAATAAGTACGCCATGAATTATTATTGTGTATAATTTGAAAGAGTATAATAATCATAATCAATATAATGTAAACACATGAATTTTACCGAGCATGTGGTAAGAATTCTTATGTGTAGCGCTACTAAACTCCAGTCCCCTTAATATAATCATAAACGTATCATACTATATGAGACCCATAATAATTTTCTTGAAATTCATGACATAATAACAATTCAACATAAACAGCATACTTATAGTGAAATTTGAAAGAATGAGTAATAGAGACTTGATCCCTCTACAATTTACACGTATATGTTTATATTATTTGGACTAAAAAATATAATAGTGAGTGATAGCATGTGAATGTGAATGAGGGGTTTAAATATGATAAGATTAAGCATGTATCAATGAGGAAAAATTCGTGATGGTGGAAATTGTTCCTTGAAATCTGTGAAATGAGCAAGAATCTCTCCCTCATTCTTACATTCATGCATTCACACTACACATTATCTTATGTTTGGTCAATCAAATATAAATCAAGAATTTTCTATGCAAGTGTTTGACCAAAAATTCAATCAAAAATATGTGGAAATTAGCATTTATAGTAAGTTTCCTACAAGGTTTTAGAAGGTGGATTAACCCTCAAATGAGCCACTAAATTTTCAATTTTAATAATTAGACCCGAAAATTCAGGTGCGAGTATTATAATCTACCATCCTAAAAATAAATTTCGTCCTCGAAATTTACCTTGAAATTCATCAAAGAGTTGTGGGTACTTTGCCCGCATCTTCACCTCTCGTTCCCACATGGCCTCTTCAGTCGAGTGTTTTCGCCATTGTACTTTTATTAGTGGGATTACTTTGTTCCGAAGGGCTTAAAATTTCTGATTAACAATTCTTATTGGTACTTTTTCATAGCTTAAACATTGTTGTAATTCAATAGACTAATGGTTGACCACATGACTTGGATCAGGGACGTACTTTCTAAGCATTGACACATGGAAGATGTCTTGTACAGTTAAAAATTTGGGAGGTAACGCTAATTGATATGTGACGTTCCCAATACATTGCAAGATCTCAAACGGGCCAATAAACCTTGATCGTAACTTACCCTTCTTGTCAAAACGTAACACTCCTTTCATCGATGCTACTTTGAGGAATACCTTATCACCCACTGAAGATTTCAAACCCTTTCTTTTTCTATCTGCATAACTCTTTTGTCTATCTTGAGCACTTTTCATGTTGGCGCGAATCTTTTCAATTGCAAGCATTGTCTGCTCAATAATCTTTGGCCCCTAAATCTTTCGCTCACCGACTTCATCCCAATGAACTGATGATCTACACTTTCTCCCATACAATGCCTCGTATGGTGCCATGTCAATTGAAGTGTGGTAACTATTGTTGTATGAGAATGCAACAAAAGATAAATGCTTCTCCCATTGTCCCCCAAACTCAAGGATACATGTCCTCCAATGTTTGAATTGTTCACTCAGACTATCATCCGTCTGAGGATGGAATGCCATACTGAACTTTAGTTATTCCCATAGCTCGGTGTATACTTTTCCAAAAGTTCGACGTGAACCTTGGATCTCTATTCGATACAATAGAAACATGCACACTATAAAACCTTACTATCTCATCCACATATAACTGCGCGAACTGGTCCATAGTAAATATCATTCAAACCGACAAGAAATGGGCTGATTTGATTAGTCGATCCACTGTGACCAAATAGCATCGTGACCTCTTGCTGACATTGGAAAAGCAATCATGAAGTCCATAGTTACATGCTCCCACTTCCACTCTAGGACCTCTAATGGTTCAAGTAACCCTGATGGTCGCTGGTGTTCGTCCTTCACTTGTTGACACACCAAACATTTTTGGACATACTCAGCTATATCCCTCTTCATGTCTTCCTACCAAAATATTGCTTTTAAATCTTTGTGCGTCCCGAGTTAATCGAATAAGGAGAGGAGTAAGCCTCATCTAGAGAAATTCGGTACACACATCTGCCCTTGATAATATAATGCTTCATATTCAGCTATGGTGAAATCCTTCTTTTTCTGAATTAATCTCAGACTTGATGTACTTAAAGGACTTATCACTTTTTTGATGTCCTTTAATTCTGTCACGGAGTGAAAGTCGAATAGATAGAGTTGCTACTCGAGCGATCACACCTGGTTGAGTGGTGACAACCTCGAGATTCAATCTATCAAATTCTCTCCATAATGGTTCTTGTGTAGTCAACATAGCTAATTGACCTGCCATTTTTCAACTCAAGGCATCAGCTACCACATTCGCCTTGCCCGGGTGATAATGAATTTCACAATCGGAATCCTTAACTAACTTAAGACACCTTCTCTGTCTCATATTTAACTCCTTCTGTGTGAAGATATACTTGAGGCTTTTGTGGTCCGTATATATGTCACATTTACCTCTGTAAAGATAATGCCTCCAAATTTTTAATGCATTGATCACCGCGGCAAGTTCTAGGTCGTGCATGGGATGGCTTTGTCATGTAGTTTTAATTGTCTCGATGCATAGACAACCACTTTGCCATGCTGCATTAAGACACATCGGAAACCTTGTTTCGAAGCATCACTATAGATCAGAAAACCATCTGACCTGTTGAGTATGGTTAGCATTGGGGCGTTTACCAGCTTTTGTTTTAATTCCTTAAAACTTTGTTCACACTTCTCTGTCCAGTCAAACCTCACACCATTGCGTGTTAATTGTGTCAGCGATCCTAATATTTCGGAGAATCATTCAATGAACCTCTGATAGAATCCTGCTAAGCCTAATAAACTACAAATTGCTCTTACACCGATTGGCCTTGACCAATTCAACACCGCCTCCACTTTACTAGGCTCCACCTCCATCCCTCGGGTTGTGACAATGTGTCCAAGGAACGCTACTCGCTCCAGCCAAAACTCACAGTTTTTGAACTTGGCATAGAGCTTCTCCTTCTTCAAAACCCCCACTACAATCCTTAAATGCTCCTCATGTTCCTCATTACTTCTTGAGTAGATCAGGATATCATCGATGAACACGATAACAAACTGATCCAGATACTTGTGGAAAATGCGATTCATCAAATCCATAAAGATTCCAAGAGAATTAGTTAGTCTAAATGACATAACTAAGCACTCGTAGTGTCCGTACTGAGTTCTAAAAGCAGTCTTAGAGATATCACTAGCTTGGATTCTCAATTGATGATAACCAGACCTTAAATCGATTTTGAAAAATACCACTTCACCTCTGAGTTGATCAAACAAATCCCCAATCCTAAGAAGATGATACTTATTCTTGATAGTGATTCTATTCAATTCTCTGTAATCGATGCACATCCTCATCGATCCATCATTCTTTTTAACAAATAGAACCGGTGCTTCCCATAGAGATACACTGGGATGGATGAAACCTCTGTCCAATAGTTCCTCCAGCAGTGCCTTAAATTCTTGTAAATCTTTGGGTGCCATTCTATACGGGGCTTTCGAGATAGGTGTTGAGCCGGGAGTAAGGTCAATTGTGAATTCTACCTCTCGATCTGGCGGCATGCTTGGCAACTCCTCGAGGAAGACTTCTAGATATTCACATACCACCATAACCTCGTCAACTATTAAGCTATTGTTCTCTTCCTTACTTATTACTGACATCACATCAGGAGTCCCGTAGTGATTTCTAATGGTACGACCTATCAGGCTTTCAATGCAGACAAGATGCTGGGTAATGTTCCACCTCCAGCCACAAATAATCGAAATCTCTCTTCCCCTGGTCTTTGAAAAGTCACATTTTTTTCAAAACAACGAATTATCGCGTGATTCTTGGATAGCCAGTCCATTTCAAGAATCACATCGAACTCCTCCATATCTAATACATACAATTTCGTCTCCAATGATTTAGCATCAATTTTTACTCTTGTTGTTCTAACTATGTGATTAATATTCACTATATCTCTAGTGGGTATCGTTACTACTAAAGGGAATTGTGCATAATCAACCATAACATCCAGTTTACATGGAAATTTAAGGGCTATAAAGAAGTGAGTTGCACCAGAATCTATCAATACATAGGCTAGTAAGTAGAATATGAGGACTTTACTTGCTAAGACATTTCGATTCGGATCCTCCTCCTACCTTGCTAGTGTATAAACCCTAGAAGGTCCTTCTGGTGCATGGCTTTGTCTATGTTGGTTGTTCCCATGTGGTCTCTGTTGGCTACTGTCATACTTAGGGCAATATTGAGCCATGTGTTCTTTTCTTTGACTGTCCATTAAGCTGCTTTTCCTCTCTACTAGTGCGGTTCTCGAAATTTGCCGATTGTGCCCTTGCCAACCGATCACGATAGTTTTCAAGCTGAAATACTACGATAGCCTGTTTCAAATCATCTTTCAGACCCTACTCAAAACGTCTCACCCTCTTGTCCTCTGTATCTACAAACTCAGGAGTATAACGAGCCAACTCTTCAAGCTTTTGCTTATACTCGATCAACGTCATTGAGCCTCGAGTTAAAGTGGGAAACTCAACTTCCTTCCGATTTCGAATACTTGTGGGGTAGTTTTTTTTTCAGAAAGACCTCCTTGAATTCATCCCACATCCAAACGTGACTAGGAGCCCTTGATCTGGCAGTGGTGTCCCACCAACGCCTAGTGTCTTTACGTAGCATAAAGGCTGCACATATCACCCTTCTAGGTCTCTGGCAGTCATTGAGTTCAAAAATTTTCTCCATACCCACTAGATAGTCTTTCGCTTCCAAGGGGTCCGTACTACCATGAAAGACAGGGGGATGCTGTTTCTTGAACTGCTCGACCACAGCAGCAGTGGTCCTAGTGTCAAGGGCAACTTCGTGCTATTGTTCTAGTTGAGGTGGCAGATAAGATGACGGTGTTGGCTGTTGAGGAGGTGATGGTGGCATCGCAGCTTCCATAAAAGTTTGCATCATAGCAAGAAACTGTTGGGCAAATTGTGGGTCAATCGTATTAAGCTGAGGCTGAACAGGTTGTGCAGACTCTTGATTTTGGTCATTGCTATTGTTAGTTTTTCTGCTTCGGGGTGCCATTGCCTTAAATAAATGATAGTAATTATTTTGAGTTAAGTTACATTTATGAAACATAAAGAAATGACATGTTTTTTATTCATAACTATTCATAAGTTCACATAAATAACGAAACACCAAGCATGCTCCATGTCCAAACAGCTGAAATTCAAAAATTGAAAAACGTAAAGGAAACTAGGCATCATCTAAGAGTCCTTCCCAGTACCCTCCATTTCTTTTTCCTTATGATTTGGTTTCGGATCAATTGTGGAATACGATGCAGGGTTGTATTCTTCACTCGAGTCTTCTTCAACATAATTCCCTTGTAGTCAACTTCGGGTATTGTTATGACATTACCTGGATTAGGTTCATAGCCTGGCATCTTACTGGTATCCCTAACATCTTCACAATTCACCCTCCACCTTTCCCTTATGCATCGGAGCAGTAGATTGGGAGGGGTCTGGTCGTCGAAGGTCTCTTCGATTCCCTTAATAAATTGCCTCCAATAAGGAGTAAGGGTTCGATCAAGGTGATACACGATCTCATCCCTATGAAATTGATATCCATTCGCCCTTGCTCTTCGATAAATCTTTTCGATGGCATCTAAGTATTGTATCAAATCGTGGTTCGGGTTTTTCTTG
This sequence comes from Olea europaea var. sylvestris, assembly GCF_002742605.1. Classification (NCBI taxonomy): domain Eukaryota; kingdom Viridiplantae; phylum Streptophyta; class Magnoliopsida; order Lamiales; family Oleaceae; genus Olea; species Olea europaea. The sequence goes on from NC_036237.1 coordinate 340,012, forward strand.
TAATTCCTATGCAGTCAAGTAAAATAATTGCACCTCTTAGTTCGACTGGTTTGACCTTGTCCACTCACCATCTATAAGAAAGAAAGGAATGTAATTACAAAGAACTTTTCAATTATTTTATTTTATTTTATTATTTTTTACACATAGGTGTTGGTAAATGAATCAATTATTGTACCAGAAATTGAAACTTTTAAGGGAACGTACCAACAATCATCCATAGTTTTTGCCTTGTTTTTGCAAAGATAATGATAAATGGATGAATTATTGTACCAAGAGTTGAAATTTTTTAAGAGAACATATTAATAACCATCTATAGTTTTTCCTTTGTTTTTACAAAGATAGTGATAAAGGAATAAATTATAGTACGTGAATTCATGATTAATCTTATTAATGTAATATATGATTCTATATTATAGCAAACTTAATCTCTAGTTGAATCATTCCTACTAAACTTAACATGCATTCAAAATCACATAGTTACCATCTATATATTTCATGGTTTCTACGTTAGAATAAAATCTAAGATTGAGGTCTTCTATCAATGGTATAATAGTAAACACTTATAACATACAAAATTTCATATTATTATTGACTTTTATGCATAACAAGTCTAAATAAATTGCAACTATATTCTTATTTTGTCATGATATTCATGATTGCTATTTTACGTAATAAGCATGTTTTCATAAGATTTTTTTAATAAAGCCCAACTAAATAAACCAATTCTAAAATGCATTCTTATAAAAAAATAAATTTTTTTACTGCCTCACTGTTCATGTGAACAGTGACTCTTTTTTTTTTTTTTTTTGAATTTTCTTAATTAGAAAATTCGTAAAGCTTAAAATTTTGAAAATATGTGTTAAGTCTACAGGACCGATTTGAAAACTCTTAGATTTGATACCAACTATGACAGCCCAAATTCTTGACTATTCGAGTGCCACTAAATAAAATTTAATTCTTTCATAAAAATTAAAATAAGAACATGAAATAATTTTATTTTTCTTCAATAAGTCAATAAAATTTGGTTTTATCATGTAGCTGCAAAATAATAATAAATAAATAAATAAATAAATAAAAATAAAAAAATGAAAGAAAGAAAATAATTCCAACATAACAATTAAATTTGAAATTCAAAGTTGTGTTTTAAAACACAAAACAATTTATTAATCTTAGCCTCATTATATCTCCACGTTAACTGCTTCGAATCATCAATTGCCTGAAAGGGCAAATTTTCATAGAGTGAGATTTCTAAAATCTCAATAAGTACACCATGAATTATTATTGTGTATAACTTAAAAGAACATAATAATCATAATCAACAAAATGGCAACACAAGAATTTTACCGAGCATAAATGGTAAGAATTCTTATGTGTAGTGCTACTAAACTCCGATCCCCTTAACATAATCATAATCATATCATACCATAATAGACCCATAATAATTTTCTTGAAATTCATGACATAATAACAATTCAACATAGACAGCGTACTTACAGTGAAATTTGAAAAAATGAGTAATAGAGACTTGATCCCTCTATAATTTCCACGTGTATGTTTATATTATTTGGACTAAAAAATATAATAGTGAGTGGTAGCATGTAAATGTGAATGAGAGGTTTAAATATGATAAGATTAAACATGTATCATTGAGGAAAAATTCATGATGGTGGAAATCATTCCTTGAAATTTGTGAAATGAGCAAGAATCTCTTCCTCATTCTTACATTCATGCATTCACACTACATATTATCTTATATTTGGTCAATCAAATATAAATCAAGAATTTTCTATGCAAGTGTTTGACCAAAGATTCAATCAAAAGCATTTATAGTAAGTTTCCTACAAGGTCTTAGAAGGTGGATTAACCCTCAAATGAGTCCCTAAATTTTCAATTTTGATAATTAGACCCTGAAATTCAGGTGCGGGTATTAAAAAATATTGAAAAACGGTCATCTTTTTTTCTCTCTGGTCTGAGCAAATTACTGTAAATGTATCCCCATTTACCGATGTTTTTCACAAATTTCATGAACAGAAGCAACCCCTGTCGTTCGAGATTTAAGTCTCAGCATTTCTTTCATTACCTTTTAGGTCTACAAATAAACCAGGCCATAAACAACATATATTTAACCAATTCGCCAAAGTAATGATGAAAAAAGGGGGAAAAAATTACAGTGGATGCTCTGTAGCAATTAAACATAATAATTATCACCCAACATGATAGCATGAGAGATGCTCCTAGTACTTTTCTTGATTAGTCTCTTTTGCATCTGAATTCTCTATGTGAAGCAAGGGACATATGAGGAAAATGTCAATATTGGAATCAAACTGTCAAAAGTTCAACTTAAAGAATGTCTATGCAAAATTTTCTCAAAAGAATCAAGCAATGGACCAAACTAACACTATCCAGTTCATTTTCATATTCTTTGAAACCAAAATGGATTGAAAAAATATTCAGTCGATTGAGAATGCGTCTAGTTGAAAACAAATTAAAAAGTACAACTCCAAGTGGGTAAAATGTGGTGATGGCAATTTACCCCGCCCCGTCGTGGGCCGAACCCGCCCCGTGAAATTTTTTATTTTTTTTAAATAAGAGGTTAGGGTTCAACTTGCTTCAAATAGAAGGATGACCTATTTTCTAGTATCCTTAATTGTACAAGTTTTATCAAACTTGACTAATTTATATATACCATTATGCTACTTTGTCAAATTGATATTATATTGATAAAAACAAATATAAAAAGATATAACATGTTCAATTGAACAAATTTGAAAATATATATATTTTCATAAATTAAAGTGTGTGGGGTTACAAATTTTGTAATAATATCAAAGGGAAAAAACACAAAAAAAAAACCTTGTTCATTATAATAATCAATAATGTGTACCAATAGTGACCATTATATTTAAGATTTGTAGTGTTTATTTTGGATATTAACTTTGTCAGCTTAAATATTATCCGTATTTTATTGAACCCGAAATTAAAAAAATAAATAAATAAACAGGGCAAGAAACGGGGCAAAAAAACTGCCCCACCCCGCCCCGTCGAAGGCGGGGCGGGGTATGTGCCATCACTAGTAAAATGTAAATATTCTATCGTGAGGACATCTCAATGCTAATAATGAAAACCTTTTATTCATCGACTCGTAAGCAAAAGAAAAAAACCCACAATCCTCAGTTGCATCTTACATCAAAACAATTTCGACGGGGCGGGGTATGTGCCATCACTAGTAAAATGTAAATATTCTATCGTGAGGACATCTCAATGCTAATAATGAAAACCTTTTATTCATCGACTCGTAAGCAAAAGAAAAAAACCCACAATCCTCAGTTGCATCTTACATCAAAACAATATTGATGCATCAACACAACAAAATAATCAATTATAGACCATATCCTTCGGTGTTGCACTAAATTTCTGATACCCTTTAATGACTTTATTGACAGCATCTAGAAAATCTCTCTGTGACAGTCTTCCTTCTTGCTCGAATAGCATACATTCCAGCCTCTGTGCACACACTTCTTATGTCGGCTCCTGAATAAAGCATTCCACATCAAGCAATCATAGGTAACATTTCCAAAGCAAAAGTGCGACAAATTCCATAGGTATTGCATAGTATGCTATCCCTATGCATAATATATGCTTTGATCCATTGTAATTATTTATTCTTCAGGAAGTGTAAAATTTACAGGATGCTCAGCAGTCAAATCAACAGCATAAGCAATTTACCTTTCTGAAGCACTCAGTGCAAAAATTAAGCAAGACTAATATAATTCTATAATATTGCAAGGAGAACGAGATAAATTTATACCAGTAGAATTTGGGCAGAGACGAGCCAGAAGTTCAAACCGGATGTCTGATAAGTTTGTTACACATGATTTTTGCACAAATTTAGCTTGATTTTTGTTAGATCTTGTGAGTATAAAACGTTTTTGATGTGTTTGTTAGTATTGTTTTGAAAATTAGGAAAAACGATGTGAAAAGAAGTATTAAAGTAGACGAAGAGACCAAAAACATGAAATTAGGGCAAAAAGACGGCGCTTAGGCACTGCATTCATAGCGCCTAAGCACTACAAAACTGAAAAAATATGAAATTTGGACCCGAGAAGCATAACCTAGACGCCACAATCATAGCGCCCAGGTGCTACCATCAGCGCCCAGGCGCTGCGATTGAAGATTTAGGGTACGTTTTTTTGAGCCGTTTTTAAATCCATAAAAACCTTACTTCTACATAAAACGGAGGGGCACCTATAAATACATATTTCTCATACTTTTGAAGGGTTCTTGACATATTGGAGAGAAGACAACAAGAAGAGAGATTCAAAAGAGAAATTCAAGAAGATTAACACCAAGAATTGAAGATTAGAAGCATTCATTAGAAGAGGAAGGAGATTTTGGTACAATAATTCTACTTTTTCTTCTATATTTTTATTACAAACTCGGTGATGTATTCTAAGACAAATTCCTACCTTTCTTCTTGTATTATGAGTAGCTAAATTTATTGTTAGGGGGAATAATGTAACAAATTGGGATCTTTTACATTCTCGTATAAAACTTTCAGTTTTTAATTCTTCCATGTGTTGATTTTGCTATGAGTTGAATGCATTAAATTATCTGATCAATAATTTGATGATTTTTGTGAATTCTTTACAAATAGATAAATGAGTTTAGGATTCAGACCATGTAGTAAAATTCAGTACATTGGTATAACGAGTAGAGATACCTATACCATTTATTGCAGTCATAATTGAATTCCTAAGACATAGAACTCGTTTAACTAAATTTAATTTGTATAAAGATATGGAATTTAATTAGTTGAATAGTCTCAATGAGAACTTGAGAGGGGTAAATTAAATACAATAGGAGAATTCGACTGAGCACTACATTAGAATTGAATTTTAATTTGAGATGTAAAGGTAATCAATTGGTGAAGTTATTCTACCCTAACATTCATTCATTATTTAATTCTCCAACCAATCGTGTGAACATTCATTTATTTTATAGAATTTAGATTAAAACCCAGATTTTACAACCTTTGATTTGTGTTAGTCAAATAGTAGTTAAAGAAAGATTGAATTAAGTGCTAGAAAATAGTCCTTGTGGGGTCGACAAACCGGACTCTTAGATCCACTATTACTTATTACGGGTCGTACACTTGCGAAACAAAATTCTACAACAATGTCCCTTTCACAATTCATAGTTCTTGTATGTATCTTAAATATTTGTGTCCTACTTTCAAGATCTGGCAGTCCAAACTCAAATTACAATTCATAGTTCTTGTATGTATCTTAAATATTTGTGTCCTACTTTCAAGATCTGGCAGTCCAAACTCAAATTTACGATCTAGCCGCCCAGGACGCAAAAAAAAATAAATAATAATAATAAAAAAATCCAGCGTATCGGGTCTGAATAATATAATTAACCAGTATTTAAGCAGACAGATCAGAATAAGTGAGTCCAGGTAAAATCTTCCGAATAGCCAAGCTAGAAATACAAAAATTAATTATAAACCAATTATAAGTTCAATCATAGTGAAAAGAGACCCCGACCTGAACAGGAGAAAATTAAGAAAACAACATAATTATACATGCATGCAATAAACACATTTCTCAACTCGAGTCAGCTGTGTCATGATAACTGTGAACAGCATGTATGAAAAACAAAAATTTGAAACCACATATTAAAGTAGTCAAATAGTGCATTATTATGTTAATCACCTAACCCAAAAAAAAATATTTTTTTAATTTATAAAAAATATTTTATGTCCATCACATGTCGTTAACAACATCAAGTTTCGTAAGCAGTTGAGTAAATAAAAGAAAATAAGAACAATAAGCACAACAAAAAGGCATTTGTACAAAATTGAATAAACATCACTCTACCAATTATTGAACGCCCACCACCCCAACAAAAAAGAAAGAGGAAAACTATACAGTACTGCAAAATAAACTAAAAGAATGGATGACAGAGACAATCCAACTAAACTTGTTTGTTGACATTAGAACTTTAATATTCCCACGAGCATCAAAAGCATCCAGCTGGTTCACAATTTCAAGCATGGTGCACCGAACCTCATTGTCTCCACCCACACCATCATCAAACCGTGCACCTCCAATGGCATCCACTTCATTAAAGAACACAATACAAGCTTTTTTGGAGCGTGCCATCTGCCATATAAAAATCAGGCACTAAGTATCAGATGAGTACAAGTACTTAAATTACAGCGACAGGAGAAAGATTTGACCTGAAACAGTTCACGAACCATGCGAGCTCTCTCACCAACATATTTTTGAACAAGTTCGCTTCCAATAACACGAATAAAACATGCATCAGTTCGATTAGACACAGCTCTAGCCAGAAGAGTTTTACTGGTACCAGGAGGACCATAACAAAGAACACCCTTCAGAGGATCGATCCCAAGCTTCACAAATTTTTCAGGGTGAAGCATAGGTAGCTCAACAACCTACCACAATCCAACATATCCAATTTCAATTTAAAGCCCTTCTATCATGTCATTTGAAGCAATAAACCATACGAGGCCGATGAGAGTACAGGAGATGAATAGGAAAGATTGCAGCAACACAGATGAAAAATAGGTACTTATGCATGTCAAGATGTCTATATATAGCACATCTCTCGCATCTTTTCAATCTGCTCCTCACATCCTCCAACATCGTTATATCACTCATATGTGACATCTGGCTTTTCCTCTACCGTCATCATTTTAACACTTGGATCAATTTCTGGATGTAAGGGTATCTGAATTTGATATTTATTCCGGTCAACACATTAACAGAAGTAGCTTGTCAAACTATGTATCATAACAACAAATTGAATCACATAACAACAATAAGAAAAACTTTTGAATTCGTCTTATATCCATTGAGTGGACAACAAAAGATATATGTCCAATAAGGTGAAACGAAAAAAGAAATTTATAATTTGTGAATTATAGTCACCTAACACACAGACACACATGTTTTACATTTTGTATAACAGTAACTCAGACGCCTGCATGAAACTAAGCATGTATTGTGAGGATTGTAATTCCAAAATTGGATGAAAAAAACTGCCGCAATGACAAACAAGATTTTCAAGTTGCTGTGACCAAACTAAAATTAAACTTCCTTCAAACTGAATTTGTGCAACTTATGATCAGCAACAAATGTGAAGTTGTATGCTCCTGCAAATTACATAGGAATACTTAGTATAACCAGACAGAGGAAACACCTACCCAACTCGCATTCCTTCTTCAATATCAGTTGGTGAAACATTATCACTCAATCCAACAACAAACTGCAAAGATGAATGTGAATTAAAATCAACAAGACATTCATAACCAAGACAGATATGTGCGTGCTCAATTAATTCTTAAAGCCCTTCCTTCCAAATCTCACAAGTTATAGCATAAAAAGTTATATGGCTAAGGCTGGTCATCTGGAGGGGATACTGTTCAGAAGCACCCTTCTGTGCTTTGTTTCTTATGCTATGGAAAGAAACTCAATATTGTAAACAAAACCATAGGAAAGAGCAGCGCGCTGAAAAGATAAATAAAATAATCATACCTTGGCAATTTGCTTAACATTTATGACATACTTTGCATCTTCAGTATTCGGGCTAATAATCTTTGTGCATCTTGCAACCTGGTCACATAAGCTCCAGTTGTAGCCCGTAAGACATATAAGATAAAATGGATAAAGAACCAACATTCAGCAATCTCTAAGAACAGTACCTAAAGAGGCTGCTTCTCCTGCATCATTTGTTTGTCGGAGACAAGATCACCCTGGCTAGGTACAGCTAAACTAGTGTCAGAGTCTGTGATACCTAATATGCAGCGAAAAATCAACAATATGGCTTCACAACATGTAGAAGGAATAATTACTAATGTCATCCATGCATCTAAAACCATGTGAAAAATATAATAGGAGAGAACTTTTTTTGCCTTCCTTTTAGGTAATATAATAAAAAAAAGGCTCTTAAAGCACAAATAACTATTACTAGAACATCATGCTAAGAACACCTGCATATTTATTTATACCATAAACATATCATGAATCATTTCCCTAGAAATGACACAGACAATGCACCACATTTATTGTGCTAGACCAAATCAATAGTGAACAAGTTACAAGAGAGAGCTACAGACTAATTTTCCACATACTACTGCAACACAATGCCCAGAACATCTTTAAACGAGGCGCATCCTTTATGTCAATGTAAAGAGGAAAGGAGAAAAAGATGGGGCAAGAAACATACCACATAAATCATTAATCTTCTTGGCCATTTCCTTGATTTCCTTCTCAGCTTTCTTTATGCTAGTAGAATAAGGTCCCAAGCCCTACATACATCATTCCGAGAACTTTAACAAAAGAATGGAAGATAAGGGATTTATATTTACAACCCAATAAAAAAATAGTTTCATTCAGTTATCAACAAAATTCTTAAATCGGCACTATTTATTCAAGTAACTAAAAGAAAACCGATAGAAAAGCAAACGAAATTCTCCAAATTTCAGCCAAAATAAGTTGGAAAATAAATAACAGAGCAAAATTTGAAATAAATGTCTACCCTGAGTACTAATAAGGTTATACTATATTTCTGTTAACCAAAAATATAACTTCCACTTCTTTTTCCAAATCCAAGATCCTGATTAGCAAACAAATGCAGCACCCCAGCTACAACCTCACTTCATCCAATTGTCAATACTATGGTCTATTCTTAAATTGGTACTATACCTGTGAAAGTTAGAAGAGGAAGGGAAGGGGGGAAGAAACGGAGAAGCAGAAATTAGGGGAAGGGAAAGAGAGAAGAAGATATAAATAATCAAATTGAGCAAAATTATAAGGCAAATTAGGTTTAAATACTTAAAAGTACAATCCACCTAAAACGGGCCTGGAACATTACAAGCCAATTACGTAAATAAGAATTTAAAATATAAATAAAGTCCAATTAAAAATAAATAAAAAGTAAATATCCTCATTAACTCTTTTTCGAGTGGGAGAAAACTTGACCGTATCGAGTGGATAGATCACAAAAGTTGCAGTCAAGCTGATACTCCAAATGCTTCAAGTCATGCCACAGAGGACGATCTTTCTGACAAACCAAGTATCGAAAATCCAAAAACAGTTTGATCCATATTAGTTGGCACCTCTATCTTGAAATTCATGTACGGTCTAAATCAGGTGGAATAGCCCAACAAATAAGGAAGTACTGAATCTTCCCATCATTGATCAATTCAACACGTTCATCTAAAATAATATCAATTTTATCTTTGTGTGCCGTGACAGATGGTATAGATGTAGAAATATCAACATAGTCAAGTTGGGGTCCACAAAGCTAAGTTGAAAAGGATAATCAAAGGAATTAAAACAGTGTCTGTAAGTAATGAAATCTTCAATATTTAAAGTAGAGTGGTAGTCAGAATGGGATGAGAGATCAATGACATATGCATTTTGATCTATATTGTCACACCCCCATTCATATACATAACTATCCATTAACCTGTGTGGGAATGAAATTGATGACTCGACCTAGACATGGAATTTCACACATTTTTTTCACCTGATAAAACGACATATGCTATGTCTCTAAACCAAAATCATATTACCATAATCAAACATATATATTCTGAGGTTATAAACATGTCTACATGCCATGTCAAAAGATATACAATACGGGATTCCCAACATACAACAAAATAGGTTATAAGCACAAAATAACAGCCCACAACATAACCCTTCAGGTCGTCATCTATATACATCAAACTCTGGAATCTCGTAAGAGCTCCACGGTTAGCTGTGCTCTCTATGTAGTTCCATACTCACCTACAATGCAAGAACTACGTAAGCCAATGCTTAGTAAGTAAAAAGCATGCATGTCATGAACATGAATAATAACGATATATGCTACTATGCCATTTACTTTAAACATTACGATAAGGAAGCATCATATTCCAATATTCATCAAAGTCGACTCGAAATCATTTCATTTAAAACCTTTCATTTTATTGTGCCTTTGACCCTTCTACTATGCACCGGACAGAGCTCTGCATAATATCAATATCAATAATCAAATGACCAATATGAAATCAACACTGTTGAGTGGACCATCTTCTCATGACCACTAGAGGCCCATCCCTAACTACCCTTATGATCACTCAAGAAGTCTCACACTCGGCAACGCCAATAGTCATAATATCATAAGGGCACAGTCGAGTGGTCCACTCTCCCGTGATCACCAAAGGCCCATCCCCTATCTACCTTTGCAATCACGCAGGAAGTATCACTTGCGATGCCAAACATATCATATAAACATGTCTCACATGTCTCAGTGCCCTAATAGTGGTCAATAAAACATTTATAGAGAAAACTCACTTTGAAATCATGTTTCGCATGCAGAATTTTCAACCATGATCACATGCCATGCAGGCATATGAAAATGCTAGTGAATGACATATTTAATGAAAATCGCTGTCAATAGGTATCGCAACCGCATACTCAATGACCATAACCATCATATGATGTATAATGAACTTCTTATCTAAGCTATGTAAATCTTCTGATATTACCAATTCACAATTACTAGGTTCTTGCATTGTAGTTACAAATGGATTTTTACTTACCTTTCGCCTTTGTGTGTGCAAGCTCCTATGGAGTATATATCAGTTTCCTTTTTCGCTGAACGTCGAAAAATCACCTGTATTATCATCTAATATTAAAGGCAATCCTCCATTTAATATCCTTAACACACATATTCCCAAAATACGCCCATTCACGCTAAAACAATTCAGACGAAATCATTATTGCAAGTTACCGATGGCACTACAAACTAATCCCGTAAGTCTCGCTATTTTTCGAGTCCAATTATGGACGTCAATATCATCCAATTGTTGTCATTAACATAGTAATCCTTAGAATCTATTTTCTAGGCCCAAGAGTTCATTAATGGACATGTAAATGTTGAATCACATTAAATACACAAATGGGCAGAATTTGTTTTCAGATTTCTATTACCGTACAATTATTTTTCTAATCTTTTTTCACCTCCTTAACTACATCCAACGACTCCCAAATTTTTACCACACTTATATAACATATATGTGAAGGTAATCATGATCTAAAGTTGTGACAAATGAAGTGTTTTCAGCCTCAAAAACCGTCCCCTTTTCACCACACCAATCAGGCAGTTTCTTTTCTTGTGACTGTTTTCAATTTCCAATTTACTAACATGTCACCAATCAGATTCCATGCTATTAGAAGACCATTTCTATTCTTATAACTCTCAGACAACAACATTCATTTACACAGATACAAGTTATAGCTTAAGTGTTATCCAAAATCAAAGTTTAAACCATTCAAATCTAGCAGATCCTCATCTCTGTCCAGATTACTTTCTTTCAAATTCTTGTAATTAATTACCCCTATTTAGGTATCATAAGATCATTAACAACATTCCAACCTAATCATAAGCAAGTTCAGATGTTCAAGAAATCATAAACCCATTAAGAAATAATGGATACAAACCTCAAAACTGTGAAGTAACAAAGCTGTCCAGAATTTCCAGCTTCTTATTTTCTTATCCCTTCTTGCTTCCTTTGCTTGCATGTCCACTTGGGGTCACTTGGGGTTATGTTTATAGAGTCATATCTCTTATTTAAGAACTATTTAAAGAGTTTTAAGGATTTGGGTCGTGAGTGATATTTAAAGGTGAAGGAATTCGTGATTACAAGACTAGTATTCCCCCAAGCATGAGGTGTCCAAGCAGGATGTGGCTCCTAACAGTCAAATATGACTTTTCTCCTATTTTATATGGAGTCATTTGTGACTTAGGAGATGCATATCTATCCCATACAAAGTTCTAACGATTTAGAAGACGTGCTGGATGCCTTAAGGTTGAAGCAATTATATATTAAAGTGATAAGTCTCCTAGCATTAGCTGTCTAAGTAGGAGGTGGCTTCTTGCAACCAACTTTGACTTCTCTCTTGCACCATATGGAGCCATATGTGACTTAGAAGAGTTATATCTATCTTGTGTAAAGTGCTAAGGACTTATAATACGTGTTGGAGGCTTAATGTTGAAGGAATTAGAGGTTAAAGTGTCAAGTCGTCACATGTTAAGTAGGTGTTGTCTCCTTTGATTAAATTCTGATTTCCTACTTATCCTTGGGGAGTTTTTATGAAATATAGGGATAATATACCACATATAAGAAGTCTTAAAGGAGTTATAGACGTGAATAATGTTTAAGAGTGAATGAATTGACCATTACAAAGACAAATGAATAGACATGACGTGTACTACGTATCAAGGTGTTCCTTATAGCAAAATTCGATTTTACATCTATCCTTGCAGGTATAAATCAAGTGTCCCTGGCTTATTTTATTGTCTTAAAAATCCATTTTACTTGCCCTAATATCCCAAAACATATTATAGAGCCAATTCCTTAACTGTTCATTTGATTACTTACCCGATTGACACCCGATTCTCGACCGATTTTAACAATTCGGACCTCCATATTTATAACACCATATAAAACATATATTATTTCATTGTGATCATGTCACTTCATGCCTCATGTTTCAAATATGTCAATTACCTATCTATGCTTTAAGATGACCTCGATCAACCGAATGAAAAGCTTGAACTTTTGTCGATACTAATTTATGACCTTCTCGATTTTCCATTACTTACCAAACCAATTTCCAACATTTGGTTAACCTAATTTTCTATCAGAGATCAATGTAAAATTCACCTCCTAAGTCTAGGAGTCAAAGATTACCACCATGTAAAAATTATAAAGCCTTAATGATTGAATATACCGTTTTAAGAGAAAACAATTAGAAAATCGATGCAAATGACAATATAATTAGCATGAAAATGCATGAATCATATTGGTCATATGTATAACGTAAAGCTCGGGGTATTACATCCTCCCCTCCTTATAAAAATTTCATCCTCGAAATTTGCTTACCAAAATGTTCAGGATATTTAACTTTCATTTCATCTTCTCTTTCGCAAGTAGCCTCTTCGGTTGACTGATTCCGCTACAATACCTTAACCAATGGAATTTTCTTGCTTCTCAGTTGTTTTATCTCTCGTTGAAGGATCTCTAGCGATTTTTCTTCATAAGTCAAATCTAGTTTTATCTCTACCAGTTTATTGCTCAATACATGAGAAGGATTTCCAATGTACTTTCTTAGCATGAACACATGAAACACATTGTGCACTTGAGACATTGATGAAGGAAAATCAAACTTGTAGGCAATATTTCCAATTCTCTCGATAATAGAAATTGGACCAATGTATCTTGGGCTTAATTTTCCTTTCTTTCCAAATCGCATAATCCCTTTTGTTGGCGCTACCTTCAAAAATACTTGGTCTTCGACTGTGAATTCTAGTATTTTTCTTCTTTGATCTACATAGTTTTTCTGTCGATCTTAAGCAGTTTGCATTTGCTGATGTATTTGTATCACAACTTCAGCCATTGCATGAACCATCTCTGGTCCTAGCAATTTTCTTTCTCCAACATCATCCCAATAAACTGGAAATCTATATTTTCTACCATATAATGCTTCATATGGAGCCATTCCAATCGTAGCCTGATAACTATTGTTGTATGCGAATTCCACCAAAGGTAAAAATTTACTCCACTGGCCTTGGAAGTCTAATACACAAGCCCTCAACATATCTTCCAATATTTGTATTGTTCTTTCTGATTGTCCATCAGTTTGAGGATGATGAGCTGTGCAAAAAGATAACTGCGTTCCCAAAGCCTTATGTAAGCTTATTCAGAAGAGAGATAAAAACTTAGAATCCCTGACTGAAACAATAAATAGTGGCACTCCATGAAATCTGACTATTTCTTATACATAAAGCTGAATATATCAGTCCATGGAATAAGTTGAACAAACTGGAATGAAATGGGTTGATTTTGTTAACCTATCCACAATAACCCAAATACTATCGTATCCTTTAGTCGTTTTTGATAATTTCACCACAAAGTCTATTGTGATTCTTCCCATTTCCATTCTGGGATAGGTAATGGCTGTAAGGCTCCTGCTAGTCTTTGATGTTCTGCTTTTATTTGTTGACAGGTTAAACATTATCCCACATATTCAGCTATCTCATCTTTCATGTTCGGCCACCAATAATGCAATTTCAAATCTCTATACATTTTAGTAGCTCTTGGATGAACAAAATATGGTGTCGTGTGAGCTTCAGATAAAATGTCCCCTTAGATATTTTTTGCATCAGGTACATATAATCGTCCTCTAAACGTCAAGATACCATCTGTTGATATATGAAAATCTGAAGTTTTTCCATCATGTATATCATTCTTTATCTTGGAACAATATTTATCTTCCTATTGCCCTTGTTGAATTCTATTCAATAAAGTCGGCTGAAGTGTCAACGCTGCAAATTTAGCCTCTACAAATCCTTGTGACACAACTTCAATAACCATTTTCTGTAAATCTATCAATTTTGATTTTTGAGTTACAATCATACTCGTAACACTGAATGTCGACTTCCTACTCAATGCATCAGCTACAACATTAGCTTTACCGGAATGATAGTTTATAACACAATCATAATCTTTTACCAATTCTAGCCACCTTCTTTGTCTCCTGTTCAATTCCTTTTGTGTAAATAGATATTTCAAACTTTTGTGATCAGTGTAAATCTCACATCCCTCTCCAGACAAATAGTGCCTCCATATCTTAAGTGCAAATACAACTGCGGCGAGTTCCAAGTCATGTGTAGGATAGTTCTTTTCCTATACTTTAAGTTGTCTAGAGGCATATACAATAACTTTACTATTTTGCATCAATATGCATCCCAAATCATTCTTTGAAGTATCACTATAAACCATAAAATTTCCAGTACCAGATGGGATTGAAAGGATAGGGGCTTAAGTCAGTCTTTTTTTTCAATACTTGAAAACCTTGCTCATAATCATCTGTCCATTCAAACTTAGTACTCTTCCTTGTTAATTTTGTTAAAGAAGAAGCTATTTTTGAAAATCCTTCCACAAATCTGCGATAACAGCCAGCTAAACCCATAAAATTTCTGACCTCTGAAGGGTTTGTAGGTCGTGACCAATTATTAATAGTCTCTACTTTAGTTGGACCATTGATCTGCCCTCACCTGATACTACATGTCCCAAAAATACAACTTTATCTAACCAAAATTCACATCTGATACTACATGTCCCAAAAATACAACTTTATCTAACCAAAATTCACATTTCTTAAACTTAGAATATAACTGCTCGTCCTTTAAGACCTGCAGAACTATTCTCAAGTGCTTAGCATGTTCTTCTTTAGTATGAGAATAAATAAGGATATCATCAATAAATACAATTACGAACTTATCGAGAAAGTTTCAAAACACCCTATTCATCAGATCCATAAAAGCTGTTGGTCATTTGTTAACCCAAACAGCATTACCAAAAGTTCATAATGACCATATCTCGTACTAAATGCTGTCTTAGAAACATCATCTTCCTTTATTTTAAGTTGATGGTATCCAGATCGCAAATCAATCTTAGAAAATACAGATGTGCCCTGAAGTTGATAAAACAAATCATCAATCCTCGACAATGGGTATTTATTTTTAATTGTCACCTTATTCAACTCTCGATAATCGATGCACAATCTCATTGTTCCATCCTTCTTATGAACAAATAATACTGGTGCACCCCATGGTGAAAAGCTAGGTCTAATAAAACCTTTATCTAACAACTCTTGTAATTGTAACTTTAACTCTTTGAATTTAGATGGGGCCATTCTATATAGAGCCTTGGAAATTGAGGATGTTCCTGGAATTAAATCAATTTCAAGCACTCACCAAATACCTTACAGACCCACTATCTAGTAACATTTGTGCTTTAATACTGATATAGTTGGAACTCTAAATCTTTTTGAATCCCAGTGAATGTAAATGGCTCATTCCCCAAAGGTTGAAAGGTTACTGACTTTCTCTTACAATCTATAGTAGCTTGATATCTTGTCAGCCAATCCATACCCAAAATTATATCATAATCTTTCATATCTAACACAATTAAATTTGCATGGAGCTCTTGATTTTCTATAAGGATCACACATGCTCTTACAATCAAATTGATTTGTTGTACATCTTCAGATGGAATAGTTACACTATAACTGACCTCTTCCATATCAGGTGTCCTACCCAACCTCCTCACATACTCAATGGACACAAATGAATGCGTAGCTCCTGAATCAATTAGTACAAGTGCTGGGATGCCAAAAATAGAGAATTTACCTATTACAACTGATGGATTTGCCTCGGTATCTGATCTTGTAATAGTAAACATCTTGCTGGTACCTTTTTCTATTCCGTAGGATTTGGATTACTTGGACATGCTCTAGCAAGATGTCCCTCATTTTCACAAACATAACATGTCCTAGTCTCTGTAGGACATGCTCCAGTATGTTGTTTACACTTATGGGGCAAGATGGGTGTGGTGTTGAGGCTTTTCCTTGATCTATCCTTGGATGCTTGCCCTGATCCCAATGTTGTTGTCCTTGTCTCGTTTGAAACTTAGGCTCAAGAGGCTCTTTTCTTATAATTTGTAGGCCAACGCTATCTTTGACCTTGCCTACACTATAGTCGAGCCTCTTAAGCATGACTAATTCTTTGTTCGACTTGTTCTGCAACTAATGCTCTCTCCGCAATTTGAGAATATGAAACATCTTAGATTCCTGCCATGCTTACATCTCTCTATAGTTCTGGTCTTAGCCCCTCAAAAAATCTTTCTATCTTGAGTGTATCAATATTAATCATGTGGGTAGCAAACCTGGATAGTTGTTCAAACTTACGAATATACTCTCCCACTGTCATCCCTCCTTGTCTTAGCTGTATAAACTCATTCATCTTCATGGTTCGAACTGGGGCTGTAAAATATTTATCACGGAATAACTCTTTCAATCTCTCCCAAGTCATGGCACTAACATCTTCAATGTTACTCATCGTATCCCACTAATGTCCAGCACTACCTCATAGCACAATGTATGCCCAATCCACTTTTCTACTTCTGAAACTCTCGAATACCTGAACATATTTTCCAAAGTTCTCAACCAATCCTCTGCTGTTGTTGGATCTAATGCATCCTCAAATATTGGGGCTTTAGTTTTCTAAATCTTTCGCCAACCGTCTCACTATGTTCAGCCCTTTGTTGTGGTAGTAAGAATTCAGCCCTTTGATGTTCTCCCCTTTCTCTTTGTTGTATTAATTGCTGAATTTGTTGAGATTATTGCTCAACTAATTCCATAAGTCTATTAATAACAACATCCCGACTACCATCTTGAACGGACGTCTCTTGCCCTGGAGTTCTAACTCTACTGCTACTAGCATCCCTATTTCTCACCATGGTTGCAAGTAAAGATTGGCCAATATCATTCATGACGTATGTAAAAAAAATAATGCAACAAAATAAAATTTACTGGCTTAGCTGCGTTCTTTCGTACTCCGAGATCATGTACATAGATAGTCTACAGAATTATAATCTCGCTCTGATACCACTCTCTATCACACCCCATTCATTTACATAACTATCCATTAAGCTGTGTGGGAATGAAATTGATGACTCGACCTAGACATGAAATTTCACACATTTTTTTCACCTGATAAAACGATATAAGCTATGTCTCTAAACCAAAATTATATCACCATAATCAAACATATATATTCTGAGGTTATAAACATGTTTACATACCATGTCAAAAGATATACAACACAGGATCCCCAACATACAACAAAATAGGCCATAAGCACAAAATAGTAGCCCACAACATAACCCTACAGGTCATCATCCATGTACATCAAACTCTGGAATCCCGTAAGAGTTCCATAGCTAGTCGTGCTCTCTATATAGTTCCAGGCTCACCTACAATGTAAGAACTACATAAGTCAATGCTTAATAAGCAAAAATCATGCATGTCATGAACATGAATAATAACGATATATGCTACAATGCCATTTACTTTAAACATTACGATAAGGAATCATCATATTCCAATATTTATCAAAGTTGACTCGAAATCATTTCATTAAAAACCTTTCATTTCATTAGGCCCTTGACACACCTACTATGCACCGAATAGAGCTCTGCATAATATCAATAATCAAATGACCAATATAAAATCAACATTGGCTAGTAGACCAGCCTCCCGTGACCACTAGAGGCCCATATCCTAACTACCCCTATGATCACTCAAGAAGTCTCCCACCCGGCAACGTCAATAATCATAATATTACAAGGGCACAGTCGAGTGGTGCACCCTCCCGTGATCACCAAAGGCCCATCCCCTATCTACCTTTGCAATCACGCAGGAAGTATCACTTGCGATACCAAACATATCACATAAGCATGCCTCACATGTCTCGGTTCCCTAGTAGTGGTCAATAAAATATTTATAAAGAAAATTCACTTTGAAATCATGTTTCACATGCAGGATTTTCAACCATGATCACATGTCGTACATGCATATGAAAATGCTCATGAATGACATATTTAATGAAAATCGCTGTTAATAGGTATCGCAACCGCATGCTCAATGACCATAACCATCATATGATGTACACTGAATTTCTTATCGAAGCTATATAAATCTTCTGATATTACCACTTCACAATTACTAGGTTCTTGCATCGTAGTTTGAAATGAATTTTTACTTACCTTTCGCCTTTGTGTGTGCAAGCTTCTATGGAGCGTATATTAGTTTCGTTTTTCGCTGAACGTCGAAAAATCACATGTATTATCATCTAATATTAAAGACAATCCTCCATTTAATAACCTTAACACACATAATCCCAAAATATGTTCATTCACGCCAACACAATTCAGACGAAATCATTATTGCAAGTTACCAATGGCATTACAAACTAATCCCGTAAGTCATGCTATTTTTCAAGTCTAATTAGGGACGTCAACATCATCCAATTGTTGTCATTAACCTAGTACTCCTTAGAATCTATTTCTAGGCCTAATAGTTCATTAATGGACATGTAAATGTTGAAATCACATTAAATACACAAATGGGCAGAATCTGTTTTCAGATTTCTATTACCGTACAATTATTTTTCTTAATCCTTTTTCACCTCCTTAATATATCCAACGACTCCCAAATTTTTACCACACTTCTATAACATGTATGTGAAGGTAATCATGATCTAAAGTTGTGACAAATGAAGTGTTTTCAGCCTAAAAAACCGTCCCCTTTTCACCATACCAAATCAGGCAGTTTTCTTTTCTTGTGACTGTTTTCAGTTTCTATTTTACTAGCATGTCACCAATCAGATTCCAGGCTATTAGAAGACCATTTGTATTCTTATAACTCTCATATAAAAATATTCATTTACATAGATACAAGTTATAGCCTAAGTATTATCCAAAATCAAAGTTTAAACTATTCAAATCTAGCAGATCCCCATCTCTTCCAGATTACTTTCTTTCAAATTCTTGTAATTAATTAACCCTATTTAGGCATCATAAAATCATTAACAACATTCCAATCTAATCATAAGCAAGTTCAGATATTCATAAAATCATAAACCCCTTAAGAAATAATGGATAGAAACCTCAAAACTGTAAAGTAACAAAGCTGTCCAGAATTTCCAACTTCTTGTTTTCTTATCCCTTTTTGCTTCCTTTGCTTTCACGTCCACTTGGGGTTATCTTTGAATATTCATATCTCTTATTTAAGAGATATTTAAGGAGTTTTAAGGATTTGGGTCGTGAGTGATACTTAAAGGTGAAGAAATTCGAGATTACAAGACAAGTATTCCCCCAAGCATGAGGTGTCCAAGCGAGATATGGCTCCTTGCAGCCAAATCTGACATTTCTCCTGTCTTATATGGAGTCATTTGTGACTTAGGAGATCCATATCTATCCCATACAAAGTTCTAAGGATTTATAAGACGTGATGGATGCCTTAAGGTTGAAGCAATTATATATTAAAGTGATAAGTCTCCTAGTATGAGCTGTCTAAGTAGGAGATTGCTTCTTGCAGCCAACTTTGACTTTTCCCTTGCACCATATGGAGCCATATGTGACTTAGAAGAGTTATAAAGTGCTAAAAACTTATAAGACATGTTGTAGGCTTAAGGTTGAAGGAATTAGAGGTTAAAGTGACAAGTCGTCACATGTTAAATAGGTGTTGTCTCCTTTGATTAAATTCTGATTTCCTACTTATCCTTGGGGGGTTTTTTTTATGAAATTTAGGGATAAAATACCACATATCAGAAGTCTTAAAGTAGTGATAGATGTGAATAATGTTTAAGAGTGAATGAACTGACCATTACAAAGACAAATGAATAGGCATGACGTGTACTACGTATCAAGGTGTTCCTTATAGTAAAATCTGATTTTACATCTATCCTTGTAGGTATAAATCAAGTGTTCTTGGATTATTTTATTGTCTTAAAAATCCATTTTACTTGCCCTAATATCCCAAAACATATTATAGAGCCAATTCATTAACTACTCATTTGATTACTTACCCGATTGATATCCGATTCTCGTTTGATTTCAACAATTAGCACCTCCATAATTATAACATCATATAAAACATATATTATTGCGTTGTGATCATGTCACTTCATGCCTCATGTCTCAAATATGTCAATTACCTATCTAGGGTTTAAGATGACCTCGATAAACCGAATGGAAAGCTTAAACTTTTGTCGATACTAATTTCTGACCTTCTCGATTTTTCATTACTTACCAAACCAATTTCCAACATTTAGTTAACCTAATTTTCTATCATATCTCAATGTAAAATTCACCATCTAAGTCGAGGAATCAAAGACTATCACCATGTAAAAATTATAAAGCCTTAATGATCGAATATACCGTTTTAAGAGAAAACAATTATAAAATCAATGCAAATGACAATGTAATTAGCATGAAAATGCATGAATCATATCGGCCATATGTATAACGTAAAGCTCAGGGTATTACAAATATGCTTTAAAATTTCATAAGAACCAGCACTACAGCTTGCAATATAACATAATCTCCAATATGAAATTCAAAATTTCGCTTATACAAATCAGTTCGAAGTTTATATGATGCATTACTTGCTTCAAGTTGTTTGTTGATCTCAATATGCAAGTCATACAAGCGATGAACAAATGCCTCAGGTGACATAGATATACTAACATGTGGGGACAATGGAATAAGGTCTAAAGTTTTCCTAGGTTCATAACCATGAATGACTTCAAAGGGACTCGTACTTATAGAGCGATTCACAAAATTGTTATATGCAATTTGAATTGTTGGAAGGATCAAATTCCAATTCCCAATATTTTCCTTGAAGGTGGCATGATTACACGAATCATCAGGACTGCTGGATTGGATAAGGGTACGATTTACAACATTTGACTGAGAGATATCAAAAGCAAGAGATACAAGCCTTAGATGAATAGGAAAAGTTCGAATATTACATAGGGATGCATCCTCAATATTATTCAAGTCATCACATTCTTCAAGTTTAGGTTCATAGACTTAATTTACTGACCGATCATCCATTACATCATTTTGTTCCTCAATAATTAACGTTCGACTGGACGTTTGGGAGAAGTGTGACCAAAGTCCTTACAACTAAAGCACTACAAGTGAGAAGAAATCATTGGAGTTTCAAAATCTTGATCCTTATTTTCCAACAAAGGAGGAGCATTAGATAGAAGAGGTCCTAAAAGGGACTTAACAGGATGAGCTGACGTCGATATAGGAGGAACATTAAACATGAAAGGCTCTATGATAGACTTATGACGAGGTGGTGCTGATGCGATGAGTGAATGATGGTGACTACGCTTTTTATATGGAGCACTAATAAGTAACTCGTAGTCCTGAGTCAAAGAGTAAGCGTCATGAAGAATAGTGACACTTTGAAAGAAAATCTCACGCCTAAGTTCGTCTCTTAGACCTTGTATAAACCTACTCAAAGTCAAGGTCTCATCCTCAACGACAAGACATTTTATTCGAAATTCCTCAAATTGAGCAATGTACTCAGTTACTAGTCGATTCCCTTGTGTAAGAATGTTCCATTGGGTAAAAATGTTATGATTTAAGCAACCATCGAAAGTAAGAGTATCTAATTTAATGTTTCTAAAGAAACGCTCCGTATGACGAGGAAGAAAATGAGTACCATGACAACCATGGCCTCATCTCGCTCACTAACCCGATCCCCATCCCTACAATCGTGTTGAAAATATTTTTGATCACTTTGTCGACGACGATATTGCCTATTGTTGGACACTTCAAAATTATTAACATCGATCGAATGAGAAATTTCCTTAAAATTGTTCAAACTAGCAGCTAGATCTCTGCTCCTTTCACGAGTAGCAGCCATCTCGATTTGAACAGCTGTTAATTGAGTTTGTAAATGTTGTTGGCTAGTGGCAAGTTGAGCTAATTGTCTAGTGAGTGCATCAAATTGAGAAGGGTCCATGTCTAGGTACTAAAACTAAAAGTGACAAAGACAATCAGTCGACCACTATGCATGCACTTATTAGCAGTTAAATGACGTGCAATAGAGAGATTAATAAACAATAAGTGCAAGCAATGGAAAATAACAACTTGAACCATTTTTTTAAATTTTAAATTTTGGGATTAAATAAATCCAAAGCAAGTTAATACTGCTGGTACATGTAAAATAGCAAAGCAAGAGTCAATACACTAGTCAAATTCTCCAATCACGTTGATAAGTGGGGAACCATGAGAAGTCACTTCGTTCAATAATTCCAATCAAGTGATGTTTAAGGCTAAAATTATTAAGATAACATCAAGGGAAAATTGTAGCAGCGATCCCTAACCTTTTCATTTTTTACAGACTTTACCCTAACCTTCATTTTGTGACAATGGAGGTTTCTAAACTTTNTGTAGCAGCGATCCCTAACCTTTTCATTTTTTACAGACTTTACCCTAACCTTCATTTTGTGACAATGGAGGTTTCTAAACTTTTATAAATATGCATCTGAGGTACATCTGGATAGAAACCATCCAAAACACCATCCAAAAAGGTATCAACATCCAATAAAATCGTCACGGTAGCAAATAGATCAAGGAATTTTCCAGTCAACTAACAGTATTTTGGACAGTTTCCATCAAGATGGACCTCAAGCGCATATTTTGAAACGTTAGGGACCTTTGTCGATACAAAATGAAGGTTGGGGTAAAGTCTGCAAAAAGCGAAAAGGTCAGGGACCGTGCCGCAACTTCTCCTAATAGCAACACAAGATTTAAATGATGTAATTTAAAAATAAAATAGTAGTATTGACCAATAATAAATAGGGATCAAGAACTCCCTGATGTTTAGTTGACGAAATTGCGACACGTGGGCCCCAGGTATGCTTTTTTCCTGTCCTTCATGTCAAATGTTTTCAACTCCTAAAATCATTCCAATTATATCTTGAAAAGTAGTAGTGCATTGGTTTTGGTGATGAATGTTCCTCCAGTACGACGATGGTTTGAGTAGGCAGGTTGGACCGCACTGATGACCAGTGTCGCTGATTGAAACATGATTGTCAGCGATAGGAGTGCAGACCGCGACTAATACAGATGACAAGGTTGGCGTAGGTGTTGAGGCAGACGATGAAGATTTGTAGCTTTTGGTGGTGGTTGAATCGCTTTGCTGCGTCTATAATTTTGGTAGAAGTGGAGATTGGCTAGCTGGTGGTGCAAGAAGTCTGGTGACTGTGGCTTTTATATGGGTGAAACAGTCATGAAATATATAAGTATGATGCAAGGAGTGGTGGTGACGACTGATGTTTCGTGGCCGGCGAGATTTAAAAGTCAACGATGGAGGTGGAGTGAAGAGAGAGAAGGCCAACAATTGAATCTGTACTTGTGGCGTTTGGGATTTATATCGATGGTTGTGGTGGTGGTTTTGTGTGCAGTGTAAAGGCGGCGAATAGAGGTGGTGGGTGGTTGTGGTGTCGTCGACGTGAGGAGGGTTGACGATGGGAATTAACGAGGTTGAAGATGTTGACTGGATTGCAGTACGGTGCAGGACGTTATCTAGATAAAAAGATTGATACGAGAATATAATTTTATAAAATTTGAGAAGCAGTTTATGACAATAGGACCCTCGACAATAAAGAATTTTCACTTTTTTTTAGGTGAACAGTAGCCCTCTTCTTTTTCTTTTCTTTTTTTTCAACTATGAAGAAAACTGGAAATAAAATAAATCTGCTGCTCTTATGCTAAACTCTTTTTGATCGTACTGTTCCGACAAAATTTTGGAAGGAAATAAGGAGAAATTTGGAGGAAATGGGAAGAAATTTGGAGTGTATGAGAGGAATTACCCAAGTTTGATGTAGGATAGAAAAGATGGCAATGTAAGATTTTCCCACAAAAGGCCAAGCCAAGCAAATTTATCTAAAACACTGCTCAACGAGAATCATTCTTTTCTTTACAATTTTTCCAGCAAATACATACAATTACTTTTCTAAATTTAGTTTAAATTGATATATAATTACCACGTTATTTGTAGCCATCAACACAATTTAATATTTTTTACAACCCGTTAGGATGTAACATCCACGTCAATGTCCTCGTTAAACAATGTGACGGAATCAGACAAAGGACTAAAATTGAGACAACAGTGAAGTATAGTTACCTAATTAAAACAAATTAAAGTATATTTACTAACTTAAGAATTGTCTAATAGTACAACGGCCGCAAATGAAAACCCAAAACGGAGAAAATTCAAAGTAACGGCATTGGAATTTTGCAGCATGTCATTTCATTATGCTAAAATTTATTCCCTGTTCACGGTGGGCAAAAATTATGTTACCCACCTACCCACATCGGCAGGTCAAACAAATATTTTTTTTTTTTTTTTTTTTTTCCCAAAAAAAAAAAAAAAAAAAAAACTCTGTTGAGTGAAATAAAATATTAAATGATAATTTGCACTTCATTTTCCAAATTCCAGATCCTGATTACTAAACTAATCCAAAACTAGGGTTGGCAATGAGGTTCGATTCGGCCAAAATTATCACCGAACCACAAATTTTTTTGTCATACCATAATCACACCATAATCAAGTAAGTCGGTTCGGCTCGGTTTGAGACGGTTAATAACCATGAAAATAAATTATTTTTCATAGGTCCATTCGTCAAATTGAAAAAAATAATTTATGAAAAAAAGTCACACATGATGGTTATCAATTGATAGTTGAGTGAATTATAATGGAACACTTCAAATAATTTATGTTACTATATTGTTCAGATTATTGTATTTGGCTTACACCCCAAAGGTTCATTTGAAGTGCAAAGTCTCCCTCTTGACGAGAGATTTCTCAATTTCTCTGGATTTTTTGTTAGAACCGAGCTATTTGTACCCCAACGTTGACATGTCGGGTTACATGTCTCCTCACAATAGGGGAGCCCATGCCTTTTCTGACGCCGCTGGCCCTCTTGCTATGAGGGGTGTGTACCCCGGCGTTGACACGCCGAGTTACAAATGGAAAAATTCTTTTTGTTAAGAGGACGAGGGAAAAATGTAAAATTGCAATCATAGCTGAATGGGGATTTTTTTTTTTTGGCGTAGTTGATCACTTACCATATCAAAATTGTACAAATGGCCGATAGAGGATACATATGTAAGAAGACAACGATATATGATACCAAGGGTGATAGCTCGGTTATTGATGAAAAAAATCAAGAAAGGCAAAAACTATGTAAACTTAGTTTCAAGCCAATCCAGATGCCTAAAACTAATCAAATGATTAAATTTATCGTAAGAGAATAAGTTTTTCAAAACTAAAATTGTGGATTGAGATCGCTTCAAGAGCGAGTGAGTTGACAACCATCATGTATAACTGCAAAGGAAGAAAAAGGGCTCTTGTAGAGTTTGTAAAATTAGATATTTTTTAATATATATTTTGCGTTGAATTACTATTTAGTAGGAAAAAAATAAATTTAACAGGTAATCAGTTCAGTTTGAGCGAGGGTGTTAATACCATACCCGCACCACCCCAAACCGAGTCATTAAAATCAAATACCATTTTCGTTCCATTGCATCATCGGTTCGATTTTCTTCACCCCGTTCGGTTCGATTAGCCACAGTTTTGATTTTGACGGTTCAAATTGTCATCCCTACCCAACTGTAATCCTCAATTAATTATAATATTCAATATCACATCATTATTTCAATTCATCGGGACTACAAGTAATGTACATAAGTATAATACGAGGATGGAAAAGTAGCTCAAAAATTTGGGTTTAAAAACAAAGTACATTGGTTTTGAGAAGGGCGATGTCATCTTCATCGAGAGGTCTAGGATTCTTTTTGTCCTTGATCTCATCTTCGGGTTCGGGAGCCATTATTAAAGAATTCGATTTGATTTTCTTCTACTTGGTTTTGGCTGTCATGTAAACTTTGCTTGAGAGACAAGTTGAGAGAGGAGGGAAAAAATATGAAACAGGGCCTATACAGGCCACACATGCAAGGGGGTGGGTGAATCAACTCGGATGTGTCTGGCCGGTACAGAAACAGTACAGCTAGCATTTTCCAAAAAAATATTGGTTGATAAAGAAGAGATGACGTGAGGGTACTCAATAAAACAATTACAGTTAGAGTCCCTATTCTTTACAACAAATAACACTTAAGTCCTTATTAAATAATTTAGTTAGCTCTTTAATCCCAACTTTTGTAAAACCAAGTTTTAATTGACAGAAGTGGTGATTATTTTAAAACAATTACAGTTGGAGTCCCTATTCTTTTAAAACTCTTAACTTTTTGTCTCAGGTGACTAAAGTGTGGATTATTTTAAAAACAAATTAATAATCAATTCAATCGTTAATTTAATATTGAGTTTGTAAAAAATAATTTTAAATCCATATTAAAAATCAATTCAAAGTCTATAATCAAGACTGGACTAAAATCATTTAACTGTCAATTTAAAGAAGTAAAATGTAAAAATCCTATTTAAAATCGAAACAAGCCGGTTAGCTTATTCCGATTAATGATGTTTCAAATAGAAAATCTCAGGTGACTAAAGTGTGGATTATTTTAAAAACAAATTAATAATCAATTCAATCGTTAATTTAATATTGAGTTTGTAAAAAATAATTTTAAATCCATATTAAAAATCAATTCAAAGTCTATAATCAAGACTGGACTAAAATCATTTAACTGTCAATTTAAAGAAGTAAAATGTAAAAATCCTATTTAAAATCGAAACAAGCCGGTTAGCTTATTCCGATTAATGATGTTTCAAATAGAAAATTGTACCCTTAAGAATTATGTACACAAAGTCCTCACTCAATAAAGGTAGTTGACAATAGCACGTGCTTCGTAAAGATGGCAAGATAGAAAAATGAAGGGAAAGAAGAGAACAAGAAATTAATATTTAAAAAGAATATATTATCAACTTATTTTTTCTAAAATTTATTCAATTCCCTCTAATTAGTCTTTCCAAAATTCCAACAATGCATCAAAGATGGATATTGTTCAATCGGAAACAAAAACATAGCATAGAGAATTTGTTATGTACCAAAGCTATAGTACGTCAGAACATGGTGCAAGAAAAATCGAGCAAAAGTTAAAACCTTCAGCAGTACACAAAGGTTCCACAAGATCTACAGTCCCCAGTCAGCCACCCATTGGCTACAAGTTTTGGCAGTTCAATCTGGCACGACATAAATTGATTCGGCTCATAAGTTTCAATTGCATCAGAGGAACTCAACTCCTCCATCTCTGACCAATGCTAATCCCATCAGCTCGGGAGCATTAGAAAATTTAAAATGTATTCCTAACTTATATCCATAATCTACAGTGAGATTTCTTTCTTTTACTCATCTTCCGCAATAATATTTGGCAATTCACCTTGGCAAAGGTACTCATCACATAATGATGCTGATCCCCAGTCCTTTCGCAGCCGCAAAATATCCTCTGTGAAAGTGGATCCAGACGATCCGATAAACACTGAAGACAATGCACAAATAGTCTTATCCAGCATTGCTTCCACCTTCATTAAGAAAACTATCAGTTGAAGGTAAAATTTTCAAAGACAAGAAAAACAGAAAAATTATAGTCATAATCCAACTTATATGGAATTTATTCAAGAGGTCCAATTTTATTAGTTATCCTCGTTTGGTTCTGAAAACTAGTATATAATCCACCAGAGAGTGACTGCAGGGAAAAAATAAAGGTTTCAAGCCTCTCATAGAAGTCTCTAAAAACATCCCAACAAGATAAGAGTAAGTTCACTATGTCTAAGGAGACTTACATGCCATGCAATGAACGCATGGAGCAAAGTTGATTGCTAATTCATGGTAAAAGTTCTACCTTTGGAGTAAATAAAAGTAACCTTAAAACAATTAAGTGACTGTTTATGCATAATAACTAGCAGTTGAGATCAATTAATCAAAAATAAATTGTGAATTCACCTGAGAATCTCCCTCAAGTCCATGTCTGTATAACAACGCATCCCATTTCTCAGCAGAATTACGAGCTGGCCTCTTAATAAGTGGCACACTTTTCCCATTCAAGACAAGAAGTGATTGCAGCAAACCAGTTTCACTTTCTGCAGCGTCTGTAGATAGATATATAACAGGTGTATTGGCCCTCTCAACAACTCTACTAATACAATCCGCAGCTTGAGGAACAGGGTAAAAGCAACTAGGCTTTTTTGCATTACTGAAATTTTTTTGCCAAGTACTGTCAGATTCAAGCATATCCTACCAAAAATTGAAAAGAAAAATACAAGGGGAAGAAAAACTTGCCAGAACTTCAAAAATCCATGGCGACGAAAGTGAAGAGCAATAAAATCTTTTCCCATGAATGTCTGAATAAAACGCTGTGCAGTGAGCATTATAAGCCTACTTGGCTCAATTAAAGTCTTACAACTGTGGGCTATAGGCCCTCCCGGCTGCATCACCCACTGTCTCTCAACATCAGCAAAGAATACATCTCCAATGGCAATAACATCATCATCTGAAGAAAACTTTGCCAAGACATCCTGAACCGTTCTTTGATTTGGGTTCTTAACATCCTCTTTCCAAACGGTCTTAATCTTACCCAACGAAAATCCCAGCCCTTTCAACTTTTTCAAGCGCTCATCATCCAGATAACAAGGCCGTGGAAGCGAGAAATAACACAAAAACTTATCAATATGCAAATGTTTCTTCTTACTCTCCACAAACTCCTCAAATGTCACAACTACTTTCCTCCCTAGACACTTGTTAATATGCTCAATATCCAACACCCGTTTGAACTCGTAATCAACTTTTGTACTTGGGATCACCAAAACACGATTGAGCAAAGCTGCAAAGAACATATGCTTCTCCAAACAAATCAAATGGTTTGACATTTGCCCAGAAACACAAATAGCTAACAAGTACTTATTCAAATTTGGGTTCCATCCAATAGTCCTCCTCTCAGATAACCTCTGATCCACCTTACTACACCTAGTCCAATCCGCAACACTTGGATCCGTATAATTCTCATTCAAACCCAAGAAATCCCCATTTTCATGGGCTGACAACAGAACTTCCTGAATTTTCTTGTTCAATGAAATGTGGCTAAAAACCCCGGATTTCAAATCCTCCAACAATGACAATGCGGGCACTCCATGATTAGTATTATTATTAACAGAACTCATGTTCACCGAACTATTGCTATTTACAGTAGTCAAATATGATTTACTCACCAATGTGCTGTAATTCCATAGTTTGAGTAGCTCAGATTGTTGCTGCTTAAGTAAATACAGTGCGCGCAATTCAGACTCTCGCATGCGATTAACAATCAGAGGATTACTACTTCCATGATTGTTTACAATTGGAATGCGGGTTTGAAAAAGGTTCTTCGTATCGATGGTGAAATAGAGGATTAAAATAAAAAGTGGCAAGAATACAGCAAGAAGGTAAAGGTACCTCTTGTCGAATCGTCGGGCAGAATTGGATAATCGTGTCCTGAAATCCCCAATTTCGAAAGTAGAACGCTGAGGGGATTTAACGGTGTCGTTTTGGGAGATTAGGTTTCCGCGATCGTCTTCTTCATCCGTGGAAGATTCTCGTTCCATCATTTTTTTCCTACTTATTCAGAGTCGTGATTAAACTGTAAATAAATAAATTCGCACTGTAGATGAATGGGGGAAAATTTTTCTATGAGAGAAATATACACACTAACACACCTGATTTTGTTCTTATAATCAGCTTGTCAGAGTAAAGAGGAAGGAATTCGTTGGTTGAGAAAAGTGACTCACTACTGTCCGGACCAGGGAGGTCTTTCGGGTCGGGTTAGAAAGTCAGTTTACACGGGTATGAGATAGGCTCATAGTTGGACAAGTGGTATTTTGGTCTAGGTGTCCATTACAATGGACTTACATATGGTTTGTGGCCCGGTCCAATTTATATTCTTATTGAAAATTAAAATAAGCCTTTCTAACACACAAAATTAAAAAAATGTCTCTTTTTTCTTAAAATAATTTCTTTTGTTCTCCTTACGGATAAATCCATTAGAATTGTGAAAAAAATAAAAAATTAATACAAGAAAAGTTTGCCACGTGGCCGCTCTAATACTTTCCACATCATGATAACACTATTCTCTTCACCCTTAATAAGCGCATTTTATGTTTTATAAAACGGGTTAGATGTATAACTCATAATGATATTATATTTAAATCATGAGTGATCACTTGGATCGTTTTACACCTTAGTTTATAAGGTTATATCCTATATAATGTGATAATTTAATTATGTGGACCAGAAATATTTTGATCCTAATTAGAGTTGCAGTCGTGAATGAGACGGTTCAATAAGTTTCAAAATAAGAGGTTAAGTTCCCTCTTCTCTTCATGTGATTTATTGGTTTGTTTCATTAACGATTAATACTTTTGTTAAGAGCAAAGAAATGAAGATTTAGCTGTTAATATTTGCATTCAAGATGTATTTTGTAGGTATATCTTTTGAACTATGAATTTAAAGATGTTGGCATGGTTATCATTACATACAACACTCCCAAGAACCACTATGAATTGCATGTTATTCTCTACTGAAGATGATTGAAAATTCAGTAAGGAGTATATGTATAAAAAGTAATGACGATCTAAGATATTTAATCTCAACCAGCCTCCAACAAAGCCATTTCTCTATCGTTATTACCTACCTAATAAAGGCGTGGAAAGCTCATCCAGTCAAAATCCAAAAAACAATTTTTTTAGAAGAGAGCTGTCGTTTCTGGCACTCATTATACTTGTTTTCCTCCCTGAACGTGGATTGCTGAGTTAATTGTTCCAATAGTCACTGAACTTAAGTCCATGTCTTTGATTGATCACTGAAATTTAAAATTTTGAGTTTTGGTCACTGAATTTAGGTTCATATCTTCGATTGCTTACTGAACTTAAATTCATGTCTTCGATATTTTAAACTCGATATTGAGCAATCGAAGACATGGACCTAAGTCCAATGATCAAAACTCGATATTTTAAACTTCAGTTATCAATCAAAGATATGGACCTAAATTCAGTGACCATTGGAACAATTAACTCTGGATTGCCTATTGAGCAGTGAAGCATACCTGCGTTTGTCCAAAGAGTCGAGTCGATGGATAATGATTAGACATTTATCCTTTTTTGTTGATTAAAATCAAATTAAAATTTTAAGTCAAAATTTTTAATTAATCTTAATTACATATTTCATAAAATCAACAATTTTACAGTTCGTATATTATCAGTTTTTATCAAAATCTAATTTTGATCTACTCTACTCTTTTTCATATTTCATAGATGCTATTTTAACAAAAAATTTAATTATTTTATTTTATTTTTGTTTTGCAACCTTGACAGTATGTTTTGCCAAGAATACTCACTACAGTGCCTAAAAATGTGAGTTATGCCCAAAAATTGGAAACGATTTGTGAACACGGATCATTTCAAGCTTGAACATCAAACTCGTAAGTCATTACCTGTACATCTCTTTGTTTATCAAAATGAAACAAGGAAAGAACTCTTGGACTTCAATTCTCTGAATCATTATTGCATAAATTCATTTGACTCTTCTTTTGTTTTTTGAAAATATTTTTTCATGAACCATTGTTGGGTATTTTTTGGTAAGTGATACCCAAATCCCCTAGGCAATGATGAAAATCGAGGCCCGTTTAACTTCATAGGCTATAAGCCTAATATTGAAGAACATATTGGACCCACATCACAATTGATGTAACCCAATTGTGTTGGGTATTTGGAGGAAATCAGCCCATTGGGCTAGGTGCTCAATACCCGACTATGGAGATAAATGAAATAACAAAAGATAGAATTGGTTGCAAATAATTATCTCGTGATAATTATCCTATCCCTACTGTTTCTGTTGGACTCAAATTTAAACTTCCCTGTTATCTTGGAGATTTGATTTCCCTCGTGATAATATACAAGAGTTTTATATATCCAAAAAAACTCAACCAATTTAAAAGAGAGAGAAGCCGGCTGCCTTCTTCTTCTTAGTGTGAGAACTTTTCTGCAAAAAGAAAAAAGAGACTTCCTTCTCTGTGAAAACCGAAGTCGACCTTTGTGGTGTGCCTTTGTGTGCCTTTTCTTCTTCGTGAATGAAAAAGTCTCCCAATTGAAGTTACCTCTGTGGTGTTGGGTCAAAGATTTCTGAGCCGGATTTAAAAAGGGGGATTTCGTTTCATTTAGTTCACTGCTTCATTTTGGTTTCTTGAATTCCATTCCATTTATTTGATTTAATCCTTCATTAACCTTTGTTGTGTGGTTGCAGGTTGGATTAAAAACAACAACCATCTCATTTTTGAATTCAAGAAAGCTTCTAGATTTGTCTCTCTACTCCTGTTCTGTTCCTGTTTGATTTCTTATATCTAACTCACTCATGGCTATTTATTGCTACATTCATCTCCCCCACCTTCAAAGCAATATCAATAGTTGAAATCAAAGCAAAAGCTTTCAACTAAAGGCAATGAGTGTCAACTGTATTTGCACTATTTTGAAGTTATCTTGTTAAAGTTTATCAGGTTATGATAGCTATAAGTTGATAGTATAACTTCCTCCTTAATTATTCCAACAATTATGTTTTATGGAAACTACAGTTCGAAACTCTCTTTATTGGATATGATCTCCTTGGATACATTGATGGCTCCAATCCTTGTCCACCAAAGACTCTGACTGCAAATGATACTACGTCACCGAATCCAGCTCATAACATGTGGGTTCTCCAAGATCAACTAATTCTCAATGCTCTCATTCGATCTTTATCTCCTACCATCATTCCATTCGTTGCTAGATCCAAAACTTCTCAAGAGGCATGGATGATTCTTGCCAACACATATGCAAAACCATCTCGTGGACTCATTGCACAAGTTAAAAATCTGATAAAAAATTCCACTAAAGGCACTCTGAACATTACTGATTTTCTTCAATTGGTCAAAGCCCGTGCAGATGAATTAGCTTTACTTGGAGCACCAATGGATGAAGATGATCTTACAGAGAAGATTTTAGATGGACTAGGAGATGACTAGAAATAACTTGTTAGGGCTGTTCAAGCTCGTGACAACCCCATTACATTTGATGAACTTCATGAGAAACAAGACAAATGAACAAGACAAACAATTGTCGCCCATTTTCCTCATCCTATAATGGCAACATTGATTGGCGCCCGTTGCCTAATATCAATGTACGAATCCCCAACAATGGTGCTCCATCTCATGGTAATCGGCCTTCACCATGTCCCTATCTAGGCTACTATCAGATTTGTGGTATTTAGGGACATACTACAAAGAAATGTCCTTCATTTCAATTGGTTCCCATCTAGTACACTAACACAGGATCTGCACTACCAACCAGAACTTCAACAACTCTTTAGCATCCTTGAGCTCACTATGCTGCTAATGTTGCCTCCAACAACTCATCTTGGTTACTAGACAGTGGAACTTCTCATCATGTCACAGCCGACCTGAGCAACTTATCACATCATACACCATATACGTGCTCTGATGATGTTATGATTGGCGATGGCACGGGTCTTTCCATCACTCACACTGGTTCCACCTCTCTTTTAACCCCTACTACTGAATTTACATTGAATGATGTCCTTTGTGTGCCAAATATGAATGAAAAAAAAAAACTTAATATTATTTCCCAGTTTTGCACCACTAATAATGTAGCTACTGAATGCTTACCCTCTTCTTTTCATGTGAGGGATCTTCGCACGGGTGCAATTATCTTCAAAGCTAACACTAAGGATGGAATGTATGAATGGCCGACCATCGAACCCGTGTCTTCTCCAATTCTTGCCTTCTTAACTGTTAAGACCACATCTTCATGTTGGCATCAACGTCTAGGTCATCTAGCTCTTCCTGTTTTAAGACACATTATCTCTAGCTTCAATTTAGGTCCGTCGTCTCCTATGTCTAACGACTCATCATGTAATGCATGTCTATGTAATAAAAGTCACAAGTTGACTTTTTCAACTTCTTCTCTTGTTTCCAAGCAACCACTTGAAATAATCTTTTCTGGTGTATGGACATCTCCTATTTTATCTCATGATGAATTCAAGTATTATGTCATTTTTTTTATCGCTTCACCAAATACATATGGTTTTACACTCTAAAAAATAAAATCTGCAGTTAAAGACATCTATATTCATTTCAAAGCAATTGTAAAAAATCATTTTAAGCTCAAAATTCAAACTCTCTATTCAGACAATGAGGGAGAATATTTGGGCCTCAAATATTATCTTGCTCTCAATGGCATCTCTCATCTAACAACCCCACCTCACACACTTGAACATAATGGATACTTAGAAAGACGACACCGTCACATTGTCGAAATTGGCCTCACATTGCTTATTCAAGCATATCTTCCATTAAAATCCTGGTCGCATGCATTTTCAACTGCTATGTATTTAATTAATAGGATGCCAAGCTCTACTATTCATCTTTCCTCTCCTTATGAATTAATTTTCAGCAGCGTACCTAACTACTCAAAATTGAAGGTTTTGGGTGTTTGTGATATCCTTGGCTGCGATCATATTCGTTACACAAACTTGATCCACATTCCAGACCATGTGTTTTTCTTGGGTATTCATTATCTCAAAGTGCTTACTTGTGTTTTGAGCCATCCACATCAAAAATATTTATTTCTCGTCATGTTTGCTTTGTAAAGCCAGTCTTTCGTTATAACTTCTTGCACAATCATCTACCTCGTCCTACTTCCACTACTATAGGCACTTGGATTCCTCATCCTCTCACATATCACTACCTAACTACTCATCGTCAACTTCTACAACTCCAATCGAAGTATGCACTGAAAGGCAGCCTCCAATTGAAGTCTATTCACAACCAGTAGCACCTAACCAGCCATATTATCTCCTATACCTGATCAGACAGCACCACAATCCTCATCATCAACTGAAAATACCCACATTTCACCACCACCAGTAGAAACACAACATGTATCTCATCACCCTAATCAACATTCCATGACCACTAGAGCTAAAAATAACATTCACAGGCCAACATAGAAGCTAAACCTCCACACTCACTTACATTCTTCATCAGACCTTGAACCAACATTTGTGACCAGGCCCTTAAAAATCATAACTAGCGTCAAGCTATATATGACGAGTATGATGCTCTTGTTCGTAATGGAACATGGGAGTTAGTTCTTCCTATTGATGTTTCTAATATTGTTGGTTGTAAATGGTTTTTAACATTAAAAGACACTCTAATGGCTCAATTGACAGGTTTAAAGCTCGATTAGTGGCAAAATGATTTCACCAACGACCAGGAGTTGATTATCGTGAGACATTCAGTTCGGTTGTTAAACCCACTACCGTGAGACTTGTTCTTAGTATTGCTGCCAATAATGGTTGGTCACTTCGGCAATTGGATATCAACAATACCTTTCTTTAAGGCTGGCTTTCAGAAGATGTTTATATGGCACAACCCCCAGGCTTTTATTGACTCTGATCATCCCACTTATGTATGCAAACTTCGTAAAGCCATCTATGGCCTCAAACAGGCGCCTCGGGCTTGGTACCATGAACTACGCCCCATTTTCTAGTTGCATTTGGATTCAAAAATTCTCACTCAGATACTTCTCTATTTGTTTTCAACACTGGTCATCAAATTATGTATCTATTAGTGTACGTAGATGATATTATTCTCACTGGAAACAACAATGAT
>NC_036237.1:378725-388015 GCF_002742605.1 Olea europaea var. sylvestris
GATGTAAACTAGCAGTTTATCGAAGGAAGAAATATTGTTTTCAAAAATCTCTCCATGCTTGCATGTGTGCGTGTGCACTTCCATGCTAGAGTATTTGCCCAGCTCATTGAGATTAACATGACTATTGAGACCTGAGAGTGTTTCAAATTTATTTTCTGTGATTTTAGAGTTGAGATTTGTTGTCTCTTTATCTATTCTCGTAATACATTTCTTATCCCTTGATACTTCACCTCTTAACGTATAGGAAGGTGCCAAAGGTATAAGTTGGCATCCATTTACTAAGAAGAGGTAATGTAAACAAGTTTGAAGGACAGCTATTGAGACAACAAGTTTGAGATAACAATTCTAAGGGCCTGGTAAGAATCCAATATTTGCACATTTTTTAAGTGGAACTGAAGAGCTGGTAGACTCGTTAAGATATTACCTTTAAGAAAATAAAATAAAAGGACCAGCAATTATTCTCCTCTTAGATATAAGAAAATCTATATTTGAAGATGTCACGTTCCTATATGAACAAAATTGGTCTGTGTATGCTTTTCAGAGATTCAACTTGTTATTGGCCGTGTTGCTTTCAAATATTTTAATCCAGTCCTTGTGCAATTCACTCATGGACTCCCACCTTAAAAATAAGTAATTTACTTATAAGTGAACCTTTTGACCTTAGTCAAAGATGCTCGAGATTAATGCTCATTCTTAGCTGATATTTTCAAGCTCGTAATGTTTAGTCTTCACTATTCAAACGTTAGTATCCTAGAGATTAGAGAAAACGAGAGCCCAAAGAAAGTTATGGCACTTAATATGGAGTAGAGCCACAAATAATCATACACGTGTTATCCGAGAGATGTTCAAAGAACAATTAACAGTTGTGAGTAGGCATCAAATATTTTGTCCTAAAACACCATAGTAGACATATTATAGATCTATCAACTACATGGACATGGATGAAAATAAGGTAGAAAAAATGTCTGATGTAATTCACTACATAAGAATTTCGTTTCTTTTGTTATTAACAGAAGAACGACGCAAGACACTATATATTTCGACTCAAATCTTTGTGCTCCTAAAGAGTAAATGGACAAGAAAAATGCAAGATAACGATGATGTAAGATATGGAGAAGAAATAGAGTAGAGAAAAAGGTGAAATCGCAAGAATGCAACAACAAGAAGATTGAAACCAAAAAAATTATAAAGAACGAGATCAAAGGCTCGAATATGTAATCGCTGTCCTCAAACTATATTTGCCTCCTCTCGAGAATGATTGAGACGCTTAAAAATTTTGGTAAACGATTTTCAGGATTATATCAAGTCTTGTAAAGGATTTAATACTAAAATACAAGTGTAATCCTCCAAAACTATAAGAACACAAGGAAGGTTTGAGTATAAAATGTGAATCAAGAATTTGATCTTTGATTTTGAAATAAACCCTTGTTTGAGCCCCATTTTTCAACCAAAATACATTCTTCAACAGTGATTTGACATCATTTCAACCACACATTCTTCTATAAAATAATATTATACGCAAATAAAAAACTTTTCTTTATTTTTTAACCACACATTTCCCATCAATACACTATTCAAAAATTCATTTTCTTCACAAAAATTGGGCTCAAACAAGGGTTAAATATGGATCACAAATGTTTTTCACTTATATTTTTAGCTTTAGATGCATCACCTATTTATAGGCCACTACCAATGTGCATGAATTTGTGCCAAATAGGTTGAGAAGCCACCAAAATTTGGAGTTGCAACGGTAAAAAATTGACCTCCAACGGTCAATTTCATATAACTATGTGACCGCATAGTACTAATCTATGCGGTCGCATAGAACAACCCAAAGAGCCCCCAAATTCTCTGCAATAGGCCATACAACTGCATTACCTTTTTGCCTATGCGGTCGCATGGCACAAGGTTTTGCCTCTAATACCATTTTTTTTTATTTTTTTTATTTTTATTTATCCCATTTCATTTTTATTGAATGTTGAACATTAATTGCAACAATCCCCCACTTGTTCAAAATTCGAGAAAAGTTTTCATACTCAAATTATACTATACTCATGCATAAGAACTAGATATCTTTCGAATTGAATTTAACCATAATGTAATCCAAACAAAGTAAAGTTGAAATCACGAGTAGCCATAGCTTTGAACAAAGTACCACGTGTTCTCAAGTTCCTCATAACTTGCTTAGCGCTATTATGCCATTGCGCTAATCCTATTCGACAAACTTTTAAGAGAGAAACTCGAACTCTCAATTGAAGCAAAACCACCTAGAAGTTGGTTTAGGTGAAGTTCTTCCGGTACTTTTGTTATTTTTAGAAGTACTTGTGTTTTAGTACTGAACTTCATTAATAGTTTTAATGCTCAACCCTCATTTTAGTAACAACCAACATTATTTCACTTAGGATAGGGTTATTACGGATTTGAATAATGCTAAAACCATCCCACATATCGAATAACTTGTTTTTACCCTTTGAACCTATGGATTACTTTTTGAGTAATGACAGATAAGGTTGCCATTATTGGTGGACCTTTTTAGTTAAGAAATTTCAATCACATCCTCTTCGAAGTAGATGCTACTAAATCTCTATTTAAAGGTTTAGTCAAAGGATCCACCAGATTCTCAATTGACCTTACATAATTCAAGGGAATTGTTCTATCTTTGATTAATTTTCTTATGTAGTCGTGTCTTAGACTCATATGTCTTGACTTTCCATTGTGTATCTCATTGTATGCTTTCACTAACGTGGCTTAACTATCACACATGATAGGTAGTGAAGACATATTCTTTGATCCCAAAGGTATATAGAAGAGATCCTTAAGCTACTCAACCTCTTTTCTGGTATCCGATAGTGCCACAAATTCAGATTCATGGTCGAGTGTGTTATACATGTTCGTTTCTTTGATTTTCAAGAAACAATACCTTCTCCTAGAGTGAACACCAACCCGATGTAAATTTACTCTTACCAGTGCTAGATATCTAACTAGCATCGATAAATCCCTCCAATACCGTCGAGAGTTTATTATATTGTTGGCCTAAGTTCTTCGTTTTCTTTAAGTATCCAAGAACTTTCCCATTAGCCTTCCAATGATCATTGCTCGGATTGCTGGTAAACTTGCTAAGCTTATTTATTACATAGGTTATATCCAATCTTGTGCATTGTACTACATATATAAGACTTCCTATAGTACTTGCATATTCTAATTGAGCAATCGCCCTTTCATCATTCTTTATAAGTTTTGAACTTGGATCAATCGGGATACTATACCCTTTCATGTTCAAATGGTTGAGCTTATTTATTACACTCTCTATATAATGTGATTGACTTAGATGGTAACCCCCACTAGTTTTTGTGACTTTGATACACAAAATGGTATTCACCTCTCCAAGATCCTTCATCTTGAATATGTAATAAATAAACCTTTTTATTTCTTCTATACCGTCCATGTGATTACTTATAATCAACATGTCGTTAACATACAAGCATATAAATGTCACGTAATCATCACATGTTTTAGAATATAAACATCTATCTACGCTATTATATTTAAATCCAAATGATATTATTATTAAGTCAAACTTCTCATGCCATTTTTTAGGTACCTGCTTCGAGCCGTATAAAGATTTCACCAACTTGCATACCTTATGTTCGTTTTCAGGTAGAATAAACTCTTCGGTTTGTTCCATATAGACCTTTTCATCGAGACCCCCATTTAAGAATGCCGTCTTGACATCCATTTGATGAGCATGCAAGTCATGTATTGAAGCTAACGCAAATAATATCCTAATAGATGTTATTTTGGCTACTGGTGCATGGGTATCAAAATAATCAATTCCTTCATTTTGTCGATAACCTTTGCCTACCACTCTAGTTTTGAACGTATTTAGAGAGCGGTCAACATTATATTTTTTCCTAAATACCCATTTACATCCAATAGGTTTGGATCCGGGTGGTAAATCGACAAGTTTCCAAGTTTTATTAGATATTATTGAATCCATTTCATATTTAATTGCATCTTTTCAGAAGATGCTATCATGAGACGTCATAGCCTCTTTATATGTTTTAGGATCGATTTTCACTTGTAGAACAAAATGAATTGTTCTTACAATATTGAAGAAATTTCCCTCTACTAAGTAAAAGGAGATAAGTTGAGAATCAATTTCATCCGATCCCAAAGACTTCTCAACTCGAGTTCTTTTGCTTCTTTGTGGTTCATTAGACTCAATAATATCTTTAGAAAACATTTCTTCAAATGTTTCACTCAAGCTAGGGATATTTTCAAGATTTTCTCTTAATTCATTATCCGAAGGTAACAAATCTTCAAAGAGCTCTATATCACTTGATTCGATAATCACATTGATCTCCAAGTTTAGCAATCTATAAGATTTGCTATTGTTAACAAATCCAACGAAGGCACATTTAATGCCGTTTGGACCCAATTTGATCCTTTTAGGGATCGTGTTCTTACAATAAGCAAGACACCCCCACACTTTGAAGTATCTAATGTTCGATTTTCTTCCTTTCCACAACTCATAAGGAGAAACATTCGTGTGTTTAGAAAGAATCCTATTAAGTATCATAGATGCACTTAATAAAGTTTTACCCCATAAATTAAACGGCAACTTAGCATATATAAGTATCGCATTAATCATTTCTACTGAGATTCTATTTTTTCTTTCAACCAAACCCTTTTTTAGGATGTCCTAGGTGCAGAGCATTGGTGAATTATGTTATGTTCACAAAACAAGTTCAAATCGCTAGAAAAGTATTCACCACCTCTATCACTAAGGTTTTTATTTTCTTTCCTAGATGATTTTCAACTTCGCTTTTATACATCTTAAACATGTCAAAAGCCTCATGTTTATGTTTCATCAAATAAATATAAGTATATTTACAGAAGTTATCAATAAAGGTAATAAAATATCTATTTTCACCTCTAGTTAGCATGTCATTTAGTTCACATATATCGATATGGATTAATTCTAAGGTACTTGAAGTTCTCTTAACACCTTGATATGGTCTTTTAGTCATTTTTTATTCTACACATGTCTTGAATTTATATTCTTTATTTTCACCAAGGTTCTAAAATGTGTAATGCATGGTAATGCGTTTCGATCGAGCGTCAAGCATTATAAGAATATGCGTGCATATGCGAAGCATATACGTTATTATGCATTTTGCCAATTTTTAATATTTTAAACTAATAAATAAATAAAATAATGTATTCTTTCAATTTTTATGCATATTCTTTGAATTAAAAAAAAATTACTCAAATTATAAATACTACAATAAGACAATTACTTCAAATTTAACTATATATTTCAAATTTTCAACAAAAACATTTGCTCAAAATCATAAATACTACAGTTACTTGATAATCAATTCCTACGATTCGATTAAACAAGAATATTGACAAAAAAAATTCTAAATCTTGTCTAGCTCTTTATCGGATTCTAATTCAATCTCGTCTTCTTCATTCAAGTCATTTTCAGTGTCATCGGATACGAAATCATCTTTATCGGGCTCCCTTTTTTCGACTTGAGAATTTCTATTACCTCTTTTAGATGGTAATATATTGTCAGCTTTCTCCTCATCATCACAACAATCAACAATCCAAGATTGTGCATTACTAGTATCACTTACCAATAAAGTTTATAATTTATCCTTCCTCTTCTTTTTGTTCATCAACCTTGCATTAAATTGAACATAAACTAGGTTTTTCATCCTTGTGGCATCTAAGCGGTTCCTCTTCTTGGTGTGTACCTACATAAAGAAGTTTAAAAATTTTAGTGTGCTAATTTAAATTATCAAATAACTACTAAAGTAATAACTAAAATGCATCAACGTAATTATTTAATTAGTACTTACCCCTTCAAAGACACTCCAATTTCTCTCACAACTGGACGAACTAGTGGTCAAACCAAGGATCCTCTTTGCCATTAATTTCAAGTTTGGTGTTTCATTGCCATTAAAGTCCCACCAACAACTAACTAGTAAATGCAAAAGAAAGAGATAAAAATATTATAATATGTACTTATGGTATGTTAACAAGAAAAAGAATAATAATAATACTAACATACCCGGATTGTATTCTCACATCCACATGCTGCTAGTTTTCTTCCATATGCACCTTCTTTTTGAGTGTATCTTTGCAACTCAACATTAATCACATGATGTTGCATTTGAGCATCGGAAAAGAACTTTTCAACACAAAGAATCACATTATTAGTTATCAATTGATTATCTTTGATTTTTGGATTCTTGAAGAAGTAAAAGGGATTCAAAAGATAAGCTGTTGTGTGAAGTGGGCTATCAATTCGATCCTTGCCCTTTAGATCAATAATGTTCAAGATTGGCATATAGTCACTTTCCCTCTTCAACGTCTTTATAATGTCATCCTTTGCCTTTAGTAGCTCTCCATAAACAAATCCCATTGAAGGTTTCTCCTCTCCATCAACTAGTCTAAGAACTTTCACTAATGGAGTAAACACTCTCAAACA
Organism: Olea europaea var. sylvestris; assembly: GCF_002742605.1. NCBI lineage: Eukaryota > Viridiplantae > Streptophyta > Magnoliopsida > Lamiales > Oleaceae > Olea > Olea europaea. The sequence goes on from NC_036237.1 coordinate 385,225, forward strand.
CAAGTTTATCAAGATCCAAAAATCATTGGGAACAACAATATCAAAGGCCTCTTTTCCCTTTTTGCTCTTAGACCATTTTGTATTATCCCATTCATTGCTAGTCATCATATTTCTTAACTCTTGTTTTTTATCGAGCAAACTTTGTTATGTTAAGAAAGATGTAGCAAATCTAGTGACTCCCGGCCGAACTATCTCCTTTTTTGTAAACTTCCTCATTAGTGTCAAAGTCTTATGATGTGCATAGATGAAAATAGTAAATGATTTTGCCTTCCTAATCACTCCTCTGAAGCTAGGAAGTTTAGAGATTCCCTCGAGCATAAGGTTCAAGGTATGAATAGCACAAGATGTCCAAAAGATGTTAGGCCTTTGCATTGATAACAAATTCGCGACGGCCATGTTATTGGAAGTATTTTCGGTTACAATTTGAACCACATTTTCCTCTCCAACCTCTTTAATACATTCATTGACATATTCAAAGATGTATTCACCGGTGTGAGAATCATCATTAGTTTCCTTTGAAGAAAGAAATGTGGTTCCCAATTTTCAATTCACACACAAATTCATGATACATCTTCTTTTGCTATCACTCCAAGCATCGGTCATAATAGAACACCCGTTATTTTTCCATTCTTCTTCTTGCTTCTTGCTTCTTAAGAGTTTCTTTTATTCTCTCCACCTCTCCCTTCAAAAGTGGCTTCCTTAATTGGTATTGTGAAGGAGGGGTGTAACTCGAACCATATTGACCAAGAGCTTCAACAAATTTTTTAAAACTATCGTTATCAATGGCATTAAAAGGAATTCCGGCTTCGTATACCCATCTAGCCAAATATTGATGAACTTCTAGTAACCTTTTCTTAGCAATTGCATCATTGATATTTTGTTGTTTCATTTTCTTACTTGCAAACATAGAAGCATCATCAACCTTAATTGGCCTTGAAAAGTTATCCATGGGACCCACATGTATAGGCCTTTTCCTTCCCCCTTCAATGATAGAAATTTCTTCCTCTTCTTCCTCACGTGTAGACATAGATATAACTACATCTTCCCTCAACTTAGCTTTATTCAATGCATTCTCTAACTTCTTAGACTTAATCTCTTCAAGTGCTTCACGACACTTGGCTTTTTATTCTTGACTTGCTTTAGGACACGGTTTCACACCCATTCCCTTGATGCCTGCTATGTGCACTTTATGCCTATTAATCCCGGCCTTTGTAACTTTGTCACACAATGTGCATCTCACATTATTAGGTTTACTAACATCTTCAACAATTGTAGTTTCCCATCTAACATCTCCTGAACTCTTTTTCAGCTCATTATCTTCTGAAATGGAATTAGATGCCTTCGAAAAATCATTTTGCTCCATTGGCTTCTAGTAAATTGAAAAAAAAAATGATAAAAGCAAGAATCAGCTTGTGAGCAATTATTGAATTTCGTTTGAAGAATCATCTTGCGCCATTGGCAGCGGACTTAACAGTGAACTGGTCAGAGTTCATGTTGTAATCTCACTAACATAATGACCAATTATTTAATTTCATTGACCGATTATTTAATTAATATATTATCATCACAGCTTTAGTAGATATCTTAAATTATATGATTCATCCATATTATATTATATAACTTGCTCCTCTCTCTTACGCAGTTACGCAGACTGACAGGCACTATTAGAAATTGGTTAATTTCTTTCTGTAAACACCATAACCGTTCATCACCATAAAATTAAGAATAATATTAATAATAAAATTGAAATAGTAGACTTACATAAAAGCCAAAAATGAACAGGTTTCCTTTAGTGCTTTTTAAGCTTTTCCTTGGTGGGCGGCAGCCAGCAGGACGATGGGCATCGGGATTCAAGGTATGTATAATGTCCAGATGAAGATTTATGCTACAGTCAAAACCCTGGAGATTGTTGTATATAATTGATGGACTTATGTGATTTGGGCCAATTTGATGTTTGTTGGGATCAATTTTATTTTTTAAGTTATAAAAATGGGTTGAACTTTGTTATGTTAATTGGAACATATTTTTAATTACAAGTGCGTGTGTATTTTGGAGAATATGCTGCATATGCGGTCAACAAAATGAGTTGACCGCATTATCATAGGCATACCCCATATGCGATGCTTTTCAAAAACACATGCATATGTGCGCATTTTAGAACACTGATTTTCACCACATGAAATCAAATCACTTTTTTTTATACATTTCAAAGTACTTTTACGAATATATCCTAATCTAGCATGTCATAATGAAAATAAGTCAACAGCATAAGCAAAATAAGTTTTATTCATTTCATTGCCAACGGTACAAAGTTTGACCATTTCTTCACAGAATAGCCTTTTCCAATAAATTTTCCTTTGAGAGACAATACAAGTTTACTGGACTCAAATACACTTTTAATGCTTGGTTTTCTTAAGAGATTTCCACTAACCAAGTTCCTATTTATATCCGGAACATGCAGTACATTTGTAAGAGTAATGATTTTCTTGAAAGAGAAGATGACGTCAACATTTCTTTTTCCAATAACCTTAGATCCAACTTCGTTGCCCATTTGAATCTCTTGATCTCCATCCACCTCATGATATATTTTGAATAATGATTTGTCATATGATAGGTGTATATTAGCACAAGTATCATATCACCACCCGGGAACCTTTCCCTTGATCAAATTTATTTCACTTATAGCGGCCACAATTTTGTTCTCTTGGATAGAATTTATTTTACCTTCGGAGTTGTTTCTTTTTCGGTGTCTACAATCCTTTGCGTAGTATTCAAATTTTCCACACACAAA
>NC_036237.1:390533-442080 GCF_002742605.1 Olea europaea var. sylvestris
ACTTTGACCATTTTTTTCCTCAAAAATCGAATGAGAGAGAACGCAGAGAAGAGGGAAAAAACCAAGGAAAAAGGGAAGAAAAGGAAAGGAAGGAAAAAGAAGAAATCTTGTGCCAACTACTTCAGTCTTGTTTATTTAATTCTTCAAGAGGTAAGGTTAATAATTTATGGTCTAGTTTTTGTAAATTTTTGTTTAGAGTTTTAAATTTATAGCTTATACTTGAAAAATATGATAAGGAAGCTAACTATTTGAGTATTTGGAGCTAGTTATTCTAGTGGATTGGAAGAAATGATATTTAGATATTAGGGTTTTGTTATATGTGGGTTAATCCGAAAATTTGAGGAAAAATATGCATTCTTGTTATTTTCCCTTGTGATTGTTGTATGGTATTATTAAGTTAGATTGGTTGAAAATAACTTATCTTATGCTTGAGTTCTCACTTTGGATGAATATGGAGAATATAAGAAAGGAGCTTTTGATAAGATTTATGTATTTAGTTAAAAGAGAATTTAAATAAGGAATGTGGATGATTATTATCATGAAAAGCTTGTTGAATCTTCATGGGCAGCCGAGAAAGGTTAGTATTAACGAGTGAAGGATGTAGAGTGATACGAAATTAAGTGAACGTATGTTTAAGTAACCAAATGAAATATAAATATTAAGTCTCAACTTATTGCTTATTGAGGGATATATATTTTATTTTGATGATAAGAAGGGGTTATTATTGAGAAATCCCTTGTAACTGTATATAGATGGAATTGAAGTGACTTATATTTATGATCGTTTCAAGAGGGGATTTGAACGTGGGAACAACATACCAGCCCCGTTAGTCCAGCCTATATCTGCGAGTGGAGAATCTATATTTTCAAAAAGAAGATTTTCTTTTTATTTAATAGAAGCATGTTAATTACATGAAATGCTTTATTTTTGAGAATTAGTAAATGAGCATGATTGTTTTGAAATTATCATAAAATAATTGATGTGATTATCTTACTCTAGTGCACTAAGGGGCTACGGCCGTGTACTAGAGTCATGTATTTAACTCTTATCCATTGAGGGGCTACAGTCGTGGGTAAAGGTATCCAATATACACTGAGGAGCTACAGCCGTGTGTAAGGGTAACTCTTATCCACTGAGGGGCTACAGTCATGTATGAAGATGATTATTTTGTTTCCATCTTGTACGCTAAGGGGCTACGGTCGTGTACAGAATATTGATCAGACGGTTTATGTACATATGATTTATATCTTTCAGATCATTAGTTACATGGGATATATTTTGATGTGAATTTTAATTATATAGTGGATTATTAGTCTTCAACTTACATTTTCCTGTTTACAGATTAGCTTGTGTGGACTTTAGATTATGGTTTTAGATTATTGAATTATCTAATGTACTTACTCATCTAGATACACACACACATAAAGGACAGTACAACCATCTTTTAAGCACTTTACTCATTGGGATTATTATCTCATATTTTTCTTAACTTTTTCTTATAGGAGGCTTTGACTGAGCTGTGGTGGAGATTATTTTGATAGTTTTGCAACCATTGTTACCACCAATTGTAGGTTCTTTTGTTTGAAATTGTGTAATCATCAAGTGAAATATTTGCATCATATTGGAGGATTTTTTTTTTTTGTATTTATATGCACCAATGATCATGATGGAATATTGTAATCTAAACTGCCTTCTATTATCCTTTTGAGAGGCAGTTTTGATGAAAATGATATGGATGTTTTTGGCTAAACGGACGAATGATATTATTATGTTGGTATATTGGAGTTCAGAAAGATTTAATTGGTCAAATGAAGCTTTATTATTAAAGTTTAGTTACTTTTGCCTTGGTGATGAGTTCGGTGCCTAGCTGGCACTTATTATCGGCTCACGTCACGTCTTGAGTCTTGGGACGGGATGTGTCAGGCTGTGCTCCATATGATCTTGCTACTTCTGAAATTTCTTTTGCAACAGGAAGTGAAATAGAACGCTTTGAGTTGGTGGCCAAACAATCATCCTTATAAAATTTGTGTTAGGAATTTATGGTTGATTTTAAAAGAGATTTGAAATCAAAACAAACATCACACGCAAAGAATCATAAAATGAACACAAGAACGCCAAAAATATTGACCCAGTTCAACCAAAATAGGCCTAATCTAGGGGGCTTAAGGACAGCCCGTTCCACTATGGCACAATCTACCGTCTAAGAGAGCAATAGTACATCAAGAACCACTCAGATTACCAGGTTTCAATCACTGATCCAATCGATCTCGTGAAACATGCACGAATCGACCAATCAAATCAACCAAATGTTTCTGAGTTTAACAATACAAGATCAACCAATATCTCAGTCCTGACCATACAACAGATCTACAAACTCCATTTAATCAATCATAGGAGCCTTACAAACAGAGAAGAAAATTTATACCCAAAACGAAGAATATAGAGAACTAGAAGAGAGAAGATGGAAAAATCTGGAAGAAGCTGAAAGTCCGGTGACTTTTAGACAAGAAAAATGACGCTTCATATTCCAAGGCATAATCTCAGCCTTTGATTATATCCAAGGTCTAGGAAGGGTCTCAACTAGCACAATCCGAGTGAATATCAAGTGGCCTACAGATAAGTGCAAGAGGTGAAAAACTACAAGGGGTGGTATTGCATTAACCCCTGGGGTTCGCATTCTCCCTTCATCTGGGGCACTCCTACCTGGTCCCAGAGATAACTGTACCAACCCAATACCATGAGTTTAGTTCCAATTAAGAATTTCTTATATGTTCCAATTTTGAGTGAACGTTTCTAATTCCCCTTTTGTGTAGCTGTAGTTGACTGGTTTGTGTTAGAGCCATCTAAGTGGGCTGTCATAAAGGCCATATACGAGCTTCCACCAGAAAATAGGTTTTTTAGAACCGTTCTTGAAAAAAGAAACCTATTCGTGACTCATCTTTTGATGGCGACCAAGGGTAAGGGCCTCGTCGTATTTTTGTTCGAGACAATTTGATATACTACTAATGCTAACTGTTTAACCACTTTGCTTTCAAATCAACGCGATAAGAAGGAGTATATCAAGCTAGACATGTTCTTCATGAGGCGGCTTGTTGAAGAGAGAAAGAAGAAACCTCTGAGCTATGGTTCGACCACTTACAAGAATCAATGGGATAAGCTTACCCGTTTGTCGAAGCCGAACCCTCAACCTCTTCTAGAGAAGAAAGAAAACCAGAAGGGTAAGGAGAAAACTAAGCTACAGGGGATGAGAAGAAGAGAAAACTGGTCCTTACGAAGAATGTTGGACCACCACCTCCTCTGAAGCAGCAGAGTACAATTGACAAGTCACTAAAGAAGCCTATTAAGGTAGAGTCGATCTTCACCGTAAAGATATTAAAGCTGGAGGAGGTGAATGAAGAGGAGGTTGGCTTGATTAAGTGGTAGAGGAACATGCAGCTTAGTCGAAATGGCTTTTCAGAGGGAAGGGCTCAAAAATTTTTATGGGGCAAATATGATGAGATTGCCCCTGAGGTGATGGAGATGCTCCTCGTCGAGGCCCAGTCGACTACAAGAGTACATTACAAATACTAGACCGATAAGTACTCTTCTTACATTGAGACTTGTGACTCGGTGGATATGCTGGAAGCTAGCCTCACCTTGAAGGCTTTCTTCCTGAGTGCTCAAATGGATATGAGGAGGCTACAAAAGATAAATTGAGAGTTTGAGCGTAAGGCTACCAAGGCTGAGGTATAGGCCAAGAAGTTGAAGGCGAGGCCATTGAAGCGTCCAAGGTGAAGCAGGCTGAGCTGGAGTCTAAAATTGAGCAGCTCATCTCTGAAAATAAGGGCTTGAAGACCAAAATCCATCTTTGCCTATCTAAGGTGAATGACTTGACAAAGCGGGTTGAGAATTCTGACAACCTTCAAAAGATCGCTTTGACAGCCTAAGAGGCGGCTAATAAAGAAAAGGTAGAAATGAAGGCCCAGTTGATGAGCTAGCTGCTGAGGTTGCAATTTTAAAACATCAGCTAGACGGAGCAGAGGATGCAACCTTGCACAACTACATTGCGCATTCTCATGAAACGGCTGAGTATGACAACCTCAACTTGTACTAGAGAGTCGTCGCATACAATGAAGCCTTCAAAAGGCTTGCCAAGCTGCATCCCCAATTGGACCTGGCCAAGGTGATGGAAGAGTTCATCCCAGCAGAGCCTGCCACCCTTGCTGAAGAAGGGGAAGCATCTGAAGAGTTAGGCAATGAGACGGATCAAGCAACCTAGGTGATATCAGTTTTGTAATTTAGCGTTGCCAAAGGCATTGTTTTGTAATGAACATTTCTAATGAACTGATCTTCTTGTGCTGCCTATCAAGTTGGCCATTTTAATTTATGAGCTTGTCATAGTTAACGCAACTAAAACATATGGTCTCGCCATACTTAGACTATAATTTATCTGTTATAACCAATCTGGAAAAAAATCTCTGGGCTCGCCATACAATAAATTGTAAACTTGTTAATTAAGGGACTCCCCATGGAACAAATCTGAAGAAGAATCTATGGACTCGCCATAAAATAAACTATGAGCTTGACATAATTAATCCAAGGAACGTATGGGTTTGCCATAGAACAAACTATAAACTTGTTAGTTAATTTGCATAGGATATGGGATCGCCATAAAATAAACTATGAGCTTGTCATAATTAATCCGAAGAACATATGGGCTCGTCATAAAATAAACTTTGAGCTTGTCATAATTAGTTAGAAGAACATATGGGCTCGCCATTAAATAAATTATAAACTTGTTAGTTAATTTGCAGAGTATATGGGCTCGTCATAAAAAAAAAACTATGAGCTTGTCGTAATTGATCTGAAGAACATGTGGGCTCGCTATAATATAGACAAGAAATTAACCTTGAAGTAGAGAAAACACTATGCACTTTATTGATGAAGAGTACACAAAAATTGAGGAGCAGTATAGGAGAGTTGCATTAAAACAATCATTGATAGTACGTTCACAGATGCTCAACATTCCAGGGGTGGGGCTGCACTTTTTCATCCAAAGTTTCAATCCTGAACGTCCTTGGCCTGAGCTCCTTAGATACACGGTAGGAGCCTTCCCAGTTTTGACCCAAAGTGCCTGTACCGGGTTCTTTTGAGGAAAGGAAGACCCTTCTCAATACAAGGTCACCCCTGCGGAATGACTTCTTCTTCACCCTTGCATTGTAGTATTTGGTCATCTTCCTGATCTGAGAATCATCCCTCTTTTCTTCGAGGAAATCCAAATCACACCGTCGTATCTCCTTATTAGATTTACGTGTAATATTATTCTATTGGAAAATGTGTGATTGATAAGAATGGAGGGAAATTAAATTTTAGTAAATTTTGATAAAAGTTAATGAAATATGTAATTAAAAAGTTGTAGATTCCATAAAATATGTGGTTAAAATTGATTGTTGTCTTTGACTTAAATTAAAATTCATATTAAAATCACTACAAAACAGGACCGTAATGTAGGTGAGAGGTAATGCAAGTTGCAGCATGTTAATGCACACATTTTACGTGTTATGCTTATTAGGCATATTTCGTTGTTATGCATGGTTTTTTGCAAATTTTCAGTTGATAATAAATATTTATTTTCTAATTTATGAATTAAATTAGAAATTAAAGTCTCCTAAAAAACCTAAACTTCAACTGTCGAAACCTATTATTTGCTGAGGAAAAGATTTAGTGCTTGTTTGGAAAAACTAAAATGAAGAGTAAAGAGATAGTAAATGGTTAGTAGTTGTAAATATGTAATTAGAATTAATGTTTAGCCCTTGTTTGAGCTCCTTTTTGGGGGAGGAATGAAATTTTGAATAGTATATTAATAGGAAATGTGTAGTTAAAAAATAAAGAAAAATTTTGAATTTACGTGTCATATTATTTTATTGAAAAATGTGTTGTTGAAATAATGTTAAAATATTCTTGAAAAATGACTAAATTTTGCAACATTAGTCCCCAATTTTCAAATATTGTTGCAACTTGATCCTCAGCTATTTTCATAAGGGTCATCACCAGCGTCCCAAATTTCTAATTTTTTGTAACTTAATCCCATAACTATTTTATTGGTATCGTCTTGCAACTTGATCCATCAACTATTTATATTAGTAGGTTTATCACCAACTTTTAAATTTTGTACGTCATAGTGGATGGTTTACAAGTATTTGGAAGAGCACAAGTGCAATGCATGTAAGCAGGTTTTGGCACAATAGGTTAAAAATAGAAAACGGATATACAATAGGTTTAAAATAGAAAACGAATAGAAAGAATGGAAAAATAAAACGAAAAAGAAGAACTCTGCCACGATGAACTCCTAGTCATAAAAATGTTTATATGTCGTGCATCTGCATTAGTTAGATGCAGATTATGAATACAGGACAACATAAACACTTTATCTTAAAGTTGAACAAACCAACTGGCTTCAGTTAGGTGAACCACATTAAACAGATCAAATTGATGCCCGTCATTTGTATGAGCTCTATACAAACCTTGTTAGATACATAAGAATTCTAGGACATCATTTTGTTTAAGAGTCAATCAAGGCTTGAAATGCTCACACGTCCACACACACACACACAGAGTTATAGTCTACTCTCGTCGTCTACTAAAGTTGAAGTAGAGGCAGAGCCATAACAACACCAAAAATGGAAACCAGCAACAGCAACAACCAAACTGGAAAAGACTGCTTCCTCTTGTTATTTAACTCCTTTGGAGCTTCAATTCTTTTCAACTCTGCCTTTTCCCCTTGTTTCTCTAACAAAGGATTTAAGAGTCCATCTTGAGTAGCTGCAGATGTGTCCTGCTCAAGTTTAGGTTGCTCGGCTGCAAGCTGCTCTTCATACTTGTCAACGTATTCTGGAAACAGTTTCTTGAATGTAGAGCTGTTATGAACAAAGAAAAACAGAGGCCATAAAACAATTCATATAGACATTCAAGAAATTAATGTTTTGCCCCCGAGTTGTAGATACAGGCAGCATCCAAAAGGGTCTCAACTTGATGATACTATCCAATACAACTACCACGCAGTCTAGGGTACTGTACAACACAAAGCTTACACAGACACTTGACTATTATAAAACTGAAGATCTCCTACAAACTTTTAAGGGGCAAATAAGAGACTCCAATAATAAACTTCCCATATCTCCCATGGCTCTTCGTAATTCACTTTTCCCTTTTCGTAAAGTTACATGTAGTGAGATCTTAACTACATGGCATAAATTACCAGCAGTTAATGTTTTCATTAAGAAATAAAAAAGAACTATCAAACACGTTTAAGCCCATAGCACTAGATGCTGGAATGTAGCGTAATATAAAAAGACAAACAACAACAAAATGAGATGGCTAACTTCTATACATGCAAGGGACATTGGTCAACAAGGAATAACAGGGCTGGGGATCTGATTGACACGACATAAAGAATTCTAACAAGGACACTTTTAGTAAGGTGAGAAAAACAACCACCACCAACTTACAACAGCTCTGCATTATTTATGTAATTGACAGAAGCAATTACTTTTCAATCCAAAAAGGTAATAATCCTGTGTGGACACCTCCTACCCGGAAAAAGGAAGAAAGAGAAAAAAGAAAATCAGTTTGAAAAAGACTCACTTCTTACAATTGAAAGCAAGAGAAGCCTCTGCAAGTCTCTGTTTCTCTTCAACGGTAGTTGTCACACTGCCTGTGGTAGGACTGCTGTCCATCTGAAACACTTTAGAACATAATGAGATCTGAATATTTAAAGAACAATCCCATCTTGACAAAACTTCTGGCTAAGGAAACTTTTAATCAGAAAAAGAATAAATCAAGCACTCAGGGCAAAAATGAATTGTAAACCATTCGTCGTTCTAAAAGTGCACCGTGAACTCACCATGAATGAAAGAAGTCCATTCAATATGCTGCATGTAAATAAATTGAAGTCAGCTCAAGCAACTGAAACTGCTATAAAAAAGGAAAGACCGTCTTGACAACGCATTACCTGGAGACAGACCACATGGGGTTCCAACTTTCAGGATGGACTGGAAAGTGAAATGATGTAAGTGGGAGGAACAAAAATGTCTCAGAGATAACCAGAGAAAGAATAATTTTTCACTGTAACCTAGGTAACTTACAATCACTCATGGAAAGGCATATTTTCTTTTGTGTCATGAAGCGGCCATTTGGAGTAGTCATACTATAGAGCAAGGAAATTTAGAAACAGCTAGTCATTAATGCCCTCAAATCCCGTCGGGAATAATGCTTAAAGCATTAAAATAAATATCTGAATGCAAACTTGAATAGTTACCTGATTCCTGGAGGTTTGAATGGATATTCTGGAGGAAACTTAATCTTTCCATAGTAATATCCACCTTATCATTTGGAGCAATCAACAATGAAAAACAAAACAAAATATGAATATCATCATGCAACAGAACATAAAAACACCTTGCAGAAAAATAGAAGAAAATATGCATGTGCCCACACACACACAAACACTAGTGAATAAGAATGTTACACACATATTCCAGTATTCCACAGATTAAAAGAACTAGAAACCTGCAAATGGCGTCCCTTCGCTTCCCTCCAAAACATAATCTGACCACAAAATAGGAAAATGGATCATATTAGAAAGGAAGCAAATAAATGAGTAAATGGTAAAAATAAGGGATAAGAATTGTCATTTAAAGAGGTAACTGGTTCTAGCGACTTAAGGAAAGATGCAGGACCGCAGGAATACATATTTTGCAAGTTTAATAGGGGTTTAATCTAGTCAAATAGAAAGATCTAATCAATTTCATGGAAAACCAGATGCTAATAATACCCTCTTCAAATTTTAAAAACAGATTTGCAAGATATGTTCAGCCACATAATAATTACATAACCTATTCGAAATAAATACTTCCCCTCATTCAATTTGACAAGCCTGCTAATGTTCAAAGGGCCAAGGTGTTTACTACATCTCATCATGGTAAAGTATGTATTGCCATAGCAGTCAATAGAAGTAAGGAAAATATTTTGACAAAATGGGGCCAAAGAGAACGGATCAGATGGGGATGCAGAAGTAAAAATAAGCCTCACTCACAAACACATTGTGCTTATGATATTAGGAAAAAGAGAGAGAGAGAGAAGAAAAAAGAGAACAGCTAATGTAATAAAAAAAGGGAAAATCAATATCCCTTTCAAGATCTACTTTTAACTGATCACAATTATGCAAATGAAAAGGTACACAGCTCTATCTAATACATTTAGAGAACACCAGAGAAAGTAACTTACGCCACTCGAGGATGTCATTCGGAAGAGGACGTGCCACAACATGGGAAACAGGTTCCTTCAAATGCATAAAATAAACAATAATTCACCAATTGAGATAATTAGTGTAACTGTGTAAGTACCAAGTACAAATAAAGCCTGAAAAATATTAATATATCACAAAGGTATCTCAGGCAAAGTCACATGGAATAAAGTTGAGCTGGTAGGTATTGAATGGCATAGGGGTTAAGGTTTCAAACCTGTGTCGAGTGCTAAAGATTATGCTATAAATTTGGTTCCACTGGAATATTAGAGTTATAACACATATGACTGGAGTATCCATATAACGTCATAAGAAAAGGTACCAGGTCTTGTGTCCTAAACAATTATACAACTTAAAATTGTCTTTTATGGTGAGAGAGGAGGAGAGAGCAGCCACTTAGCAATGTATACACTCTCTATAACAAAACTTCCTGGTATTTTGTTACATTTTTTTCCGACAATAATCTGCTGAAAAATAACAGTCCAAAAACTGAACTTTGGCGGCCAACATGGGAAAAAGAAGTCAGGTCTGGATGTTATGATGGTGGTGGAATACAGAATTCAAAATATAAGCAGCATCTTCTCAATGCTGCGGCATTAACCGTGCAACTCTACATTAATTGACATTATGACAAACAAGGAACATATGGATGATGGGAAAACAACTTACTTTACAAAGATCTCTAAATTCCCTCTGAAGGCGCTTTACACATGCTTTTTCTGCCATTTCTCAGTGTTTTAGTCAAGGAGTTATGAATTATAGCCAATTCCTTTAATATATGCACTGCCTCAACTATGATATCTCCTGTAAAACATGATAAATTGCATTAAAACTTGAAAATCCTGTTTATTCCTCTTCACCTCAACAGTCGAACACAAATAAAGTAACATCAACAAATGAACTAAGAGTTTCACCAAAGAAAACAGAAAACTCTGTTTCAAACAAATACATACAGCTCATTTTTCAAAACATACATAAAAAGAAATTTAAAAAGTTAAATAAATCAAATTTCTACTCAAGCTTTATGGATAATAGAAGAAATGGGAGAATCAAATCATGCACTCTCCATATCATTAGAGAGATGCAGCCTAAAGAAATTGTACAATAAACATAGATACATATTAATGACAGAAAAATGCCCAACGGGCATAAATATGCAAATTTAAAACAGAGTCATGCCTATTAAAACAAAGAAAGTCCAGCCTGCCTATTTACAGCTTCTTACAGTAAGAGTTGTGTGTTTTGCTGCTAGCAAAACTCAAGAAGCCAGATGCTTTATCCATTACCTCTAAAGTCAATGCTCTTAGATTTGACTCCCTACACATTGGTCATTTCTATTGACAGATAAAATTTCAATTTGTCAGGTTGCCGGCTATAAGAACAAGTTAATGCCCATATATGTCAAATACTTGAACTACAGTGATAATAAACCAGTAAATTAATAATCCAATATCAAGGAGTTAAGCAAGATGAAACACATCCTCGAGCATTAGGTTAAACTTGGTGCATATCACAGTCAGAACAAGCTAATTTCCAATGTAAAACATCACTTCTACCAAGATGACATAATTACTAACATCAATATAACCAATAATTGCAATAGTAAAGTACTTTCAAAAGCAATTATCAATTTCAAAAAGTAATGAAAGTAGATCGTTTGATTTTTTATCATTCACCAAAAAGGAGGAGAACGAACCGTTGGATTTTTTTGTATCCCCTAAATCAAAAAATGGTTGACTAATATCCTGTTTATTCCTCTTCACCTCAACAGTCGAACACAAATAAAGTAACATCAACAAATGAACTAAGAGTTTCACCAAAGAAAACAGAATATTCTATTTCAAACAAATACATACAGCTCATTTTTCAAAACATGCATAAAAAGAAATTTAAAAAAGTTAAATAAATCAAATTTCTACTCAAGCTTTATGGATAATAGAAGAAATGGGAAAATCAAATCATGTACTCTCCATATCATTAGAGAGATGCAGCCTAAAGAAATCATACGATCAACATAAATATGTATTAATGACAGAAAAAATTGCCCAACAGGCATAAATATGCAAATTTAAAACAGAGTCATGCCTACCAAAACAAAGAAAGTCCAGCCTGCCTATTTGCAGCTTCTTACAGTAAGAGTTGTGTGTTTTGCTGCTAGCAAAACTCAAGAAGCCAGATACTTTGTCCATTATGTCTAAAGTCAATGCTCTTAGATTTGATACCCCACACATTGGTCATTTCTATTGACAGATAAAATTTCAATTTGTCAGGTTGCCGGCTATAAGAACGAGTTAATGCCCATATATGTCAAATACTTGAACTACAGTGATGATAAACCAGTAAGGTAATAATCCAATATCAAGGAGTTAAACAACATGAACCACATCCTCGTGCATTAAGTTAAACTTGGTGCATATCACAGTCAGAACAAGTTAATTACCAACGTAGAATGTCACTTCTACCTAGATGACATAATTACTAACAACAATATGACCAATAATTGCAATAGTAAAGTACTTTCAAAAGCAATTATCAATTACAAAAAGTAATGACAGAAGATCATTTGATTTTTTATAATTCACCAAAAAGGAGGAAGACAAACCGTTGGATTTTTTTGTATCCCCTAAATCCAAACAATGGTTGACTAATACCCTATGTATTCCTCTTCACCTCAACAGTCGAACACAAATAAAGAAACATCAACAAATGAACTAAGAGTTTCACCAAAGAAAACAGAAAATTCTGTTTCAAACAAATACATACAGCTCATTTTTCAAAACATACAAATAAAGAAATTTAAAAAAGTTAAATAAATCAAATTTCTACTCAAGCTTTATGGATAATAGAAGAAATGGGAGAATCAAATCATGTACTCTCCATATCATTAGAGAGATGCAGCCTAAAGAAATTATATGATCAACATAGACACGTATTAATGACAGAAAAAATTGCCCAACAGGCATAAATATGCAAATTTAAAACAGAATCATGCCTACCAAAACAGAGAAAGTCCAGCCCGCCTATTTGCTGCTTCTTACAGTAAGAGTTGTGTGTTTTGCTGCTAGCAAAACTCAAGAAGCCAGATACTTTATCAATTATGTCTAAAGTTAATGCTCTTAAATTTGATACCCCACACACTGGTCATTTCTATTGACAGATAAAATTTCAATTTGTCAGGTTGCTGGCTATAAGAACGAGTTAATGCCCATATATGTCATATCCTTGAACTACGGTGATAATGAACCAGTAAAGTAATAATCCAATATCAAGGAGTTAAGCAAGATGAACCACATCCTCATGCATTAGGTTAAACTTGGTGCATATCACAGTTAGAACGAGTTAATTTCCAATGTAGAATGTCACTTCTACCGAGATGACGTAATTACTAACATCAATATAACCAATCATTGCAATAGTAAAGTACTTTGAAAAGCAATTATCAATTACAAAAAGTAATGACAGTAGATCATTTGATTTTTTATCATTCACCAAAATGGAGGAAGACAAACCGTTGGATTTTTTTGTATCCCCTAAATCCAAACAATGGTTGACTAATATTCATTTAAACTCGATTTAAGAACTGCCCAGACAAAAATCCCAAATATTTTGCAAAATCCAACGAAATCCAAAGGTTTCCTTTCCTAATTCATCCACGGTTCGTTTCCCAACTCGCCAGTCCCACAATTTTGCAATCAGAAAACAGAAAAGAAAAGTCATACAACATAATTCACTCTAAGTCCTCGATAATATTCTCCCAAATCAAGGTAACAATTAAAATTCAGAAACAGAAGCATAAAATACACTCTTTCACATTAAAAATTCGAACCCAATCTTTAATTTCTAAACCAACACCACATCATGTATCTGTCTGTGAATTAAATAGCAGGAAAACCATATCAATTATATACAAAAAAATATGTACACTTATAGAGAGAGAAAAGATAATCTTTTACCAGAGATCCGAAGGAAAAATCAAATTCTGTACTGTTCCGATATCTTCACTGAACCAAAAATAATATATATTATTTTATGATTAATAACAATTTAAAGGAAATTACGATTCGATACAAATGGGGGCATCGAATTTGGGGAAAAAGGAGGAAAGCAGTCTATTTTTTGTCCGCCTGATGTCACGTTCGAGAATTCAATGCATCAAGACCATTCTAACCCTTTACGCATCAAATGGTACGAGATCTGCTGTGCCTTAATTAGGATAGGTACGTCTTTTTCTTACGGACTTCAGGTTCCCGGCTCAATACCATTTGTGAGTTGTGACCGGAGCGAGTCAATTACTAAACTAGCCCCTATAGTTTTAACGATTCCCACAATTTTCCCCTATGTTTAAATTTCTTCAAATTCATCCCACACCGAGCTTAATTGAATCTCAGGTCACCGTATTTTAAATGAGATTTTAACTGGTCCAATGTAATTGCATTTCAACTACTTTATCAATCTACATCGTAATTTCTCTTATTTTCGAGCTTATTTTGACTTTCTGACAACTACCATACTTGTCCATATATATATATATATATATTCAACTTGTGCTTCGATTATCAATACATATAAAATCAAAGCTTGAGTGTGAATTATTGAATTGTGTTAAGCTGTGGTGCTACGTTTTTGGACGAGTAGCTAAATTTTTGCTCCAGATAATATTTTTGGATGGTGATGCTTGAATCGTGTTGTGAGTGGACTCCAAAAGACCCCTCAATCGAGTTCTACTCCCATTTGTTCCACCATCGGCCACCTCACACGGACTGTATGCTAGTCAACATCATTAGACCCCCTACTCATGAGTCCACTACACTATTCCTTACAAGTATACAACAACTTTCCTTAATTGCACATTCATCTTAATTGAAGTGTTAGCCAATTTTCAATCGATGGATTTTTACTCAATCATTGTACATGTTATGTGCGTGTCACAATGTAAAAAAATTCATGATTATCCATCAATTGCACATGACATCTTCAGATTGATGAGTTCATCACATTATATGAACTATCCGTGAGTCCGAAAGTGAGATTCTCACCTAGAACATGCAATCTAACATGTGCAATTCACCATAATTGCTCTGGCAAGAGAATTCACATGTCATCAAGATTATGGCTTTTCAAAATTTGAAATTGCCTTTCATTTTTCATGGACCCCTTCCCCTATATAAGTCACAAGGGTGCCTCCATTCCAAATTTTCAAACTCTAGGACTGGGCGAGACGTTTGAAATTCAATTCTTTGGCGGTATAAACTTGAAGATGACATTTGTTATATGCTTTCTTTTCCTTTTAAGCAGATTATATATGGATGATTTCTTATCACCAACATGCTTTCTAAATTTTTCTACAAACCCTAAAACCAAAGGTAAAAATGAAAGTGTAAAAGAAAATACCACAAGTAAATTTTTTATCCCAGTTGGTGCTATTTATGCAATTTCTTTGTTAACACTTACCCTCATCATCAGTTTACTGGAACCTGAAGACTTCTACCAGCCATTACAGCCCACTAAGATCTGCTAACATCATGGGCCAGGCTTTGATCTATTAACAGCCAAATCAAATTGGGAAATTACGTGAGATGAGAATTTTGGAGATTACATTTCAAAAATCATAGAATAGTTTGATTATTTCAAAAGTCAAAGATTTAAATAGATAAATATATAATAATTAATATATACACATATATATATCAGTTACCAAAATCAGTTCACGTGCCTTTTGGTAAGATTGAATAACTATATATCAAACAGGAGAGAGAATATTATACATATCCATAATTAATTCCCATTACGTGAAAAAAATCGAAAATCGTCCCACGTCAAACCTCTAATTCGGCCACAATTCACGGCGTGCTACTCCATAAATCGAAAAGTGTACTGTAAGAAGTAGGGTTTCTATCGCACTGTGACCCGTGCGTCTTCAAGCGACGCTACTGTCGGTTACTGAAACCAGACATTGAAGATGGTTTTAACAAGGAGCGTTGATCCTAAAAGTCGGCCAAACATTGGTGAGAGTTTTAGAAGAAATGCATAGAAACGAAAAAGCATGAAAGGGAGTAAAGTGTCGATGCCCGATTCTGGTTCCGGTACCTCATCTAAATCGCGCATTCATGGTCAAAAGGTAAATCGGTAGCTTGAATGATTCCGTTAGTTGAAATTTCATGCTCCACATTTGTTGGGTGTCTATGTCATGGGTGGTCACACATATATTGAAATTGTGACCACAATACAGTAATTAGAGAAAGAATTAAAAAAATATATTATGGAGCGTATGTCCTACAATTTGATTGTGGCGACCCCACGTTATTGCGCACGAGAACCCCTTTTTGCATTGCAATTTGAGTCACAATGGATGATTTTGTGTCTAATTATGACCCAACACTTGTGGTAAAGATGCAATTTTTTTGGGCATTTTGTGGTCAGTATGCTTTTTTCCTGTTTGTGCCCTCGAAAGTGACCAAATGCCTCCAATGTGACCCACAATTATGGGAAAGAGTTTCAGTTGTTGATGATGAATTTGGAGTATGTGCTGTTGGATTCTTGTCTATAATTCGATCTTGAATGTAACCTTAGTTCTATGGTCAATGACCAAAGCATTTTTGCGATATTTCTGTGGGTGCATTTTACATAGGTGGTTATATAAGTGGATTCAATTCCTTTCTGTGTGACCTAGTTCTAGGGTCCATGAACCAAGTTTTTTTTTTTCATGACAATTGTTTTCTATGTGATACGAACTCACTTCATGTATCAAATGCTGAGTTCTGATTTACAACTATTTTCATCTATTGTAGGAATGACAGCATATTATACCGGAATTTGCATGGTTTCCCAATAAAATTACCACAAATGCAACCAAGAACGTGCTGTCGAATTTTACATCAAAGTTCAACGATGAACAGAAACAGATTTTGTCTGGGACGTGCTTCTACTATTTTGTGGATTGTAAGGAGATAGTTGTTCAACCCCAACTTATTTTTTACTCCGAGAGGTAAAGCAACCAAACAAGAAAAAGATGTGGTTTTTGGTAGGTGGCAGGTATTTACGTTTTTCGTTGCCTGAGTTTTGTCTGGTCACAGGTCTTAGATACCATGGTCAGGATGTTAGGAGAAGTCTTCAAAATTCACATTCCAAGATTAAGGAGAAATTTTTTGGACACCTGAATGTAGTCACAAACGAAGATGTTAGAGATATATTCATTGGTATGACAAATGAGAACGATTATGAAGTGGTGAAAGTTGGGATTCTTTATTTGATAACTTATACCTCTTTTCAACCTCGTACAAGAATGTTGTTGACAATTAGTTGTTCGCTCTTGTTGAAGATTTTGAGAGGTTGGAGATATTTTTGTTTGCGAAAGAGTTGTTTGATCTTTCCATAACATCTTTGAAAGATGGGTTGAAGAATCGAAATCCCCATTATAGACTCAAAAGATTTCTTGTTGCATTTCAAGTTTGGATTTACGAGTCTATTAATCGACTTGACGGGACTGTCACTTTTAAGATTGGAAGCAATTACCCAAGTATACTGAACTGGAGTTCAGATAAACTACCGTTTGCTTCAAAACTCGAAGAGGACATGTTCCCCGTGTCCGATTTAAGTCTTCACTTGATTGTTTATTACTTGAACTGGTCACAGATTAGGTCAGACTTGAAACCATGCAGTCACATTACACTTTCTTCGTTCTACCGTCAACGATAAATTATACTGTCACATTCACATAGCTAAGACCATATTTTTCTGTTGTACTGCAAATGCCACAAGTGTAATAATCTGGTTACAGTTATTCATTTTTTGGTCACAATCCACATGACACAATGTTTATTCATTCGGCTCTGACCACTAGGTTACTTTATTTTGTTGTAACAGCTCCAGGTTCATGACATTAATCCATCTGAGATGGAGATGGTGCAGTTGTATATGGATGGTGTTCTATATGAGATGGAGAAGGTGCAGCCGTATATGGATGGTGTTCTATATAACAAACCACAACAACCATCGCTATCACACCACAGTAGAAGCTCAAAGATCAACCGAACTATGAAGAAGTCTAAGCCACGCATTCTAATGATTACTGATGGATGATTAGGTCACCCGAGTGATATCGAAATTAACGACGACGACGACGATGATGTTTTCGTTGATCTACCTTTGCGACGAGAACGGACATCATTCCCCATCCGTTCTTCCATGGACCCTCCAATGGAGCCTGACAAGATGTATGTGGAGTCACCGAAGGATGCTGGTGCATCTGCTCATATGTCTCCACCCCATGCAGCATATACAGCTGATTTCGAAGTACGTCCATATCCATACTTTTCATATGTGTGACCTCAATCTTGGTCACAAATTCTGACCACGTTATACATTGTCGTTCAGTAGACACAAATGTGGCGAAATTTTTGCACATGAGTCATATATACATGCATCTCACTGCCACCACATTGATTTATGTTTGTGTGACCTTTCACGATATGTTGGTCACAGTCCAGTATGTAGGGTCACATTCAAATTAATGTTTCAATATCTTATGCTCTACATTTAGTTGACTTATTCTCAGATGCTTTCCATTTTACAGCTTTTGAAACATGATGTTACTAATCTCCGAAATAAGAATACGGAGTTGTCTGTGGAAATTGATAATGTCAGGAAATAGTTACTGTCCATAAAGGCTGACAGTAGTTACAAGCTCAATATCGTTGTTCGTGTGCAAGAGAATATCAGGACTGACCTGCTGGAGATAAAGTCAATTATGAAATTTCTATCTAATGTTGTGACCGCAATGGTAACTAGCTCAATGGATCAAATAATGGACATGTTCAAAGAGATAGGTGAATCAAAATGCACTGGAGCTGTATCCAATCAGGAAGAGGTATGTTTATCTATTTCCAAGGTCATTTTACGCAGTTGTTAGTGCACTCAATAACTTTTCATGGTTGTGTCTCGTGTAGGGTAAAAATGTTGACGCATCTGTTGACAGAAAAGGAAAGGGAAAAATGTACCCCAATGTGCAAACTTTCGACCTAATGAACTTGGAACCGCCATCATTTGATTTGGGGATCGGTTGTACCCAGCCTACTCTACATGTATCTAACAACCCTGATATGCCTCGAACACATCAATTACAAGAACACGGAAGTTGCTGATAAGAATGTGACTTGTTCCAAATCACCAGTTAGAAAATGAGTATTAGATTAGATATTAATTGGTCACACATGAACTATTGTGATTAATACTTCACTATATGACAGGTATCTCCAACAGCAGCACGATCATCTAGACTGCCATTGAAGCGGGTTTCCAAAATCGCGCGTATATTGCAGTCCCCATTCGTTTCTAACGAAGGGAAACATAGCAAGAGCTCGGACAATATAATAGTCTTTCGTCTTTACAATCAACATTTTGAGGATGTTGATGTTGCTGCCTTTAAGAGTTGGTTTCACAAAGGTTATCAACCAACAAACAAGTAAGTACGTTTGACAATACATTCCCAACATTAAATTTTCCTATGGATGATTTAATGTTCACTGATATTCTTTTTTATCTCGTAGGAAAAAATTTAACGATCTCGACAATGTTATTAAGCCTCCTTTTTGTATTGAAACATTCGTTATCGACAGTAAAACTTGGTGGCATGACCTTGTATCATCAGATTCGTCCCTTACTAACACGGTAACCTTCAATCACAAACAATGTTTCTGACTTTATGAAGCATGATGTACTAATGCCTCATGATTTATCGTGCACACGATGAATGGGATGGTTACAGACATTGATATCCTTACCACAAAAAAATATAGTCAGGTCACAGCTATTTAATTCAGGTGACAGATATACTTTATTCATCCCACTAAGCATAGTAGGTGACACATCGTTCATAGATATTGATGGTGTCAATTTTGTATGTTGGTCACACACATATGGAAGCCATAGAGACAATTGCATATCAGGCCACAGATCACAAGTGTACATCATGAATGCATGTCAGGTCACACAAATGATAACATACTGATTTTTTTCCCATTTCATGTAACAGCACATGGACTCTTGATTTTACTACATACTTCAACTGGCATTGTATGGGGAGAATGTCAAGAACAAGGCCACCACAATGGACTCCCACTTTCAGGCCGTCATCAAGTATGTCTATCCTCGATTCAAGAAGGATCCAAATGTTCTACTGATTGATACGCGACTCATCAATGATGTCATAGGTGTCCAATTACCTTTGAGCTTTCCATGGTCTAAAGTGGACCGAGTTTTGATGCCAATCTTGCCTACGAAGAAGTCTCATTGGATGTTGGTTGTTCTTGTTATAAAAGAACGTACGATGTCTATATTCAATTCAGCTGCCGGCGTTGAACCATTCGTTAGAGTCATCCCTCACCTGATGAGAGCGATTGGATTATGGACCAATGATCCAGATAATGATGAAGGTGATTCCATGGAGTTGAGGATCGTGCTAGGTTATGATGTTCCACAACAGCAAAACGGGTACGGTACTTACCATCATCTCATATTCTGCCAATTTTTATGTTTTCATAAATATTATAATTGTGACCTCCTTGTTGATGTGAAAGCTAACGAACTTTCTACATATTCGAGCCATGACTGCGGTATATTTGTTATCAAGTACGCTGAATACATTCTTCATAATGATTAGAGTCCATGCCCAAAGAGTTTGATGCTGCCAGAGCCAGGTTGGACATAGCCGCACAGCTGTACAAACATCGTGACATCAAGATGGCAACTAAAGGAGGAAACGAAAAGGTCGAAGGGGGTATACTCATAGAATGATATTCGAAAATGTTATGATTATTGATGCCACATTTGTAATAAAAGGACCATTCAGAATTTTTGTTTTTTTGTTATCTAGACGAATACTTTTGACGTTTTATGCGTAAGTAGAATGTTTTATGTTGCATATGCCGTACTATATGTTGGTACGAGCCAGATTTCAATTACTTATTGTTTATTAGTTTCTGTTAGTTGGTCTTTACTTTGGAAGCATTATTTTCGAATGGAATCATTATTACAGTTCACAAATGAATGCCAGGTCACAGATCAGTGTTGTTGTTAATTTCGTGCATAGGTCACAGACATATTTTCTCGTATGGTCACATATGTATATCATTGTCTGGTCACAGATTCATTTAGAATCAAGCCACAGGTATAAGATGTTGAGATCACAAATGCATTCCAGGTCATAGGTCATATACTGTGTATACATGGTCACAATCTCATACCTTTTTATGGTCACAGAGGCATTGTGCAACAGGCCACACATATATTATGTTGGGATGTTAAAAGCATTGTAGGTCACAGGTCACAGACAGTATGTAAATGGTCACAATCACATAACCTTTTTATGATCAGAGATGCACTGTGTAACAGGCCACACGTTTATTATGTTGGGATCCCAAAAGCATTACAGGTCACAGGTCACAAACAGTAAATACCCGATCACAATAGCACATTATATTACCGTCACAAGTGCAATCTACAACAAGGTCGCACGTGTAATATGTTGGGATCATAGGTCACAAACATGTTATGTTCATAGTCCCACTTGTATATCATATTACGGTCACAAATTACAATTTCAAGGAGGTCACACACATTATTTAGTAAAATATATATATATATATATATATATATATAATGTACATGTCATTCATTGCTCAGATTTTATGTTTTTTAAATCACAACGCGATCACATATTATAATTTGGATGCCATTTATACGTCTTCATGATTAGCATTAGGATTCAAGACATGTGACATCCAATAAGCATAGGTTTAATGACGAAGTCACAAATGACTGTTTTGCATGTTCATTTGTCATACACTCTATTGAATTTACCTATATACTAATTTTAGGCGTTTACAGTTTCAACTAACTTTGACCTAATGGAACCAAACTAGTGCATGTTCTGCGATTGTGACCATTTCCACCACAATGTCCACACTTGACTATGATTTTCCCTTCACAAGATGATCTCTTCCTCTTTTCGGATGGCCTCCCTGTACTTCTTTTTTGGTTTGGTGGCAGCACAACTACGTTTACAACTTCATCCGGTATTGTCCACTCATTGATATTTCCAATTGGAAACACTGTGTGTTTATAAGCATTGAGGTATGCATCCATCTTCATCATTACAATAACGACTAGGGCGTGCGGGCAGGGTAATTGATCCACTTGAAATGTTCTGCATGTGCACGTACGTTGTTCCATATCAATAATAAATGACAAGCTATCACCACGAATAGAAAAAATGGTTTCATTTGTAGGAGATACCTGCAAATAATGACACAAAACTAGATCATTTCCAGTAACAGTTAATGTCAACCTACTTTAAAATTAGAGGATAAGTTATAGTCGTGAAAGACAGGTCACAAATACAACCATTACCGTGAAATTTCTCAAATCATAACTCATATCCCTTAAAATTTTCTCGTAATTCCCTAACAACTTTGTGAAAGTACCAGACGCGGTGTCCCTATGTTTACAGAACCAAGATTGTATAGTCTATCTCAAAGAATCCAATAGAACCACAACAGGGAAGTTCTTCGCTACTTTTGTCACTGCATTCACAGATTCTACTATATTCGAAGTCATTATAGAATACCGGTTAGCTGGCATGTAAAATATTGACCATTTCTCGAGGTTTACTTCGGCCTACAAGCAAGGACAAATAACAAAAATGATATACAGATCCTTTTTGCGACATAGAAGAATGTATGTTAATGTGACTATCAATAGACAATTACCAAATAGGCTATAATCTTCGAATTAATTGAATCAAGCTACCGCATGTTATATTCAAATTTTGATAGGGTGTATGCACGAACGATCGAGTTGAATTTCTGTGTTTTATTGTGACCCGACTTGCCAAAATATGACTTTAGGTTCCGTAATAGATGGTATGAGCAAATCCCATGATATGTCCCTGGATACATCTTTTCTATTGCATTCTTGATACTGTTGTGGTGATCTGATACAAAACACAAACCTTTCATATTTCCATATGCCCTCTTCAATTGTTCTAAGAACCATGTCCAGGATTTGTCGTTCTCATTATCCCCAATCCCAAATGCAAGAATGAATATGCTATTATTCGCATCTTGCGTACGTGCCGTGAATAGTGTAGCACCATGATGTCCATTTAAATATGTTGCATCAACTACAATCACAGGTTTACAATGTTGTCATCCTCTAATTGATGCACCTATTGCCATGAAGCAGTATTTGAATCTATTGTAACTGTCAAGTTCCAATCCTGTGATCGTACCGGGATTCATTTGACCTAACATATAAAAAAAGTTTGGTATCTTCATGAATGAACTCGTTGGATCACCTCTAAGCATTTTCAATGTTCTTTCTCGGGATCTCCAGGCCTTTACATAATTTAATGAGATCCCATAATTGGGTAACATGTCATTGCGTATATCATTTGGAGTGTACCTTGTACGGGATGAATTGTACTTGTATCTAATGCACATGGACACAACTGATGCTGTCAATTGTCTATGAGCCCCCAATACTATATTTACATCACATGTGTGACCATCAGCCATCCGTCTTATCTTAAACATATCTGTTGCACCCATTTTAAATGATTTACATATCCAACTACACTCCTCTCTGGAACACCTTACAAGATATTCCTTCTTGTTTGAACGTACGACCATGTATTCAAACATATTATATATTGCATAGAATGCCAAGCTCATTTTCAATGTCTCCTTATTCCGAAATATCCTTCCAATTTTTATTGCCATTCCATCGGCCACATTCACCACTTCCACATCACTCTCGTATATGTGACCCACGTTTTCAATTGCTACGTCAGATATGTTGAATGACATATCAACCAATGAAAACATATCTTCACTGGTACGTACACCAGCTGGAATTTCAAATGGTTTTTCATGTCCATCCACTGCTGTGACCTCAACGGTTAATGGATATTTTGAAGGGTCACAATTCAGGCTCTTCAGTACGAGGTAGGAATTTACATTACTGTCATTCTTTATCAACACTGGGGGAAGATCACTTGTCAAATCATACTTAAGTGTGACCGCTACCTTTGATTGATCCAAACATAACTCACTGACGACACTGTTCACCAACTTCATATAGCTACAATTGCGATTAACCATAAGTAACGACACTTGTGATCCACGTAACAAACACGCATGCACGTAATCCATCCTGCACAATTTTACAAGGAAAATTAATGTCACAGCCGAATATTGCGGGACACATTACGATATTAAAGATAAGTTATAGTCGTGCTTAAGTTATAGACGGTCACACACTTTTGGATCACATAAACCATGGAAACTTAAGTTACAGAAATGAACAATCCGTGCAATATTCTGTGGTGAACCATAAACAAAGAAACATTATGTACCTTATATTTCTGTAGATCCGCAACGTAGATGAGTCACCATCTTCGTGGGTTTTTTTGACAATATTGACTCAAATCGATGTGAACTGGTCTACGGTTTCAGCGAGAGCAGAAAGGAATGGAGAGAGACAAATTCTGTGTAAATGTTTTGTAACCTTCTGCGTGAATAATGGTGCTACTTTTATGGAGTAAGTTTCTAAATCTGGAGCTTGATTTAAGGGATTGGTTTGTTCTCTCTCTCTCTCTCTCTCTCTCTCTCTCTCTCTCTCTCTCTCTCTCTCTATATATATATATATATATATATATAGACACACACACACATACAAGATTCTCTGATATTTGAAACAATAACATTAAACTCTTAAATATGAAATTGGGATTGTTTACTGTCTGGTATAAGAAATTTTCCCAAAAATCATATCTACCCAACAAAATTATATTATTTTATAAAATAATACATACTATTTTATACATATAATACACTATTTACCATATAAAATATAACTGAAAATACTACTTCCTTTAATTGCTCTTATTCCATTTTATATATATTTATTATACAACGTAACTGATGAATTTAAAAAAGGCATAGATTAAGTAGATATAATTTAACTCCAAATTAATCTCTCTTTCTAAAAAATATACATGGAAAAGGATAATTAGCACAAAACGTCCCTACCTTTCGTTTTTTAGCGGATTACACCCTCACCTTTACTTTTTTTGCGCAAAACGTCCTCCTGTCAACTCTCCGTTAAAATGTTCCGTTAAATCAAAAGGTAATTAGCACAAAAGGTCCCTACCTTTCAATATTATTGTGAAAAAATCCCTACCTTTCATTTTTTGGCATAATTAGCACAAAATGTCCCTACCTTTCAACGTTATTGTGCAAAACGTCCCTACCTTTCATTTTTTAGCATTTTCACCCCTACCTTTTACCTTTCATTGAGAAAAAGGTCATTCTCATCCATTTTTTCAATAAAATGACGATTTTACCCTCTTATTCAAATAAAACAAAAAGAAAAGAAAAGAAAAATAAATAATTAATTGTAATCATAGTCCTAAATCTTTCAAAACATTACAAATAAATTCTAAACTTTTCACTACCGTCACTTTCATAACCCCACCAAGCCACCATCTATAGATCCATATAGTACTACCTATTGGCCACAGCACCTATCGGACTCCACCACCACCAGCCTCGTCTCACTTTTCCCAATATCCTCCTCATAGTATTGGTCACCAATCTGTCCAAAACAACCACATTTACGGTGGCAGAGTCTGGTGAGAAAGGTGGTATTATGTTGATTTATAGTTGGCAGCTTGATATGTTGTGAAAGTGGTGGAGGTTGGGAATTTATGATTTCTTTGTAATTTTTTAAAAATTTAAGGACTATGGTTGCAGTTGGTTATTCATCTTTTCTTTTTGTTTCATTTGAATAGGAGGGTAAAATCGTCATTTTATTGAAAAAAAAATGGACGAAAATGACCTTTTTCGCAATGAAAGGTGAAAAGTAAGGGTGAAAATGCTAAAAAATTAAAAGTAGGGACGTTTTGCACAATAACATGGAAAGATATGGACCTTTTGTGCTAATTATGCCAAAAAATGAAAGATAAGGACGTTTTGCACAATAATATTAAAAGGTAGGGACCTTTGTGCTAATTACCTTTTGATTTAACAGAACATTTTAACGGAGAGTTGACATAAGGACGTTTTGCCCAAAAAAAAGGTAAAGGTGGGGGTGTTATCCTCCAAAAAACGAAAGGTATGGACGTTTTCCACAAAAACATCGAAATGTAGGGACGTTTTGTGCTAATTACCCCATGAAAAATCACCTTAACAATGTTGAATGTAGCACTGTAATTTTTCATATTCTTCATCTCGTGATTACAAAAAATAAAATAAAAATTGAAGTTGTTATGATTTTAGCTTTTCATTTTCCAGCAAATGAATAGATATTATTTTGTGATAACTGATTACTTGTTGGCATGTAATGTGATTTAACACTTACTGCATACAATTGTGTATTTGTTCCCCCTTTTTTCCATGTTTGAAGTCCGTTGCAAATTTTTATAAAATATGGGATATAACATGAACATGTTTGATTTTGTGTGACTATTTACCTTGGCAAAATGTATCAATATTAAATGATTCTTGTATCAAGTCTCAGATGAGAATTCAGAACAGTTGGTGGATTTAATAGCTTTGACATTCACTTGCAAACGGTTTGAGTTGAATTAGGTTCCATGTCAATAACTAGTTGATTTAATGGCGTAATGAGGCGTCCAGTTAATGGCAAGATTGCATTGTAGTTGGGGAGATGTCTGTTGACAACTACATTGCAAGACTACAATATTGTATTCAGTGTTGCATTTCAAGTTATTATTACAGGCTACCGGATTTGTAGGCTGGCAACCTAGTTATACTGAAACACCCTCATAAATTACAATCAACTCTAGCTAGCATCACATAGGTAAATTATCTCGTCTAAAATTATAAATTTATTTATTGGTCATGTAGCGAAGGACACATTGATCGAGGATTTCTTTCATATTGAAAATATGATGCAAGTTACTAGGGAAAATTGGGGTTTGTTGTCGATTTTATCTCGCAAGTGGACGGATCGTAACAAGTAGTAAAGTCGACATTTGAGTCCGAATTATCGTTCCCACGAAGACTATATTTTAATACTCAATTTATTATTCTTAACTTCTATTTAATGAAAATAAATAGAATAATTGAATATGATTTTTAAATCTAACTATTAGAAATTTCGTGAATGCAACAGAAAATTAGTGAGAATTCAATTAATAAATGGGGATTAAGGTGGAACAAATTCACATATTGGTCACCTTTATTTCTAATATCGAGATTCATAAAACTAAAGTTGTATTTGATCGAATTCTTTTATTGCATTCAACTTACCCCTCTCGAGTTCTCGTTGAACCTATTTAATTAGTCTAATTCTATATCTCCATGCAAATTAAATTTAATTAAACGAAATAACAGTTCTAAGAATTCCTATATGACCGCACCAATTAATATAGGTATCTCTACACATTATATTAATTTACCGAATTTTAATATGTGGTCTAAACAAGAATTCGCATCTCTACGTAATTATTGTTCACGAAATTATTGAATAATTGGCCAAAAAAATTCAAAACATTAAAAACATAATTAAAATCCACACATAAAATTAAAAAAAATAATAATCTCAAATAAAAGAAATAAAAGTCTCAAATCAGTTACATTGTTCGCCTTAAAATTTAATTTAACTACGCATATTAATGAGAGAAAAACAATAATTTATGGAAAATATCACCAGATTAATTGATAGACCGTGAATAATTTGTAAAATTGAACCTGTCGCGTGTTTTTCTCCATTTAATTCTTCCAAAACTGGCTTCTATTTCTCTCTCCAAATGACCCGTCTGTGTCAATCACCTCTTTTTGCAGAAAGTGTTGGCTCCCTCAATTTTGTGCAAAATATGTACTATATAATTGGCTCCCCCAATTCCTCTATGCGTGTACATATAAATCTCTCCCCAAAAATAATTAAATAGCCATCAAATTTGACCCCAAAAAAAGGATTCTAGCTGCTTCGATTTTCGTGCGGGCATATAAGATATTGGTTGTCCCTTTTTTTTTTGTCTTCTGCGTGTGTCTAATAAAAATTGCAGCCACCAAATTTTGCATGAAATATATCAAATTGGCTCATCTCTCCTTCCCGGTTTATATACATATAACCTAGCAACCACAAGTTTAATTCTAAAAGGGACTCTAATTTTTTTTCCAAAAAACTCCCAGCATCCTACGTGAATCATAATACAACTCTATAGATACCATCTTTGACTTCAATTCAAAGTCTTAAATGCAATATTACCCCTCAAGTCCTCAAATTTTCATTATAATAAATTTTAGTCCTTAAGCCCTTTTATTCTTGCAACTCATGTCTTCTTTGATTCAATTCAAGTCCATCACCTATCAAAATATTCAATTTGACCTCCAAACATTTCAATAGTCAATTCATGGTCTGGATCAACTATTAAATTGTTACAACTTGGTCCCCAACTTTTGAATTTCGCTCTTTTTTCGCTTCATTCCTTCAATTTCTTTTCCTTCATGAGATTTCACCTATTAAACATAAAAGACAAAAATTTAGAATAAATTTGTCAAAAGAACCATCAAATATAGCTATTTAAGATACCGAATAAGTGTATAAAATACACTTATCAAATACCCCCAAATTTAAACATTTGTTTGTTTTTAAACAAAACTATAATGTAAATAATAATGACACACAATCATACAAAAATATTTGGTTTGATAATCTAGCTTCTAACCTCAGGATTCAAGATTTAGTGTTTACTATAAACATGCTTCAAAATCACAGTACCAAACTAATATCCATCATTCCAATGCAAAATCAACGTGTGCGTATAAAAAATTAAGTAGACATCACTTAGTGGTCAAATATGTCCTTACATCACTCGTAAGATTTACACACCTCCAAACTCGTTCTTTTCACTCATTTCCCAGCGTGTGATTTAATGTTGAATTTTTCATTACTATCCTTACCCTCTCGAGTTTAGGTGGACATTACTAGTTACAGGTTAACACTTCAGTAAACAGGGATTCTCCAATTATTTGATTACTTTGACCTCCAAAATTCAACTAGCTAATTAGCTTGCATCAAAAGTCAAATTCCCTCAAATAAGTGTTAGGGTTTAACCAAGATATTTAGTGTTTTTGCTCTTTTCATGCACTTGCTTTTTCTGTTTTTCACAAGTATTTTTTTTTTATATATTCTCTCCATTAACCTTTCTAGATAACCCATGTAACAGAGTTTAGGCCGATGACTCTCAAACCAGATGATTTTAGGGCACCAGGTTTTTAAATACCCTTATAGGCTTACTGACCCGAGTAAAAAAAGCTTCAAAGAGAACAATTTTTTTATTATTTTTTTTTTCAAGGGCAACTTCGTCCTTGATTGTTTTCTAAATGACACTTATAACGAGTTTTAGGCCGATGATTCCTAAGTCAGACGACTTTAGGACACCAGATTTTTACATACCCTTACAGATTTAATCACTCGAGTCATAAAGACTTTAGAGAGATTTTTAAAATTTTCAAATGTATATGCCTTGCTTAGTGCAATGCCCCTTATCACACTTATTCAAAAAACTCGACCTCTAACTTAAGGCTTTCATCAAATTTTATCATGTTAGTCTAAGACAATCCACAAATAAATTTTCACACACGGAATCCATATTCACATCTGCATCTTCCTACAACTGTAAAATCACCTCCAAACTGTGCTAAATTTGGTTTAAGGATAGATAATTTATTATAGTTTAGGTAAAGCATCTATGTCCAACTAGATCAACCTATCAAAAGAAAGAAACAACTCATTTAATCATAATGTCAAACTCAATTTTAGTACACTTGTAATATTAAATTTTGCAGGATTGAGCTTCCATTAGTCTAGCATGCATCCTATCCACAGTTCATAAATCAACACCAAATCTCAAATTAAATTATCATTGTCTGTCAAACTGTCTAATCCACACAAGCACACATCTGAACAAAAGAGATTTTTTTTTGGATTCTTTCCTTTTCTTTTTTCCTATTTTTTTTTCTAAACAAACACACAGAAATATAAAAATATAAAAAAAAAAAAAAAAACTAAAACTAAAACTAAAAGTTTTTTCACCCCCAAACTTAAAACTGACATTATCCTCAATGTCATAAAGTATAAATAAGCACATAAAGGGGGTAGGGGAAAAAAAGAAGAAGTTACTCCCCAAATTTTTCTGTTGAATGTGTGAGACACTATGTGAGACGACTGGATAATATTCTTCATCATGCTTTCCCTTGGATCTATGTTGGTTTGAGTGTTCCACGACGTCATGTTCCTGAGAAATCAAATTTGACAAATTAAATATAGGAAACAAGGATTACTTAGCTCAAACAATCAAAATAACCAACAATAAATTCAAGGGTCTATGGGCGGAAGGGATATGGGTGATGACTCCTAAAAATTGAAAAGTGCCTGAATCTAATGCAACCTAGTAAACAAAACAAAACTATATGCTATGCGATACTTAAAGCAAAATAAAAAGTTTGAAAATTTGGTTGCCACCCAATAAGCGCTTCTTTAAAGTCATTAGCTAGACTTTGCGCCGCAGTTATTCTGGTACAGCTAGGTCAAGGCTCTCTTTAATGGTGGAAAAATCTTCTACGTAGTGCTTGATACGTTGGCCATTTTCTTTGAAGTTTCCTTTTGTTGGATGGTGTAATTCAATTGTGCTGTAGGAAAACACCTGAGAGACCGTAAAAGGGCCGAACCATCTAGATTTCAACTTTCCTTAAAATATGGAATTGTATAAAAGCACTTGATCTCCCACTCTAAAAATTCTTTGCCCGATGTTCTTGTCATGTCACTCCTTCGTCCTTTCCTTGTAGATGGCTAAATTATCATATGCTTCTCTTCTGAATTCTTCCAATTCATGTAGCTATAGTATTCTTGTTTCGTCGGCCTTTTCGAGGTCCATGTTTAACTGCTTCAATGTCCAGTATGCTCTATGTTCAAACTCCACTGGTAGGTGGCATGCTTTTTCAAAGACTAGTCGTATGGGGACATCCTAATAGGTGTCTTATAAGCAATGCGATATGCCTATAAAGTATCGTCCAATTTCTTTGACCAATCCTTGCAAGATGCATTCATAGTGAGCTCCAGAATTCTTTTCAATTGTCTCTGTTCGAGGTTTCCACCTGTCCACTTGTCTAAGGGTGGTAAGAAGTGGCAATTCGATGTTGTACCCGGTACTTATGCAGCATTACTTGAAATAACCGATTGCGACCATCACTTATTATGGTCCTAGGTGGTCCATAGCGGTTAAAGATGTTTCTTTATGAAGTCCACCACCACCCTTGCGTCATTAGTAGGCAATGCTTTAACTTCTACCTATTTAGAGACATAATCCAATGCCACTAAGATGTACCGATTATTGTAAGATAATGGGAAAGGACCCATAAAATCAACCCTCGAGAAATCAAATATTTTCACCTCCAGAATGTTGTTAAATGGCATCTCGTGACGCGCTGATATGTTACCTGTTCTCTGACACTTATCACATGACCTACAGAAAATGTGGCAATCCTTAAATAGTGTAGGTCAAAAGAGACCACATTAAAGCACCTTTGCTGCTATTTTAGTGGGGTCAAAGTGTCCTCCATAAGTCGAAACATGAACCCGTAAAAGGATAGGTTTCGTTTCATCCTCTGGCACACATCTCCTAATGATCTGATCTGCCCCTCTCCTGTATAAATTTGGATCATCCCAATAATAGAATTTCGCTTCATGAAGTGGTTTCTTCTTCTACTGATAGGTGATATCAAGATCCATATAGCCACTAACTAAGTAATTAACAATGTCTGCATACTACGGAGACTTTTCTATCTGCAATAACTGCTCATCTAGGAAGACCTCATTAATATCCACATCATCTGAATCACGCAGTTGGTCCAACCTTGATAAATGATCCGCTACCTAATTTTCTATACCCTTTATATTGCGAATTTCAATGTCAAACTCTTGCAGTAATAGAACCCATCGAATCAGCCTAGGTTTAGCATCCTTCTTCTCAAACAGATATTTCAAGGCTGAATGGTCAGTGTAGACTATCACCTTTGAACCAATCAGATAGGAACGAAATTTGTCGAAGGCAAAGACCACTGCTAGCATCTCTTTTTCTGTTGTTGCATAGTTGATCTAAGTATCTGTCAAGGTTTTGCTTGCATAGTAGATTATATGTAACACTTTTCCTTTACTTTGGCCAAGCAATGCTCCCACTGCAAACTCATTAGCATCACACATAAGTACAAAAGGTAGATCCAAATCAGGTGCTACTATCACAAGTACAAAAGTTAACTTTTCTTTCAAAGTATTAAAGGCGTTTAAGCATTCATTAGAAAAGTGAAAAGGCACATCCTTCTCCAGTAGATTACATAAAGGTTTTGTAATTTTTGAGAAATCTTGATTGAACCTTCTGTAAAACCCTGCATGTCCTAAGAAGCTTCTGATCCCCTTAACTGAATTAGGAGGCCGCAATTTTTCAATCACTTGTATTTTAGCTTTGTCAACTTCAATGCCCTTTGAGAAAATCTTGTGGCCTAACATTATCCCCTTCTTTACCATAAAGTGACACTTTTCCCAATTGAGCACCAAATTCTTCTCTTTGCACCTTTGCAATACAAGGGACAACCGATCCAAGCAGTCATCAAACGAATCTCCAAACACAGAAAAATCATCCATGAAAATCTCAATGTACTTTTCTACCATGTCAGAAAAAATAGCCATCATGCACTGTTGAAAGGTTGCAGGTGGGTTGTATAGACCAAAATGCATCATTCTAAACGCAAAAGTTCCATAAGGGCATGTGAATGTTGTTTTCTCTTGGTCTTCTGGAGCAATAACTATTTGATTGTACCCTAAATATCCGTCCAGAAAGCAGTAATGAGAATGACCCGCCAACCTCTCTAACATTTGATCAATGAAGGGAAATGGGAAGTGATCCTTTCTGGTAGCATTATTCAACCTCCAATAATCTATACATACTCTCCATCCCGTCACTAATCGTGTTGGTATCAGTTTGTTGTTCTCGTTCTTCTCCACTGTGATTCCACCCTTTTTAGGCACAACATGCAATGGACTCACCTATGAACTATCAGAGATGGGATAGATAATACATGCATCCAACATTTTCAGCACTTTTTTCCGCACTACTTCTTTCAAAGTTGGGTTTAATCTGTGTTGTCCTTCCACTGATGGCTTTAACCCGTCTTCCATTAAAATCTTGTGCATGCAAAGAGTTGGATTGATCCCTCTGATGTCAGCTAATGTCCATCCAATTGCCGTTTTATGCTGCCTGAGTACATCCAACAATTTATTCTTCTCTTTCATTGTCATGTCATTTGCAATGATTACTAGAAGTATTGTATATTCTCCTAAGTATGCATAATGGAGATGTGAAGACAAGGGCTTTAGTTCAAGAGTGGGTGCCTTTTCTACTGAAAGTACTGCGGGTGAAGGGTTGTCACCAAGAGAATCATACTGCCAATGTCTTCTTCTTATTGCTCTGCTAAGTTGACAACACATTCAGCTTTTCCTGCACTTATTGCTCCCGATTGTGCAATTTCTGCTTCACAAAGAACTGTTTGATGATCTGTCTCAAATGTATCCACCACCAACTCTTCAAGAACATCTACTTGATAACAGGTGTTTGAAATCAGTGGATGTTTCATCACCTTGAACATGTTGAATTTCACTTGCTCATTGTCCACTCGAAGAATCATCTTTCCATTGTAAAGATCAATCAGTGCTCTTCTGGTAGCCAAGAAGGGTCTTTCCAAGATTAAAGGGATGTTTGAATCCTCTTCCATGTCCAAAATGATGAAATCAGTCGAAAAATGAATTTATCAACTTTGACTAGTACATCTTCAATAATCCCCTTCGGTCGTTTGTTCGATCTATCAACCAGTTGCAAAGAGATGGTTATATGTTTTGCTTCTCCTAATTCAAGAGATCTGTAAACAGAGAGAGGCATTAGGTTAACACTAGCACCCAAATCACATAAAGATTGTTCAAAATAATTAGAACCAATTGTGTAAGGTATCGTGAAACTCCCTGGGTCTTTTAGTTTAGGAGGCAGTTTTTTCAATAGAATTGTACTACATCCTCGTTCAGGCAGACTGTCTCATGTTCTTTCAACTCCCTTTTGTTAGACAGGATCTCCTTCAAGAATTTAGTATAGCTGGACATTTGGGCAATTGTATCTGCAAACGAAATATTGATGTGCAGTTTCTAAAAAATCTCCACAAACTTAGCAAACTGCTTGTCCAACTTCTTTCTCTATAACCTTTGAGGGAAGGGAATTGGTGGCACATAAGCTTTCACGGGGCTTGGTGCTTTGACTGTGGATGTTTCTTTCCTTTTGTCTTTCTCATTAGTTAGTGGTTTAGACTCTACTTCTTTCTCAGCCTCTTCAACCATTACTTTCTTATCTTTTCTCTTTGGTCTCTTCACATGTATCTCTGAAAGTTGTACCCCACTTCTGGATCTAATAGCTTGCACTTGCTCTTTTGGATTGACCATTGTGTTGCCTGGCAATATCTCTTGTGGACGTTTTGCAAGCTGTTAAGCTATCTGACCAATTTGAGTTTCCAGTTTCTTGATGGACGCTTGCTGATTCTGAAAGTTAGTGTCAATCTGCTGGAACACCCTGTCTGTCTTTTGCATGTATTGGTTGAACATCTCCCCCAAACTTGGTTTTTTCCCTTGCTGGTTATTGTTTGAACTACTCTCTTGCTAATTATTCGACCATCTGAAGTTTGGGTGTTGCCTCCATCCTGGTTATATGTTTGTGAAAAGGGATTAAAATTTCGGGAGCCATTTTGAATGAAGTTGAGTTGTTCTTTTGGAAATCCCATAGATGTGCAATTTTCTGTTAGGTGATTTGCTTCGCAGTTTTCGCAAGATGGTCCAGTTATCACTGCATGTGCTCCTTTTGTTTGTGACTTCACCAATAACTCTACCTGTTTTGTTATTGCTGCTATTTGAGCATTGGTAGATGTTGTGCTGTCTAATTCATAAATTCACACCGCTTTTGGAGGCACCACTCTTTCTGATGAAATCATGGAATGAGTAGTAGCAATTAATTCAAACAGATCCATACATTGTTGCACTGATTTCCCTATGATCGATCCGCCTGCAAAGGAATCCACTTGAGATTTGGACAGTAGTGAAAGTCTTGTATAGAAATACTGCACTTGATTTCTAATAGTGATCCCATAATTTGGAAGCTTCCTCATCAACTCCTTAAATCTATTCCATGCCTCGTGATAGCTCTCCCCATCTCTCTGTTGAAAAGTTTAAATTTTGAGTATGATTTTTGCTATTTTAGCTGGTGGAAAGAACTTATTACAGAATTTCCTGGTCAGTTCCTCCCATATGGTAATACTTCCATCCGGTTCGGCGTCGAGCCATTTCAATGTTGCATCTCTTAGTGTATATGGGAATAACCGCAGCTTGATGGCATCCTCATTAACCCCAGGAGTCTGACAATTCCTGAGAAACCTTAAGATATGTGTGTTTGGATTCTCATGGGGTAACCCGTAGAATTAGAGATTGTTGCTCATCAAATTAATCCAATCAGCCCGTATCTATAGTTGTTTAGCCAAAAATCTAGATATACTATGCTGGACCGCGCGAGTGCTGCTATAGGCATTAAAAACATAGAAATTGGGAAACCCCCTTCATTTACTTCCTTTTGCTCTTGTTGTTGAGCTCTCGCGGTCATTTGTCCAATTGGCTGTATAGCGATAGGATTGTTTAGATTGCCAGCCATTTGATGCTGCTAGTTTGTTTGTGTTCCCTGCGTCATCGTTTGAAGGTACGTTTTATTTTCGAATTAAATGGTTTAAGATAGTCACCTTGTGCACGGAGCATACAACGAACACAGTTTTCTGTAAATAAAAGAAAATAAGCAAATTAAATAACAATTAAAAATAAGAAAAATTAAATTAAATTAAATTAAGATTAAAAATAATAGTCCCCGGCAACGGCGCTAAAAAGTTGTTGTCGATTTTATCTCACAAGTGGACGGATCGAAATAAGTAGTAAAGTGGACCTTCTGAGTCCGGATTATCGTTCCCACGAGAATTATATTTTAGTACTCAAATTATTATTCCTAACTTCTATTTAATGAAAATAAATAAATAAATAAAATAATTGAATGTGATTTTTAAATCTAATTACTAGAAATTTCATGAATGCAACAAAAAATTTGTAAATGGGGATTATGGTGGAACAAATTCACCTACTGGTCACCTTTATTTCTAATATTGAGATTCACAAAGCTAAAGTAGTTTTCGATTGAATTTTTCTATTGTATTCAACTTATCCATCTCGAGTTCTCGTTGAACCTATTTAATTAGTTCAATTCCATATCTCTATGCAAATTAAATTTAATTAAATGAAATAACAATTCTAAGAATTCATATATGACCGCAGCAATTAATATAAGTATTTCTACATGTTATATTAATTTACCGAATTTTAATATGTGGTTTAAACAAGAATCCGCATCTCTACGTAATTATTGTTCACGAAATTATTGAATAATTGACCAAAAAATTTCAAAGGATTAAAAACATAATTAAAATCCACACATAAAATATAAAAGAACAATAATCTCAAATAAAAGAAATAAAGGTCCCAAATCAGTTACATTGTTCGCTCTAAAATTTAATTGAACTATGCATATTAATGAGAGAAAAACAAGAATTTATGGAAGACATCACCAGATTAATTGACGGAACGTGAATAATTTGTAAAATTGAATTTGCCGCGTGTTTTTCTGCAATTAATTCTTCCAAAACTGCCTCCTATTCTCTCTCCAAAGGACCCGTCTGTGTCCATCACCTCTTTTTGCAGAAAGTGCTCGCTGCCTCAATTTTGTGCAAAATATATACTATATAATTGGCTCCCCCAATTTCTCTATGCGTGTACGTATAAATCTCTCCCAAAAAATAATAAAATAGCCACCAAATTTGACAAAAAAAAGGATTATAGCTGCTTCGATTTCCGTGTGTACATATAAGATATTGGCTGTCCCTTGTTTGTCTCCTACGTGTGTTTGATAAAAATTGCAGCCACCAAATTTTGCATGAAATATATCAAATTGGCTCCTCTCTCCTCCCCGTTTTCTGTGTATATATATAACTTAGCACCACAAGTTTAATTCTAAAAGGGACTCTAATTTTTTTTTCCAAAAAACTTCCAACCTTCTGCGTGAATTATAATACAACTCTATAACCACCATCTTTGACTTCAATTCAAAGTCTTAAATGTAATATTACCCCTCAAGTCCTCAATTTTTCATTATAATAAATTTTAGTCCTTAAGCCCTTTTATTCTTGCAACTCATGTCTTTTTTTATTCAATTCAAGTCCCTCACCTCCCAAAATATTTAATTTGACCTCCAAACATTTCAATCTTCGATTCATGGTCTGGATCAACTACCGAATTGTTACAACTTGGTCCCCAACTTTTGGATTTCGCTTTATTCCTTCATAAAATTTCACTTATTAAACATAAAGGACAAAAATTTATAATATAATTTGTCAAAAGAACCATCAAATTCAGGGTTACAGGGCTATTGGACTACCATTGATGGTGCAATATAGAGTCCCATTGACATGTACTATGCCAGTGGATTTTTGGCTTCTACAAATGAGGTTGTCATTAACTGTAATTTCCATGATTTGCTTATGAAGTTAAATTTTTTTAATTTTCTTTTGGTTTCCAAAATTTTTTTGCGTGAAACATGGTATTGGATTTGATTTATGACTTTGCATTTTTACTTTTAAAATACAGTATTTTCTGAAATAAAGAAGAAGAGAAAGTAATAATGGTATTATGAATTTAATTAAGGTAATAGGTGTAATTTCCACAATCAAATGGGATCCAAATCCGTATGAATTTGTATTCGACCACTGTAGAATTAAAATATGGACAAATTACTTAGAAACCTACTTTTAAAAGGTTAATTTTCAAAAAGTAGGGAGGTTAATTTTCATTTCACAAATTAGGTGGTAATTAAGTTTTAAAAATTATAATTAATAAAAATTTAATCAAACCTAATCTACATATTCACCTCACCCAACCCCCACCCCACGCGCTCACGCATCATTTATTTCAAAATTCGTAAATAAATTTTCTCACACTACTCTCTTTCTCTCTCTCTCTCTCTCTCTCTCACACACACACACACACGCATACCATCTCACCCAAGCCCCCTTTGTTTTCAGCATCGTCGCGCATGACAAAGCAAAACTGCTGCCACAAGCCTTGCAGGACTCATCGCTACTTGCAGAAGAGATGCGTCATTGCCGCAGGCAGTGTGGAAGCTGATCGATGATGGGCATTGTCGATGGTGATAGTGGATAAGGCTAATTTTAAGAGCTATTTTTCCTTTCATGTGGCGATTGCAAGGTCTGATGGAATCTCTGACGGTGAGAAAGTGAAGGTAAGAGATCTATGGGTTGTTTTTGTTATTGGTAGTGATTCCTTTGGTATTTTTATGATATGTGGGATGGTGTTGTTGTTGAGGGTTGAGTAGGCAACGATGGTTTTGTTGTTGGTGTGTATGTGATCGTGGTGAGGTGGTGCGGGTTTGATTCTTAATGTTGTTGGAAATGGTGCTAGTGTCAGAGTGGTGGTGGCAATGGAAATCTGATGTGACCAAGTTTCACAAGGTGTCTTTCTTCTTGGCACAGAAAGGGACACCGTGCGGCAGTAATCTGCTCCATCAGACTACCTTTCGCCTTTTCTCAATCGCGTCGGGATGAAAGAAAATTTGATTACAATTTTGTAGAAAGCTTATTATAGAGAATTTGAATACATTGAAAGTAAATTGAACATTGATTGATGAAAACTGAACATTACAATTGACGAAAGCAAAAAATTACAATTGCTGGTGCAGGGGGCGGACACCAGTGAGTTTGAAAGATTTTTAAATGACTAATATCCCCTATAATAGCATTATGAACAAAAACCTAAGTGACAGGAGTAAATGTTTAAAAGATGAGAAATCATATTAAACGTTTACTCATATCAAAGCTATTTTACAACTGAAATAACTATTACAATGAAAAGAAAATTACAACTCAAACTTGAAGTAATATTTACAATGTGTGATCGAAGTTGGACAAACTGTGGCTGCGATAGTGTCAGGGGGCTAAGTAAAGTTGTGATCCTTAACATTCTCCCCCATTTGTTTTGGCGACGTCCTCGGTGCCATCAATACATGATATGCTTCAATTAATGGTTTGAAGGCTCCAAGATCTTTTTCTATTTCCCAAGTATTCTCCTCGCTACTACATCCAATCCATTTGACCAAGTACTCCTGATGATCTTTTCTAGAAGCTCGAGTGATTCAATGATCAAGAATAGCTTCAGCAATTTTCTTTCCAGCTTTCTTCAGTTCAAACACAGGTCACTTTGGCTCATTTCTAGATGCGTCCTCCTTATCCACAAAGTATGGCTTCAAA
This sequence comes from Olea europaea var. sylvestris, assembly GCF_002742605.1. Classification (NCBI taxonomy): domain Eukaryota; kingdom Viridiplantae; phylum Streptophyta; class Magnoliopsida; order Lamiales; family Oleaceae; genus Olea; species Olea europaea. Next base: position 429,339 of record NC_036237.1, read on the forward strand.
ACACTAACATAAAGGACCTTGTGGATTTTACACCATGAAGGGAGTTTAACACTATATGCAACTCTTCCAATCCTCTTCACGATGGGTAATGGTCCAATGTATTTTGACGTCAATCTTGAGTCCTTCCCCCTTGTTGGTTTGTAAACATTTCTGTTGGGAGGCTTAACAATTACCAGATCTCCAACATTGAATTCAATGAAACGGCACTTTAGATCTGCATCATTTTTATACTGTTTTTGAGCTTTCTCAAGATAACTCCGAGCAATTTCAATATTTCGCTTCCACTCTTGAGAAAAGTTCTTTGCTTGAGGGGACTTGGTACTTCATTCGATATCCACTGTATGAGGGAGTAGCGGTTGCTGGCCAGTAACAATCTCAAAAAGACTCTTATTTGTGAAAGAGCTCTTTTGGGCATTGAAGCAAGTCTGAGCCACATCCAAAAGTTTTACCTAGTTTTTGTGCGAAGTAGAGATAAAAGTGCCAAAGATATTCTTCTAGCATAGAATTGAAGAACTCCATCTGTCCGTCAAATTGTGGGTGAAAACTAGAACTCATGCTCAAAGTTGAACCAAGAAGTTTGAACAACTCAGTCCAAAATATGCCAGTGAAACGAGGATCTCGATCACTGACGATGTCCTTAGGCAGTCCCCAGTATTTGACAATATGTTTGAAGAAAAGTTGAGTTGTCTCTTCCGCAGATACATACTTTAGCGCTGCAATGAAAGTTGCACATTTTGATAGACGGTCCACCACGACGATTATAGAGCCAAAATCCTCAACTTTTGGCAACCCAATAATGTAGTCCATCGATACATTTTCGAATGGCCAGGTTGGGATGGAAAGGGGCTCCAGCAAGCCCACCTTTTTCTGATAATCTGCCTTATCTTGCTAACAAATAAGACAGGTTTTTACATAGGTTGCAATATCGTCCGCATTTGAGGCCAGTATTATGCACGTTGCAGTAGTACACAAGTGCATTCCTCTCCGGGATGCCCTACCCAAATGGTGTCATGGCATTCTGTAATTAGTGATTTTCTCAAATCTCCACCCTTAGGAACATATAGGTGGTCTCCCTTTGTCTTCACTAGTTCCCCATCGAGCCAGAACTGTCAAATTTTGCCCTGCTTGATGAGGTCGACCAAATATTGAGTAGTCAGGTCCTTCTCCATAAGTGCCCGAATTTGGTCTCTAGTGTTCGTGGAGACGGCGCTCCCTGAAAGAGCAGCTACGGAGCAAATAGAAGCCAAATCGGCCCGTCAACTAAGAGCATTAGCAACATGATTACTAGATCCGGGACTATACTCTAACATAAAATTGAACTCCGAAAGAAATTCCTGCTAGTGAGCCTGCTTGCTCGATAGTTTTGGTTGGGACATGAAGTGACTAACTGCAGTGTTATCTGTCTTCACAATAAATGGAGACCCAAGCAAATAGTGACGCCATCCTCTGAGACAATGGACTACTACCAACAATTTCTTTTCATGTGCCGAGTATCGACGTTCTATTTGGTTTAACTTCCGGCTCTCATATGCTACTAGATGTCCTTCTTGCATGAGGACTCCACCAAGTGTAAAATTTGAAGCATCTGTATGAACTTTAAATGGTTTAGTCATATCCGATAAGGCTAAAATCGGGTTCGTCCACATAGACTTCTTCAACCTTTCAAAAGCAGTTTGGCTTTAGGATGACCAACCCCAATCCTTATCCTTCTTTGTCAATTCGGTAAGTGGCAGTGCAATTTTTGAGTAGCCTTTCATAAATCTTCGATAGTAATTGCATAATCCAATAAATGAACGTACATCATGTACGGTTTTTGGTGGTTACTAATCTTTAATGGCTGTAACCTTCTTCGAATCCATGCGAATTTTACCTTGTTCAATGATGTGACCCAAGAAACTGATAGATATCTGAGCAAATGAGCATTTAGACGGCTTGGCATAGAGTTCATTCTCCTGTAACCGATTAAAAACTTGCCTCACATGCTGGACATATTCCTCCAATGTCTCGCTGTAGATTACTATGTCGTCCAAGTACACCACGACAAAATCATCTAAGAACCCGTGAAGCACATGATTCATCATAGTACAAAATGTTGCTGGAGTGTTTGTCAAACCAAAAGGCATCACTTTAAATTCAAAGGCTCCATATCTGGTTACCACCGTAGTCTTTGCTTCGTCTCCCTCCTTGATCCGAACTTGCCAGTATCCGGACCTAAGATCAATTTTTGTGTAATACTTCGCCCGACTCAGTCGATCAAAGCAATCCGCAACCAATGGGATAGGATAGCTATTCTTTACAGTAATCTTGTTCAAGGCTCGATAGTCACAGCACATTCTAAGAGAACCATCGGCCTTTTCTAGAAACAATACAGGAGCTCCATATGGCGACTTCGCAGGTACAATGATTCCATTCTCCAATATTTCTCCCAATTGCTTCCTAAGCTCTTCAAGCTCAGGCTGAGACATACGGTATGGTGCCTTGATGGGAGGTTTAGCGCCTGGAACAAGTTCAATCTCATGATCAATCATCCTTCTTGGTGGTAATTTCTTTGATAATTCTTCTGGCACGATGTCCTCAAATTCCTGAATAAGCCTTTTAACAGGTTTTGGAATATGACCATTTGTCTCTTCGATCTCCTCTAATCGAAGAGTGCACAAAAAAGAAGGTTAATTTCTCTTAAAACCCTTACTAAATTGCATGGTTGAGATAGTCTTCTCGCCCATCCTCCCAGCCTATGTAGGGATGACACACGACTTATTACCCATCATCATTAACGAATTGGAATAATGCAACACTGCTGTCTTAGTATCCCGAAGAAATTTCAATCCCAGAATTAGCTTGAAATCATCCATCTGAACTACAGATAAATTTGTCCTTCGTTCGAAAGGACCTGCTTTGATCAACACCAATTTCGCTACTCCAGCTATTGGTTGAGCACCGGCGTTGATTACTTTGACTTTTCCACTACCCTTTTCCAGAACAAGTCCGAGCCGCTCTACTTCGGTACATACAAAATAGTTGTGGGTAGTACCAGTATCCACCATAGCCCTAATTGGCTTCTCGTTGATTTTTACATCGATGCACATTAAGCCTTTGGCCCTACAAATTCGAGCTTTCGCTTCTTCCATCTTTGCCTCTTTCAATGGGACATCATCCTTTTCAGCAACCCGATGAGATAGTGTGTTGCACCGATGTGAAAATGCCCCAATTACGTCCTCATCCTATTCGAAGTCGGTCTCACTATATCAATTAGCCTGCGGGGCCTCTTGCTTTGAACTTGACCTGCCACTTGCTAGCTGACAATATGCATTTACCATCTGCTTCTGAGGACACTCCGACACCCGATGAGGTCCTTTGCATAAAAAGCACTTCAATTTGGGGTAGCATCAGTTCGGCCCTCCATTGCTTTTCCTTTTTTCTAGTTGTTACTGTTGCTGCGGTTAAAATTTCCTTGACGGCTATTATGATAGTTTCCCTGAAAGCCACGGGTGCTTTAATATGCTCTTTCTTTATTCTGAGTGTAACGCTCTCCTCCATTTGGGTTCGAGCTGGGTCTGTAAGGTCTGTTACCACCTCCAATTGCTTGATTACTCCCCGAAGGTCGATCTTTTCTAGATTCCGTTTGGTAGTCGCTCAAGCATTCAGGGGCTCCCATGGCCATGCTCAAATCAATAACTTTCTGTCTTTGAAGTTCCGTGCGTGGCCACGATTTCAACCCTTCCATAAAGGTGAAGAGCTTATCCTTTTCCGACATATCTCAAATATTCAACATATGCCCCGAAAAGAATTTCACATACTCCCTGATAGAGCTTGTGTGTTTCTGGTCTCGAGGTGCCCGTCGAGCCTGATACTCGACATTTTTCGGGAAAAACTACCAATCACTTCCTTAAGGAGCTCCCAAGAATCTATTCGAACCCTGTTGGCCTAAATGTCAGCATTTTTGGTTTGCCAACATAGTTTTGCATCTCCACCCAGATACATGGTAGCTGTGATTACCTTTCTAGCTTCATCTTCGATCGAAGCTGCAAGAAAGTATTGTTCCATGTCAAACAAGAAGTTTTCGACTTCTTTTGCATCATGTGCCCCTTCGTAGGTACACGTTTCAGGAATTCTGAGTCTAGGAGCATACTCAGGTACGGGAGTTTGCCCATTGCCCACCGCACGTTGGAGTACCCGCAATTGAGCTCTCAACGATTCCATTTCATCCTGCAGATCAGGAATGATTGCAGCAGCTTCAGTCATTATTGCGCAAGCCCTTTGGCTTTCATCCAATTGGATGGGTAATCCACGAATTTTGGATTTGGCCATCTCGACTTTTTCCTCGAGACTGTCCAAGGCAAAGCATAATCTAGTAGTTGTCTCATCAAGCGCATCCACGTACTGTTTAGTAGTACTCTTCTTTTGAAACTCTTCCACTTCAGTGGTGTGGGATGTAATTGGATCCATAGCTTTCTTATCGAGGGTTGTGAGCCGCAGCTCTGATACCAACTTTCACGGGGTGCCTTTCTTCTTGGCACAGAAAGGGACACCGTGCGGCAGTAATTTGCTCTTCTAGATTACCTTCCGCCTTTTCTCGATCGCGTCGGAACGAAAGAAAATTTGATTACAATTTTGTAGAAAGTTTATTATAGAGAATTTGAATACATTGAAAGTAAATTGAACATTGATTGATGAAAACTGAACATTACAATTGACGAAAGCAGAAAATTACAATTGCTGGTGCAGGGGGCGGACACCAATGAGCTTGAAAGATTTTTGAATGACTAATACCCCCTATAATAACATTTTGAACAAAAATCTAAGTGACAAGAGTAGACGTTTAAAAGACGAGGAATCATACTAAAAGTTTACTCATATCAGAGTTACTTTACAACTGAAATAACTATTACAATGAAAAGAAAATTACAACTCAAACTTGAAGTAATATTTACAATGTACGGCCAAAGTTAGGCAAACTGCAACTGCGGTAGTGACAAGGGGCTAAGTAAAGTTGCGGTCCTTGACACCAAGTCTATTTTCATTGCAACTATCTGTGACCAGATATGTGATAATTATGACTTGGTTACATACAGTCATAAACTAGATTGATTTGGTCATGGATAATCACACTGGAGATAAATTCAGTCACAAATAACACAAGTCATTGAAGGTAGTTCTTATGATCGTAAATTTGAGTCGAAGGTAATAGTGGCGGTGTATTGGGGGTAATGGCAATGGTGAATTGTGATGTTGGTTTACGGCATGTGCAGATTTATTTATGGTGATCCTATGTGATCAGATATTTGTTAATTGTGATTGACTGTGACCAAATCTGTGTCAACTATGACCAATTAAACTTGGTAAAAAATGACCACTCTAAAAATAAATTTGGTCAGAGTTAGAAACAGAAACACAAGTTAGTGACTTGATTACATAGAGTTACAAATTAGATGGTCACATTGACGACAAATTTTGTCATTGTTAGTCATATGTAACACATGCATGGTCATACATAATAAATTTGGTCACAAAAAACACAATTAATTTTTGTCTAGAGTATAATCTACAGAAAAATATTAAAGTTTTGAAAAATTTCTATTGGGTGGTGTAGGATCGGATGTAATTTCCAAAAAAAGGTTTTAAATTTCTAAAAAAAATCATCAGTTGACATAGGGGTGGGACGGGTGAGATAAGGTCAATGGGGGTTGTGTGTAATCTCATAAAAATGGTTTTCAATTTATGAAAATTTTTGTACAAGAAAGGTGGGAGTGGGGACGAGTTTGGGGATAGTATTAATTGGGTTGGCATAATTAATTTCAATTGATTATATATAATATATATTATTAATTAGAATTAACACATGAATTTTGAAATAATTATACAAATTTGTTAGTTTTAAAATGTGAATTTTATATGTAGGAATTATGTATTGTTTCGTCAAAATATTTTCAATTTGATCAAATCGGGTTAAAATTCATTAGATTACCTAACTTTAAATTGTCTTACTTTGATCATCTAACTTATACGTTAATTTATTTGATACTCAACTTATATTTTTGTTTAACTATTGATTATCTAACTTCTATTTTAATTTCTTTGATGCTCTAACCTTTTCTCTCTTTTTTTTTTTTTTTTTTTATCCTTTTTGTGTCTAACTATTCTACATAGAATCATTATCAAAATCAGTTTCTGACCTGATCAACAAAAATTGTGACCTGGCAAGTGAAAAATTGGCCAACATTTATGTACATTTCTTTTTTCCACAATATAAATCTCCCTGTTTTAACATGGGAAATTTGATCATTTATTGAAATGAGTAGATACGTGTATACATAACAAATGAGCTGATGTGTATATAAGTGAAACCTGCAGGCATGTGCACAATTTTGAGAAAGTTCTAATTTTATATTGAACAATTTAGTTTAAAATTTAAAAGTTATTTATGGGACCGTTTGGTAGTCATTCTTTTTTGCCATTAATACATTTTTCAGACGTCACTTGTCTAACACATCATGTGATGGTGAACAGTTTCTACACTTTCGGTTTTTCTCCAATTGCCCCTCCCGTCAACAGAAGAGAACTTCATAATAATGACAAAAAGGGCAAAGTTGCCATTTTGCACAAATTGAATTTGAATGGGAAAATAAAATATTGCATAGACCCCACATCGATGTGATGGAAGAAAAGCATTTTAAAAATTAATGGGAAATAAATGAAAGCTTAGTAAAGAACACATTTAACCCCTGTTTGGCCCTCATTCTTTTTAAATTTTAATGTTTCAAATAGTTTTTTTTTAAAAATGTGTGGTTGAAAAAGAATGAAAAATTCTTAATTTACGTATAATATTATTTTATGAAAAATTGTGTAATTAAAAATAAAATTTAAAAAAAATAAAAAAGAGAACGGAGGCCAAACGTTAGCTTATTTTAGTTTAGAAACAACAATCAATTATATAAATTCACGTTCATTTAATTTGACTTGTCAGCTCATTCTAGTTTGAATAATAACGTTCAATTGACTATTGTATCAGTTTGAATAATAACGTTCAATTAATTGACACTGACAAGCTAATCAATCTTTATCAGAAGCCTCGACAAACTTTGTGACTAGATGTTTAAACATTAAGCCCTATCTGCGTTCTATTAAATTTATAACACATTTTTCTTTTTTATTTTTAATTTTATATTCTGCAATAAAATAATATTACACATAAACAACAACAAAATTCTTTCTTTTCGACCACACATTTTCCAAAAAAAACACTGCTACAAAAATTGTAACATCAAATAATGAGGTATGGAGGCTATATTTTTATAAAATTTTGATAAAAGTGGATGGAATATGTAGTTGAAAAATTAATAAAAATCGAGAATCTCATAAAATGCGTGATCAAAATTAATTATAAATTTGATTTAAATTCTTATCAATTTATTTAGCTAAATCGAAAATGAACTTAATCAATCCCTCAAAACGTGCCGAAGACTTGGGATGAAAAATGGGGAATGAGGAGTTAAATTCTATTCGGGGTGATTGCACTTTGATTTAATTTTCAATTTGAGTCACTATATTTCAATTTTTGTTAATTGAATAAGAATAATTTACATTTGCCTCGATTAGGCCATAACATTCGATTCTCCAGCATTTTCTAATGCCACACTCTTATATGGGTGAAAATGATCATCCGGTATGATTGTCAAAATTGATATAGAAGAAGTGGTACAACAATAAATCTAAAGTTCAAGTTATCTTCAGTCCACGAGTCTAATGTATAAAATAAGTTTTTCAATTTATAACTTCTTCTAGGACTTTAAAAAAAAAAAAAAAACCAGCCACATGGGATGATAGTATGAAACGACCACATTAACGTGACGAAATTGAATAAAGAGACCTAACTTGAGATAAAGTTGAAGTAAAGTGACCCAATTGACACAAACTGAAGTACGATAACCAAACTAAAAATTGAATCATAGTACAGTGATAACTTAGAAAATGAGACTCCACCAATATAAAACTTTGATTTGTGTAATGAATGGAAAATTTTCTCCTTGTTTGATTTAGATTTTTCCAAAATCATTTTTCTTTGGACTCATATTCAACCACATATTCTTTTACAAAATAATTTTACACGTGAATCAATAATTTTTTGTACTTCTAATCAATTATTTTTCAAAAATCACTTCTCAAAAAATAACAAAAAAACAAAGAATGTAATATATATCTAGATAGTAACTTCAAACGTGGAAACCAGCTATCAGGGCTTTCACTGGCCAAAGACAATGTGAACCACTCAATTTTATATCAAATTTGCATTTTAATTCGGGTTCAAATAGGCACACGATACATGGAATTTGGTAAGTTGAAGTGAGAAAATGACAAGTCACGGCAAAGGAAAGTTCCTTGCAACAACGTGACATGTTTGGATGGGAACAATATTGTCCTGTATCAAGCATTCGCTTCAGGATAAAGCTATTCAAACAAGTGAAAATGATAGGATTTGAAAACAGATGCTATGTTTCAGCACCTGTCTAGGTCCTTCTTTGATTTTATTTTATCTTTTTTTTTTAAAAAAGAAAAAGCCAATCAATGTTTGACACGTGTCATCCATTTTTAAACCCTTTTTTGTAACAAAATCGTTCTCTTCATTGATTGATTGCACCAATGTGGAATGCCTTTGATTACGCCCAAAGATTAATGCGGTGATTGTAGTACAGCTTTGGTATGTCGTATCCACAAGAAGATGAAAAATTATTTAAAAGATCAAAAGCTTAGGGTTTTTGTCATGATTTGTGTGAAAATAATTTGTCGATTGGGATAAATTAAAGTAAAAGTTTAATATCAATATATGAAATAATGAAGCGTCGGAATTCCCTCGATGAGATTGGTTCAATCAATGTCAATTTTTGCATGAAAATACTCGATTAAATATTTTCATCCCAACACTTTAATTGGAAAATTTAACCTTCAAACCTATTCAATTCCACAATAATTCCCCAAACCTAGATTTCTTTCATAATATAATTCCACAATAATCCATTGAAATTAGATCCAAAAGTGATTATATACATCAAGCATATAATGGTAAAGAGTCACAACAATAGGAAATTTAAGATTGAAATTCAATAAGTACTCCAATTATTTGATGGAAAAAACGTGATTGAATCAATAAAAATTTAATACAAATTAAAACAACCTCAAAACATGTTCATAAGAATAAGAAATCTGAATTTAGAATTGTTTAACAATGAAAGAACACATTTAAGCAAGAAAAGACATGAAAATTCTCAAATCTAACCGGGTTCCTTCGTGGCTTCACCAATAAGTTTAGTTCTCCATAGATTTCTTGAGCCAAAAACCAAAGAAAAGTGATAGAGAATGAATGGTAGGCATTCTGGTCAAAATTACGGTTTAAAAATGTGTGGAAACCATGTTTCCATAAGTGGTTGAGTCGATTAAGGAAACAAAAATTTCGGCCTCGAGGAATAACCATGCAACCGCATGGTTATAATTGTTGCGGTCGCACGGTAGAAACATTTTGGCCTCTGGAATTTCCTGGAGGTGCTTGTGCGATCGCATGACTTTATAACCATGCGAACGCATGGTTATTACCATTTTCTCTACTGGACAATTTTTAGTATTTTAGTCGTAACTTTTTCTCTCGATATCTGATTGAGGTGATTCAAGTTGCGTTGAAAAGATAACTCAAAAGGCTACAACTTTAATTCAGATATCATCTTCTAGATCGATCGTTTTCCATGTCAAAAATAGGTCCCAATATAAGGCTGAAAATCGATGCGTAACTTTTTCGATTAGGAATTGATTTGTGAATATTTTATGATCATATTTCACTTCCTTTGACTTCTAATTGCACCCAATTGACCCTTAGCATTCTTGAATCATCATTCCATCGCCCGTCTCATCTTTAAATTATTTGTAATTTGGTCCCTGAACTTTCGCTTTCTTCCATTTTGGTTCCTTTTCGCTTGCTTCTTCTGAATTTCATATTTTTCACCAAAACGCGATCTAAAACCAAAACATAGGAGTAATGAATGCATTTTGACATAATATAATTGCATGAATGCAACAATTAAGAGGGGAAAATATCATATTTTACACTTTTATCAGCCTTAGATAATATGCCAAGTTCATCCTCAAGTTCGACACAAAACATAGGCGGCTAAACTTTCTACAGAACTTCTTCAATATCTTCAATGGAAGTAGAAGTGAGAATGTGAGTTAGTATTGTCTAAGTTCATGATGTTTCATGGTTTATATAAGGAGGCGGCTTAGCATGTGCCAACTCTTTCACATATACAATTTTCATCCTTCTTGAAGAAGAAGAAGAATATCAAAACTACAATAAAGTTTTAAAATACCTAATTCTACAAATTTTGTCAATTTACAATTACGTCTCTTATAATTTTAAATATACCTCTTTATCATTCAAAATCAAAATTCTAATTTTTCATTACAAACCAACATTTTTTTTCTATGAAATACAAATTAGAGCAACATGTATTATTGTGTTACTTGTAGAGTATCGTTGAAATATTTTACATTTTCATTAAAAAATAATACTCTACGGTAACATATAATGATGTTGTATGTTAATTTTATTAAAGCATCATTTTTTGGCATGTGTAACACGTTGTGCTACTATAGTCTTTATATTATTACTTATTAAAAATTTCACTATAGCGACTATCACATTCTACTCAATTTCATTTTAACTAACAAATTCGTTACTTGTAAGCTAACACATTTTACTTGAAGAATAACACACATTATTTGAATGTGAAAAGAAACATCTAGTTAACACTTAAAGGCCAACTAAGGATATGGTTATGATTGTCTTGAACGAAGAATTTTAAGAAAATGTATGGATAACTTCATCATTAATTATTCAGAGTAGCAAGAATATTTTGAAAAGCATATTTCAAGAATAAAATTCTTCATTATTTAATAATCGTAACAGAACATACCCTGATAAAGTTGTAATATAATTTAAGGCAATAAATAATTGAAAGAGAGTTGGAGCCTTTCCTCGTTACCAAGTCTGTATAACAGAACATAAAATGATAAGTGCAGACAGTTTTTGTTTCCTGATTTGTTGGGACATATCCCGCAATTCACCTGCCTAACAAAATTTTAGAAACAAGACGGTGGGAACCAGGTTGGGGTTCAACCTTTTTACATAACATGATAAAGTTGTTGTATAATTTAAGGCAATAATTGAAAGAGACTTGGAGCATCTCGTTACCAAGTCTGTACGTATGTCACTTTAAACTAAAAAGTCAGAACGTGAATCGTGCCATCTAAAAAGATGACATTGTATTCCAGTACCGTGCAGGTCTATGGTTGGTAACTGGTCCCACAGCCATGTGCCAATTATCATGTCCCTTGTCAAAGTGAAAGGACAATATCTACTTACTGATTTCCCACTCACACAAAAGGAAAAGTGGGTTTAAATTTCGTGACTAATGGGTTCTTATTCTCAGGCTAAAGGTCAATAATTTCAAAAAGGCGAAGAACTATCTATATTCTTTAGTATTATTATTGCACTGTCTGTCTGTCTGTCTGTCCTTGATGAAAACATTGTCAAGTACACAATCGTTGTGAAGTTGTGTTTGATTTCAAGTTTATGGTCATTAACACAAATTGAGGATTAGATCTTTAGCTTCACTAAAATTACATATTTGAAGTTCATACGATCGTTCTATATCCCTTTACAAAAGTTTGACGCGTGACAGAGTGTACAAACACTTGATAAATACTAATTAAACCATCTTGTATAAAAATAAAATACCAAAAAATTATTAATTCATGGATAAAAAAAAAAACCTTAATCCTATTTACTTTTAAACAAAGCAGAAAAATTTGTCTCAACCCACTTTATAGTCTTGAGAAGATGAAATAACAAATGGAATCTCACAAATCACAAGTTTATCTTTACATAATGTTATATATTAATACAGTGGCCCTGTGCGGGAATTTAAAACTATTATATAACAAAGGAAGAAAAATTTTAAAGAAAAAATCCAAAAAAATTAAACCGCCACCTACCATGCATGTGAAGGAGGTACTGAAAATTAAATTTAATTTAATTTTCAGTACCTCCTTCATATGCATGGTAGGTGGCGGCTTTTTTATTTTTTATTTTTATTTTTGAGGTACTGAAAATTAATTAAATATTGGATAATATCTGAACACTGTATAGCTGTAGAGAGTTATTAATAGACATTAGGGAAATTCCATGCATAGAATTTAGAATTAATGTTTGTTGTGCACAATTTCAGCATTAATTTAAGGAGATGATTTGCTGTCCCCCTAGAATTTTGAGAAGCAAACGTCGAACCAAACAATCAATCAATAGTGATTTTGAGAATTAATTTTTTGATCATTAGGAGAAAAGTGGGGTCCATCTGTGAAAGAAGAAGTCAAATATGACTGCTAAAATACTAAAATAACGATGAAAAATTCAAATTTTTTAGTCAAAAAATCACTCTCAAACAGGCTATAGGTGACATTCTTACTGCTATATAAGAATTTTATTTTAACCATGCTTCATTATTTTCAAAAACAATTATTATCAAACCATTTATAATTTTGCCAAATCTTAAATTTACTTTCTTAGAGCTTTCTGTCAATATTTAACAAGCAGGCTCAAATGTTGGTTCAAAATTGATAAATAGTTGATGATTAAATATTGAATTTACCGATCTACTCTCGTGCATGATTTAACAATGCTTTCCATCGCAAAATTTCA
>NC_036237.1:442102-465391 GCF_002742605.1 Olea europaea var. sylvestris
AGATGATGACTTTTTTTTTTAACTAGTAGTATTTACAAATCAATCTCTCCCTATTAAATTTCAATCTCTCCCTATTATTTACAAACTGTTAAAGGTACAAACTTTCGTCTCCAACAAGCAATAACATTTTTTTCTTGAATAAAGATATTTGTACAAAATTTTGTTAATAAAATGGTGTACTCACTCTCACAAAATTAGAGGACCTCACGTAAATTTAAAAAATATCGGCTTGTGGTCTTCCACCCCATTGTAAATAGTGAGAAAAAGATTTTATAAAAAAAATTGTACATATAACAAGATTTTTTTTTCTGTGGCAAGGTTTACCAATTTACTTGCCAATAGCCAAACACGTTTGACTGGTCTTATTTGACCATCCTCTTTACTCTAGCATGTTACCAACCAACATAGTTTTTCGAAAAAAAAAAAAAATCAATCTTCGTCTTCATTATATATTATGGTTAAAATGATTTTTTTTCCTGTGGCGACTCAAAAAAATTAACAATAACCCACTAACAAATGCATATTTAATCTTTTTGAACTAATAAAAATCAATGTTCTAAACAGTCCGTTGCCACCTTGATGTGAGGTGAAGACAAAATGATCACGCCTTACATTGAGCTCAAAATTAAGCGATCAACTTGATAGTTGAACACTTAATTCAAGTCTCGGCACACTTTATTATTATTATTATTATTTTTCCCCTTTTTAAAAGCCTTTTATTTAATTTTAGTTTCAAACTTTTCCTTTGAAAATTGTATAAATTATTAAGTAAACATAGTAATTTATATTTAAAATGTTTGATATGTATTATTTTAATTATTAAATAGTTTTTAAAATGATCAAAACTTTAAAACAATATTAAAAATAAGAAAACGTTTTTTATGCCTAAATCCATCAAGCTTGAAGCATGATTTCCACGGCTCACCATACTTTAGACTTGAGAAAAAAAGGTTTAATCCCAACCTTGAGAATCCTTACTGTCCAACTCCTAAAATTTTGTAAGAAAAGAAAATTGCGGAATGTACCCAACAAGTTAGGGAACAAGATTCGGACAATCTTGATATAAACACAATCATGTCCTTCCTGTTTATGCCACTCAAAGTTAAGCAGAGACTGTCAGAGCCAATTGCACTTTTGGGCCATTCTAACATAATAATTAAAGAAAAATCAAAAGGCACCAAAGTGTGATGATTTATTATGGCAAGTTGTCTATAATCAGACGTAAAGTTAGAGAGGATTTAGGAAAAATGACCATAGCCAAGCGCGTGAGTTCATCACAAATTTTACTCTTATGCAATGCACGACTATTTTTACAATTAAGTATACGACGACGATTTGATACTTTGTATTTGTTTCTACTTTTTAAAGGCTGTTTGGTCCTCATTAATTTTGCACAATAATGAATTTTGGACCATTGCTCATTATTTGCTTGCCAACCCACGTGATTTACTCAAAGACCAAGACTTCTTCTTTTCCAACATTTGCCCTTGCCCTTGCCCACTAACTTTCCATCCCAAAATCACTCAGCCAAGAGACCATGGGTGAAATTGGAATTTTATGCCTTTTGAATTCAAATCAAAACATATAATAATGTGTAGGTCTTACATTGATGTGATGAGAAAATGCATTTTTGGATTAAAATGGGGATCAAACGGGGGCTAAATTGGTTAAACTTCAATTGAATCGTTCATTTTATGAGAGTTACAATTTTTATCAATTTTGCAATCATGCATTTTATCAAAATATGCTAAAAGACTTTGTCGAAAAATCCTTTAAAATGACTAGACACAAACTTTTTTGTGAGATCAGCACAACAAATTTCTGATGAATCTTTAGTTCGAAAATCACTAAATTTTAGGAGAATGCAGTAAAACGAGAAAACAAAGACTACGCTGAAAGGATGAAATCACGAAAAAGATGCAACAACACGGGCGGCTACCTGCAAATTCATGGAGAAATTTGCTGGAATGGAAATAAAAGTGGATTTATAATTTAATAATAAAAAAAAAAAAGAGGTTTTCATTATATACTTTAATAAATAAAAGTTAAAGAGACTGTAGGGACCTTAGTTGGAATTTTTTAAATTAACAAACGTGGCAATAACAATTTCATCCAATTAAGGTGACAACATTTTCCAATCACTTATATAAACTCATATATCCATACTTATTAATCTGCAACCTCTTCGTCAACCCAATGTCCCGCATTAAGGATTTCTTAGCCGGAATGTCATATTCCGGCTTACATTCCGACGACAATCAAATATCCAAAAAGAAGAAGAAACTTGTACTTCTTTCTCTTGTTGCTTCAATCTTGTTAATTGCTGCAGTTATTGCAGTAGTCGCCGGAGTAAATTCAAGGAAAAAAGACTCCCAAATTGCCGATATAAAGATATCCCCAGCTCACACCATTGTCAAATCTTCATGCAGCAGCACATTATACCCAGATTTATGCTATTCCACCATAGCCAATTCTCTTACAGAAAACAAAAAAGTGAAAAGCCAGAAGGATGTAATTGAATTAGCCTTGAATATTACTCATACTACTGTTAAGCAGAATTACTTCAAGATAGGAAAGCTCATAGCTAAGGGCAAGAATTTGACAGAACGCGAGAAAACTGCGTTGCACGACTGTCTGGAGACGATCGATGAGACCCTTGATGAGCTCCATGAAGCTGTTAAGGATCTCGAAGAGTACCCCAACAAGAAATCTCTTAAACAACATGCTGATGATCTGAAAACCCTATTGAGTTCTGCCATGACTAACCAAGAGACCTGCCTTGATGGATTCTCGCACGACGATGCAGATAAGCACGTGCGGGAAGAGTTGAATAAAGGAGAAGATCATGTGGAGAAAATGTGTAGCAATGTTTTGGCCATGATCAAGAACATGACTGATACGGATATTGCAAACGAGATGAAATTGAGTGGAAGAAAGCTTATAGAAGACGAGGATTCTGGCACGAATGGGTGGCCCAAGTGGCTGTCTGCCGGAGATAGGAGGCTGCTGCAGTCTTCTCCCGTGACTCCCGACGTGGTGGTAGCGGCTGACGGCAGTGGGAATTACAGGACCGTGTCTGCTGCGGTGGCTGCCGCACCGGAGAAGAGTAGCAGGAGATATGTAATTAAGATTAAGGCTGGCATTTATAGGGAAAATGTGGAGGTGCCCAAGAAGAAAACTAACATAATGTTCTTGGGAGATGGCAGAAGCAACACTATTATCACCGGAAGCAGAAATGTAAAAGATGGTAGCACCACCTTCCACTCTGCAACTGTTGGTAAGTTTATTCCAGCTTGTTTGACTCTGCTCAAAAGTAGATTTTATTTTTAAGCACAATTAGAATTAGACACGGTAACATTATTGCTTATTGAAATAGCTAGGGTTTCTTTAGACATTTTTAAGGTACTATAAAATCAAACCTTAGTGGGCAATAATTAATAAAAATGATTCAAGGCTTCGGTAAAGCATATATAAACAAAAATAAAATTAAAATGATTCAGAAAAACATAAAACTACAAATATGTTAATTTTGGGACCTGACCTTGCTGTTTGTACCGGGAGGGTTTGACACCCTTCTTGACAGAACATACTCACATGGGGAGGGGGAGCAATTTTTTATCTTTTTTTTTTCGCTCGATCCCACGCGAATGTGAGAATTTGTCGAGAAGGTGGTAAACCATTTTTCTGTACAAATGGTATTTTCCAAAAAATTAATAAATTTTGACCAAAGTTAATAAAATGTACGATTTAAAAATGGTGAGTCATATGAAATATGGGATTAGAATTATATTTTTACTTATTGATGAATAGGAAAAGAATTTATCTGAAATTGCACATTTTCTAAAATATCCCCTCGTGTGTGCAGCCGTGGTGGGTGAGAGGTTCTTGGCCCGGGACATCACTTTTCAGAATACGGCTGGACCGTCGAAGCACCAGGCAGTGGCGCTCCGTGTCGGCGCCGATTTATCAGCTTTCTACAGATGCGATATGTTAGCCTATCAAGACACCCTCTACGTCCACAACAATCGCCAATTCTTCATCCAATGCTTAATCTCCGGCACCGTCGATTTCATCTTTGGCAACGCTGCGGCAGTGTTCCAAGACTGTGACATCCACGCACGACGGCCAGATTCTGGTCAGAGAAACATGGTCACAGCTCAAGGAAGAACAGATCCAAATCAGAACACGGGTATTGTAATTCAGAAATGCAGAATTGGAGCCACTTCGGATTTAAGAACTGTTCAGGGAAATTTCCCCACTTATCTCGGGCGGCCGTGGAAGATGTATTCGAGGACTGTTATAATGCAATCTTCCATTACTAATGCAATTCATCCTGCTGGTTGGCATGAATGGAATGGAAATTTCGCACTTGAAACTTTGTTCTATGGCGAGCATCAGAACACCGGAGCGGGCGCCTCCATAACCGGAAGGGTGAAATGGGGAGGACATAAGGTCATTAGTGTGACGGAGGCGCAGAGTTATAGTTCAGGCAGATTCATTGCTGGTGGCAGCTGGTTGAGCTCTACTGGATTTCCGTTCTCCTTAGGTTTATGACGTTGAAACACGTAATTCTTGGATTGGATTGTTAATGAGCGTGAATTTGCTTAGATTGAATAAGGTTATCAACCCTGATTATCTCAAACTTGTTTTTGGTTTGTAATCAATTTGGAGCTTAGCCAAACATGCACGATGAGATGTTTTTAAGGACAATGCTACATGTTCAATGTTTTTTTTTTTTTTTACACAATCCTTTACTCAATACTCACAATAGGGATGGGGACCATAGGTCGTCGTTTTTTAAATGCACGCGGGGTCCACACATTATGTAAGAAAGAGTGAAAGATTTTGTCAACAATACCTTTAAAATTACAGTGAGCATTCATGTTCTAGTCCAAAGGGGAAGCTCCTGACAAAGAAAGGGCAAATCAAGTTACATTTATGCTTATCATAGTGGAAAACATAAATGGCACTTCGAGGTAGTACATATTAGTACTTAATACAATAAAAGGGGTCGATATAGGCAAGCACATTCACCCAGGAAACACAAAAATGAAATCTTTCGAGTTTATCATTTAGAGTTTTAACACATTTCAAAGCATTTCCCTACTGGAATGTAAATTGGAAGCGAAATCTGAGATTTGCGTTACACATGAAGCCAACACAGCAATAATGGGAACTGAATCATCGTAAAGATCGGCACTGGAACTGCTAGATGCCCTTCTCATAGGCGATTGATAACAGTTTCGACCTCAGATGGGGTGTACAGATGATATCTTGGGGCCACACTAGCAATATCAACGTTATTCGGGGTAACCTGACATTCCAAAAAAAGTGGGCATTAGTGTCAATAAAAACATTCAAAAACCAAGAATACACAATACCAACCCGATCCACAGGCCTGCTCACCAACCAGCAAAAAGTCCAAAAAGGGCAAAAAAAAATCTTATGAACTTATAATGCGAGCCAATCACGAAGCAGCTTACCTTTTCTTCCATAACTTGTTTCAAAATGGAAAGTGCAATAGTCTCAACTTCTTTAAGAGTTAGATCCTGCACACAAACAAATAAATGAACCTCACATCCTACATTATGATATTTTGACATGGACAGCCATACATAGCACGCGCCTCAATAAACTCTGACTCTGAGTTCAGTTTTGATGTCTAAAATATCTAGAAACTTATCACCAGGGCCGGCCCTGGGGCCAAGCCACCTAGGCAACCGCCTAGGGCCTCCAAAAATGTGGCTTGGGCCCAGGGCCTCAAATCTCATAGTAATACCAGCAACTAGCAGTCCATCTGTCCATGTTCGAGCCCTTCAGCCTTCAGGAAATTGAACGGACACTCAACACTGCAGGAAGGAAATTGAAGAGACGAGAAGGAAATTGAAGGGATAGATTCGACCAAAAGGTAAGTCATTTTCTTCAATTTAGAGAATCAAAATTCCCAAATCTGAAATCTCCTCTCGGCCTCTCTAGAACCCTACTTTTGTGGCACAAGTTTCAGTTCGCACAGTCTTTGGCGTTTAGAGGTTCTTGCTTTCATCCCGAAAACAATGTCGACTGTTATGCAGAAAATCAAAGACATAGAAGATGAGGTAATGCTCATGGATCGAGAAAAAAAATTGATTTTTATTGTTTGCGATGTTGTTAGTGTTGACATGTTTGAGTAGGATTAGGTTTTAATTGATTCTTATTATCATTGTAACGATAAGAAAAACGAGACGAAGAACTATGTTTTAGGGGAATAGAATTTGTACTGAAAATGAATAAATAATAATGTTTTTATTCATATATTTTGTGAAGGAGAAGGAAAACAGAGAAGAAAATTGTGTATCTGGGTTTTAAGAAAGCTGTCTAGAAAATAAAATTCACTTAAAAGTGTTCTTTTTAGTTTTTAGTGATAATTTAGCTGGTGATGTTTTCTGTAGTTACACTGGAACATTATATATAAGCAAATACAACTTGGAGTTTTGCTTATCTATTTCCTATTTACTGTTTGATATGTTTTTATTATTGGAAGAAACAGAAAAGTAACACACATCAAGTGATATATAGTCATGATCATATGTTGAATCAGAGATATAAGATTGATTATGATCATATAAATATGATGCCAGCTTAATCTCTCGGATTGCAAGTGATGTTTTATTTTGCAATTCTATCTTTTAGATTGTACGAAGTTTTCATTTGAATATAGATATATTTTTTTATTTTAATATTGTTACATGTGTAAAAAAAAATTATAGATATATAGGGCCTCAAAATAATTTTCGCTTAGGGCCTTCAAATTCTTAGGGCCGGCACTGCTTATCACTGATCAGACGTAAACATGTAGTTAAATAAAAAACTCAGTACCTTGTTATACTGCTCTTGCAAAGAGCTGTCGGCACCTTCAGAACCTGAACCAATGGCTTTTGCGTTGCATTGCCAGAATGTACCAGAAGGATCAGTATGGTACCTGTTTATTACAAAAGTTCATTTAGCATCAACTATCTCAATAGAATATACCAGCAGAAATAGATATATCTAAAATATCACACCTAGTGGAAGTGAAATTGTCCAAAAAATCCACACAAACAGCACATTTCAGAATCAATAGAGCTTTTTGACAGAGAGAGAATGGGTTTCCTGAAAATTTAATGAACTAATGGTCAACATTAAATTTGTTTAACAATTTCATAGATAAATTTATTTTGGATTGAGAAGATAATTTATATATGAAATAGTAATAGAAACAAATATCGTTACACAAGGGAACTCAACCATTCACATTCATAAAGTATAATCCTTAAGAATTCAAGCACAATACACAGAAGAAGAAGAAATCCAGGAACTGCATAACACTGCTGCCAGATTACAATTACTAACATATTAAGTCATTAACTAACAAGCTCCAAAGAAGTCCAGGAATTGCAGGATGTAAAAGTAAAAACCAGCAGAATGTTGACAGCAGTAGATACATCAGCAGATTTCTTAACTAGAAAATTGTATATGTAGGTGGTTTGATATTAAAAATTCAATATAAAGGATAGAGAAGTATCAAAGTTTTCTGCACATGGTAGTTAGTGTGCCCATGACGTTCATGCCGTCAATATTTTTTCTTAACTGCAAGTTTAACAAATAACGTTTCACTCAAAAATTTATGGAGGTGTGACTGCAGCAAGTTGATGAGCAAATTAAGTGAAGGCAGAAATATTCTAGGCCACTGCAATACGTTACGCCAGTGATCCACTTTCCGGTCTCACAGATCAATATTTAATTAGAAGTAATACTTACAAGCAGGGACCATTCTCATCATGACCAGCAATAAGAAGAGATGCACCAAACGGTCTAGACTGCATGACAAGAATGAAACCTAATATTAAAATGCAAGAAGGTACAATTTTAAAATGCTGTTTGAAAGGAAAGTAAGATAACTTATTTCATATCCCATGTCCTGTGGGGTTGATAAAGCAATACATCCAGCAGCTCAAAGTACATTACAAACTGAAGTACATCCCATAAGTAAGTTTACTTCATCGACGAATTCATCCTTGAGGGCAACTATACCAGTCTATCTTATAAATTTACATACTCATGAAGCCCAAATGGCAAATTCTTAATACAGAATCCTCGTTATCTTGTCAAAGATTTTAGGACACCAATGAACAGCATGACGAGGTAGACTCTTGTTCAAGGTTTTAAGATATACAAATAGCACAATCTAAATAAAGTTTCACTCGAAGATGGCACGTCTCTCAACGTGGTCTGAAGAAGCAGTAAGCTTAGAATGCTCAGGATTGTATACAGGGCAATAGTCATAATCAAAGGATACATATACTTTCTCAAAGTGAAGGTAAAAAGAAGTGATAATAAAAGAACACCAAGTTTTAGAGCAGTAGATTTATATCCTTAGACGCAAATGGTGCAAGGCAAAGAATTCTAACATCCAAACAGCCAAAAAAGAAATGGGAAATTTATAAGCATGATGACAGACAGATTCTAACCATTGATTCTTCGTCTCCTTCACCAAATCGTAGGGCAAGGTCACAGAGAGCTTGTGTAGTTGACTCAACTGTCATGGGTTCGCCATAAGAGAACCTATGATTCTGGAAAAACAAAATAAAAAAATAATAAACATTTGCCTACACAATTCTACCATGGAAAACAGATTGAAATGAAGATGATAGGTGACAGGTACCTGAGTTTCAACTCGAGCATGTTCAACCAGAGTACGGGCATCAGCAATTAAACCACTCATAGCACGGCCAATATGCTCATCGATTTCCATAATCTTCTCCACACTGCTAGGCTCCTACAACAGAATTACAAAAGGAAATGAATCAGAAACATAACACAAATTTTTGACATCAACAAAAGCATCTACCATAAAAAAAAAAAAGAGCTAGTAAATTCAAACTATGTCAAATGCAGTGCAAGCTTTAGGTAACATGGGAGTGAGGCACAATCACAATGGGATTAGCAAGGATAATCACTTACTCTATATAAGCTCCTTCTTGCAACCAGAGTAGCTCTAATCTCCTTCAGCATTACATTCTCAGGTCAAAGTTAGTTATTACAATTTAGCATGTAATGAGACTTTTTTTTCTTCTTTTCTTTTCATTTTTCTTTCTTGGTATTTCACCCTAAACCCCTTTAATGAGAATCTAATCCAGGTAATTACGAATACAATTTTATATTAATTCTAGGTTATCAGAGATTACTCTCGTGAACGCTGAAGCTCTAAAGACAACAAATTTCATTATTTACGCAATGATTGACATCTTTTCAAGTATACCTCCGAGAAATTAAATTTAGAAATAACATAAGGTGATATCAGTACTAGTACAATTACCTAAAAACAATTTAACTCTGTTTTGGTTTGAACAGAACAAGTTGAAGTGATAATAATAAACAGAGAAATTTCCAGACCATGATTCCGAAGGAAAATGGTAGAAAATGTACCAAAAGTGGAGAGGTAATACGCTTCTCGACTGCAAGAACCACCCCTTCCTCAGTTTTTATGGCGATAGCAGTGGATCCCAACTATAAGGATCACAAATAATACTAATTTTAATAATAATAAAAAAAAAACCGCAATAGTTTAATCTAGACTCTTAAAGGTGAGTAAAAATAAAGATTTATCGTGAATGTGGTTACTTTGATGGCTTCAATGGCATATTCAACTTGAAACAAGCGGCCTTCCGGAGAGAAAGTGTTAACTCCTCTATCGTACTCAGTCCTTAAAAAAATAAAAATCACATAAAAAATAAAAAATAAAAATCACATAAAAATTCAAAAAACATCAAACTAAACAGGACATTAAAACCTCCAAAAAAAACCTAGGTTTCGAGTAGGAAATGCGATTTTTAAATTTTTTTTTTTTTTTTTGGGTACCTTGTGAGGAACATTCTCAATTCGATTATTAGAGCTCAAAAGAGTTGCTGCAGGCATGTAAAACACGCAAAAATTAGGAACGGGTACAGATTTAAACAGTTTAACAATTCTGCCGAATCAAAATACAATTTTTCACTGAAATAATTTGAAAAAAAAAATAAATAAAGAAATAAAGAAAAACCAAAGTGGATCTGAATCTGACTAACCTTAATTAAGAAATTAGAGAGCAGACTTAATTTTTTTTAATTGATTTGGCTGAGATTTATTTTACACCTGCATGAGAGCTCTTCTTGAGAAGCAAGGCAGGATTTTAGGAAGGGGAATTTGGTAAGAGCCTTTGACCAATATTTATAAAAAATAAAAACATTCAAAATGATTTTATTGGCAAAATGACAAAATTGACCTTTAGTTAATAGCAAAATATCAACCAATTTCCCTCATTTACACCTCATTTTATCTTCTTCAATCACTGTAAAACCCTATTCTTCCATATCGAATCTAACGACTTCTTCTTCCACTATAAAACGCTATTCCATTACGAATATAAGGTCTTCTTCTCCTTCCCATTTTCATCATCTTCAACCCCAAATCGTACAATATTACCCAAATTTTTTTATTAGGATTTCTTAGCTTACTTTGCAATAGAGCCTCTGGAGCGAAAAGAATTACGTAGTCTGTCCATGATTCTTGGGTTGTTTGTAATCTTTTTGGCCGATAGCCTTGCCACAAGGTTTCCATTTATTAATCTTGTTAAACTTCATCATTGTGTTGTGATTGATCGGTAGTTTTAACAAGATGATCTTTCTCCTTTCATTTTTTTCCTTTTAAAATGTGATTGTGCTTGTATTAGTTTAGATTTTGCTACATCACTTTTAAAAAAACACACATTTTGAATTGTATCGTTTCGACACAATTTAATTATTAACAATGTGTGATATTAGTTTCACTTATAAATGATAAGGACCTTAAGAAAATTAAGTTTTAGTGACTTCTTGTTGTTGAGTGCATCCAGCTTCACATTTCGAGTCTGTATGGTCAGGGCGGACTCAGTCATTTTGGGTTGTGGGGTCAAAAATTAGAATCGTGCTATAATGCCCACATGAATGACCGCGGAATTGACATAGCACACACACATGGAGTCGAGATTACTTTATTCATGGGTACCCTACCGAGCATGTGAGGGCGCAGTCACTTGCGAGGTCATCCTCTCGGGTTGTGTTTAACTCCAAAAATTAATGTGAATTTTTTTAGAATAATATAATATTTATAAAAATAAGTTAATACGTATTTTGACATTTTGAAAGTGTCTTATAATTCTATCATTATCAATATTGTTAAATAATTTTGTTACATGTATAATTTTGTTTACCATGTCATTTATGGATGTTGGGCTAACGATGAGTAAATCAAATTGGATATAGGAAGTCAATGAAATTTAAGTTTAACGAAAAAAATAATTTGAAAGTAGTTCAAATTACATTTAATCCGTAACCATTTTAGAATTTTTGACATCATTTTTAATGTAAAATTTTCTAATAAAAAGATGTAAATTATATTGAAAAATTTATCGTGAAAAATAATAAATGTTAATGAAATAATTGATTTTTTCGAGTTAAACGTCTCTTTTAATACATATGTTTGACGCATATTTAACTATTTTCGTTATCTTTTTGGACTATTTGATATGATTACGATGTAGTTTTCGTAACGAACTTCTAGATAATACAAGCGATTTGTAAATTTGGATAGTATAAGATCATCGGCAAATTTTAAAAGTTAGTATATTATCGAAATTTTCGAAATACTAATTTGGAACGGCTTACTTTGATACATCATAACTTTTGCTATGGTTGATCATTTCACACACCATTAAGAAGCGAAAAACTAGGCCATGAGTGATTTGAAATGATATTAAGAATGCAATATTTCAATTTCATTTAATATGTATTGAAGTGGGTCGAAAATGGGGTAAAACAACCATTTTCTGCGCTCGCACATAAAATCAAAAAGAAAAGAAAAAAAAAACCAAAATTTTGTAGAGTCATTTGACCCCACATGACCCGATGTGGATCTGCCCCTGTGTATGGTGATACTTTTGCTGCAACAAGAAATTGACAATTCATTTTACTTGTGAAAATTTGCTTGTTCTCGACCTCTTAACGTATCTGGAAATAAGACAAAGACAAACCTTATGAAAGACTAGGATTTCAAATTAAATCAAATAGAAATGAAAATCGTATCCTAGTAAACAAATTGAATTACACATACTTATTCTTCTGATTCAAGAAGCTGACAAATTAACTCCAATTACTAGCTTTTTGAACAAACAGAGCATACATAAATTACATGTCTTACACAAGTTAGGCTTCTGCTTTACCAAAGACCTGGTAGAATTGCAGGCTGCAATTCTGTCCATTTATTTTATATGCTATCCAAGTATTGAATTTACAGAGAGTTCAGATGCATGCTACCTGAATATTTTCCTTCTTCTTAGCTTTCTTCTGGATGTTAATCACAATTTGATTTAGTTCCTGTTTTAAAAACATAAAAAATAATAATAAATCCCTCCCTTCTATTGCTTTGAGAATTAAGATTTCTAACTCAATTATTGTTTTGCATTTTACAATTGGAAAAATGGAAGCTGAAGACACAATGAACGTGAAGATAAGTAATAGGTGTAGAATGAAACTAATTGATGAAGTTTTCTACAGCTTAGATGACAAGCATCAGGACCTATTTACAAATTCCCGCTTTGAACATTTGTTAAGCTTGAGAAACATAAAGCTTGCATCCCAATTAGTCCACCAACTGATTCAGAGGTCAATAAATACCTCAAAAAAAAAATTGAAGTATGGATTAAGGTTGGAGACAAGCTTGCAAGATTTTGATTGCAATAATTCACACTGGTGACTGGGCTTAAAGCTGGGGATTTGGAGAATGAGGATCCGACGCTTGGGCAAAATTGTAGATGGTGAAAGAATGTTTTAAGCTTAGTAACGGAAAAATAAAGAGAGGTTTATTTTTAGATGTTTTCAAACGTTGCAAGCATAAGAATAATAAATATAAGTTGGGCCTCCTCGTCATATTGGTATACGTACTTTTGGCAGCAGAAGATAATACATTTGTTAATCCATGGTTGTTTTATTTGATAGATGATCTTGATAGATTTAACAAATATTCGTGGGGAAAAAGTCATACGAGTACACTATTAAGGTATTTAAACATAATTATCATTTGCTTCAATAGTGAAATCTCAAAAATTTATCGAACGCTCAGCAACAAAAAATTTATTTCTAGCCTGCACTAGAGTCTGTAAGTATATTTACCATTATTAATTTCGTTTTCATTGAATTAGTAACTTGTTTAATTGAAAACCATATCTGTCGAAATAAATAACTTAAAAGTAAATTTTACTTTTAAGCATAGGTGAAAATCAGATCATTGGATGCTGTGAATTTGGAATACTACGACATTATGAGTTAAAAGATATAGAAAAAATTGGAGTACGGTCTTCACTGAGTGATTGATACCTGAACGTTTGGTCCAAAAGAACACGAAGCAATGACATATATTGATCTAAATCCTATGTTCATTATTATATAATAATTTTTTGAAATAATTTTGAGATGGCGAAGGGGAAAACTAGGACATTATCTAATAAAAAATGAAACAAAAGATTAATCCGACAACACTTGTGAGACAAGAAGAGAGAAATTAAGCTTCAGTTTTCATCATCTCATCATCCACACAGGCATTAAATGAAAAAATAAATCATCAATTGAGATTATCAAAATTAATCAAACCTAATTACCTATGTACAGAAGTGCTTGTTTAACCGAGCTTATTACAACTAATAAGTGTACTTTATACATTTATTTGGGATTTAAAATAATTACATTTTTGAAGTTTTTTTTTTTTTTTTTTTTGAAATATAGCTTAATTTATGTTATATTACGTCTAATAGGTAAAACTCATGATTTGATGAAAAATTGGAGAAAACAAGCGAAAAATAGAGAAAAATGGCAAAATCAAAATTATGGGGGACTAAAATGTAATGATTTAAAAGTTGTGTCAGATTGCAAGACAGTAATTCAAGAATGTCAAGATCTATTGAAGTTGAAGAAAAGTTAATGAGATGAGAAATTGTTGAAAATGATCAAGATACACACGTAAGAAAGTTCAATGACCAATTTGCAAAATTGTTTCCAAAAAGTATTATCTGAGGCCAAATTTCGTGTATTGTGTGTAGATTCACTTTGATTCCGGGAAAAAATTCCGTTTCCTTGTTTGATTTTGAAAACTTTTGATATGCAACTTTTTGACACTCCAATACACCATAAACCATCCAAAAATTAATAAATCTTAATTAAGACCTAAAATTTAAATGGGTATGGAACTTGAAATTAATCCCCTTTCATGATCTTAGTGAAATATATACTGACCGTTAGATTTGTTTAAATTAAAAGTCGCGATTATTTGTCAAAAATACCTGTCAAATTCATGTATAAAAGGAACGCTCTCCATATGTTTGTGTGTGTGTATGTATATAGAGAAATTGTGAATTATAGCTACCTTAAATGTTGTATTTTGGGATTAAATGTGAATTTTTCCCAAAATACAACATTTAAATGGGCATGGAACATGACCTGAACCTACAAAGACCAGAATTGGCAGCCCAATTGATAGAAGGTCTGAGGGAGCTCCGTGCATTTTGACTTGGGTTTCAATTGGGCTCACACTTAGGGACGTTGATGAGTAGAGTCGGCTATCTCTTTTTTATTTTATTATTATATTTATATGGCTGCCTAAAATTTATAGCTGCTTCTTAAATCCTGTTAAGGCAGTTACCGTGCAGCTGACAGCTAAATAAATTTTACTTTATCATTTTTTATTTTTTATTTTTTAAATTTATTTTTTTAGACTCGACTCGTTATGGGCCGAAAATGGCCCTTGCGGCTCGACAAGCTGGCTTGGGCAAGCCAAACTAACCCCCCTACTCACACTTTTCCTGCCATTGGCCCTTAGATTTTATTACTTATGGTTCGTTTGATTGTAAAAATGGAATAGAATTGTCTAGAAAACGAATTTCAGGAAATTGAATTGTCTAGAATTATTTTCCTGAGAATTGTAAATTATTGTACTTGATTGGTACAATTTTCCACTTGAAAAATGTTGAAATAAAAGTGTCTTTTGGTGTTTGTTTGATTTTGTTTTACATGAAAATTGTCAATTAAAGAGATAGATTTTATTGGTATTGGGAATTAAATTTGTTTCCATTGCCAACAAAAACAAAACAAAACAAAAATTTTAAGAAGATCATCTATCTTTTAGTGTTCATTTGATTTTGTTTTATATGAAAATTGTCATTTAAAGGGAAATATTTTTTTACAATAATTTTTAAAATTTGTTTTCATTGTCCAAAAAAAAATGCTATAGTAAGTAGGAAAACCAACTTAAAAACCAAGAAAAGTGCAAACTTCGAGACTGTTGGAATTTTGTATCGAAAATTGATTGTGACCAATTTTATATGATTCTTTAAGTGGAATTCGTTATCTGGTGAATGAGAAATTAAATCAAATGTAAACAGCTTAATACTTGAAATTGTTGGAAAATCGTATAGAATATTGTGAAATATTCTACAAATATGTGGATGAAAAGATGTGTCTTTTCATATGAAAGACACGACTCTTGGTATGGGTATAATAAATTTCCAATAATTGTGTCTCTTAATGTATAGAAATAAATTTCAAGAGATGTGACTCTTGGTATAGTTGTGTCTTTTGACATACCTTTCCAACTACCATATATAGACCCCATGTGTTTGAATGTTATCACTCAAAAAATTCAAGAAAAGTCATAGATATCATATCATTCCATTCCAGTTTACACTTTGGTTTTGCATAAAACATTTGCATCAAAGTCATGGTAGAGAGGGAATTCCGTTCGAGTTCGTTGGTCGAAGTCATTTGGAGTGCTCATATGGCTCGACGTGGTCGTTGTATCTTGGGAGATGATTTCCGGAGAACCGTTAACACCGATGTGGAGCAAATTCATCTTAAAGACAAAGTGTCTAACTTGCCTCGACCAAAAATCCATCATTTGCATATTCTTTCTTCATTTTCTGATTCTTTTTATTATAATTTGATTTCAAAAAATGATTCACATTATTTATATGTTTATCCTGCAAGGTTTGATCCAAAAAATTACTTGCTTTCAATCATGAGTTGAAAGGGAAGAAGTCATATTCAGGTGTTCAGATTCGATAAATTCTTATTTTGTCTTCTCAAATCCTATCTCGGTAAGTCAAAATTATATTTCGATTTCATGCAAATTAATGGTATATTTTTATGAATATATTATGCACAATTATCGACGTAATTCTCCAACAATCTTAAGATGAATTTTGGTGCTTGTTGTGCATTTTATATTCTATGTAGAATCTGCCAAAATTGATGCAAAATCGTTAAATTTCGGGTAGTTTATTCCGCTCACAGCAGTAAATCAATTTTATGTCAAGTGTTTACTTGGGCATTTCTTTATTAATTTTGTATGAAAAAAAAAAAGATGGATCTATTAGTGTGCACTTGTCCATCGAATTCTGGAAAAAGTTTTCATATATGCTATAAGTGCATGTGACTTCTCAATTCTATGTGCAAAAACAATGGCTGTTAACGGGTGTCTCTGATTTTAAAATGGTTTGGCAGGTGACTGTTGAATGTTTTGTTTGCCAATTTTATATTTGTATAAACTATGAAGTCTCTGCATGGCTGGAATTTAAAAAAAAAAGAAAGAAAAAAAAGTTAATTGGTATGTGTATGAAATTGGATTTAAAAGTTTTGTTATTGCATGAAGACTCATGCTTGAATCCTTAAGTTATGTCTGTGATTTAATTGTATATATTATATTGCTTTTGACGGTTTCATTTGTCGGTTTATGGTTGGCACCTTTTAATCAAAAGGGATCTATTTGGCCAGTGAGATTCTGTAAAGCTTCTTGAATTGTTTTCTATACCGTGGAGATAAGTAAGAATTTGATACTAAATCAATTTTTGCCATGAAGTAATTATACGCAAAAAGGTTGGTGGTAATATTTGAGAATTACCACAAGAAAGTATCATGTTTTCGATCCTTGAAATTTGGACGTAATTGATATTGTTTTATTATAATCCATAATGATTTTTAATGTCCAGGAATTCATTATACACAAATTTCCATATTGTCCTTATGTTCCTAACCGAAAATTGGAAATGAATGTTTATATTTATTGTCTTTATGTTAAATGAAATAAAGATTCATTAAATATATGCAATTCATGTTAGAAATTAATTTCTGACTATATGATGACCCATTGTATATTTTGTAACGGCCAAGGGAAGAAATATTTGGAATAATGTGACCTTTCGTTTTAAATGCAATGACAACAATTTTGTGGTGGCTTTTGATTGGAAAGCATGAATTGGCGAATTGACGTATGACAGTTTTATTTGGTGCTAAATTCCTTAAAGAATTGTATCATTAATTTTTCATTGGAATAAAATACAAAAGTGGCTATGGAATGTGACATTATAATATCATTTGTATAAACGTGAATTCCAAATAGTGAATTCATTTGGTGAATCCATACAAGAGTTTGGATTTCGGAGACTTTTTGGTCAGTATATGCAAAATCGGTATATGCATATACAGTACGATGCAAATACGGTAAGCAGTAAATACGGTATGCTGCAAATACAGTAAGCTACATATACGGTAAGCAGCAAATACGGTAAGCCGCATATACGGTGAACGACGTATACGATAAGCCGCATATACGGTAAGTTGCATATACGGTATGGGTCAATCCGGTAAGTGACATATTCGGTATAAAATTGTAAATCCGGTATATGTCCATGGATTTTGGTTTGAAAATTATACAAACCTTGATTAATAATGATAGCCTCAATTAATTCTACGAAATTAAATGAGATGACTTGTGCAAAATTATAGTTGCATAAGAGTTTTTGTCATAATAAATTTAAAGTGGAAATTGCTTGCCCAATTATTGATATATGAAAATATTTTATACAGCGCAAATGGTGTCTATAGTTGGCGGTATTGCCGAAAATCCTTAAAAATAATGATTGTAGAATGACATTCATTTGTAAAGGATAAAATTATGTTATGCAAAAATTGTGAAGAATATTATGTAATATTTTAAGAATAATTTTAAGAGGCGTGTCCTCTTGTAAGGTTGTGTTTTTTGCAAACACAACTTTTCAATTTATTGTTGATTAATTCATTCAAATGTGAATATGGTGAATAAGGTGAAATGAACCTTATTGTTTGATGTAAATAATATTATTTGTGAAATGTCACAAATGTAAAAGTTTCACATGGTTGAAGATGCTTAGTTTTCTTTATTATTGAATTTGACTTCAATCGTGGAACCAATTAAGTCGGTTTACGTTTGGAAAAGCATTGTTGGTATAGTGATGATCAAATTAATATAGTTGATTGAAGTACAATTTCGAATGGAAAATGACTTTTCATTCACATGAAGAAACAACCACTATTTTGAAAGTACTTATACTTTCACCAAGCATCCGATTCGGATATTATCTAAGTGATAAATAGATTGAACTATGAAAGAGTTAATAAACTCTAAGTTCAAGAATAATCCAAAAATGTGGGGATTATCATGAATGCTTGAGAACTTATGTAAAAAGTTCAAGTCGTGTGGGTACAAAGCTACTACTTGGATATATAACCCTAAATTAGGAATTGTGGGAGTAAATTAGTTTAAAGTTACACTTTCCTGTACCTCTCAAGAAAATGGAAGAGATGCCATATGAGTTATGAAAATGTCATCATCCTTCCAACTAACACTTAAAAGTGTGGAGGTGTTTGGAAAATGTTGAGATTCCTAAGCCCAAACAAATAAATATTGGTCCCAAAATGATTGATTGCATATTTAGTGGATACATCAATAATAGTAGTGCATATCATTTCCTCGTACAAAAATTGGATGTACACGAGGGTACCATAATTGAGTCAAGAAATGCGATATTTTTTGAGAATATGTTTCCTTGCAAAGTTAAGGAAAATGTAAGTTTGAATAACAGAACATATGAAACTAAAAATGGATCTTCAAATGAGGAAAAATCAAAGCGTAGTAAGAGCGCTAGAATGTCCACTTCATTTGGTCCGAATTTTCTAACATATATGATAGAAAATGACCCAAAGACTTCTGAAGAATCAATGTTTAGTCCGAAAGCACCGCATTGGAAAAAAGCTATTAATAGTGAGATAGATTCCAGAATGCAAATTCATACATGGAAATTGGTAGATATACCTCCCGAAAATAAGCCTTAGGGTGTAAATGAATTAAAACCTGATTGATCCATTGATAAATATAAGGCTAGATTGGTTGCCAAAGGATATAGGCAGGAAGATGGATTTGACTTTTTTACCTACTCACTCATCACCAAAATCACTTCGATAAGGTTACTAATTGCAACTGCGACAATACATAACCCTGAGATTCACCAAATGGATGTGAAAACGAGATTCCTGAACGGTGAGTTAGAAGAAGAGATATACATGGAGCAACCTAAAGGTGTCTCCAAGTGAAAGCCACAAAGTTTGTAAACTTGTTGAGTCCTTATATGGACTGAAACAAGCTCATGACACCAAAAGTTTGACAAAACGATGTTGTTAAATGAGTTCAAAATAAATGAATGTGACAAGTGTGTATGCGTGGAAAATACACCAGATATCTATGTGTTTGTATGTAGTCAATATTTTGATGATGGGCAATAGTCACGAAGTGGTGCTAAACGCCAAGAAAATGCTTACGAAGTATTACGACTTGAAAGACTTGGGTGCGGCAGATGTAATATAGAGATAAAAATCTCTAGAACATCGGAAGGAATTGTACTTTCCCAATCTCACTTGTTGAAAAAATATTTAAAAAGTTTGAAATATTGACACAAGTCTACACTTGGTCAAAATAAAGGTGAAAGCATGTAACAACTGAGATATTCACAAGTAATTATCATTCTAATGTATATTACTAAATGCACTCGATCGGATAAAGCTTTTGCTATGAATAAATTTAGTAGATTCACGAGTAATCCAGGCTATAATTATTGAGTGGCTTTAGGGTTAATGCCACGAGCTCGGCTCGGCTCGTGCTCGTGGTGAGCCGAGCTCGGGCTCGGCTCGTTGAAATTGGGTGAGCTCGGCTCGTGGGCTTGCCTAAATTTTATTTTATTTTTATATAGAAAATAAAGAATAGAGTTTTAAAAATAAAAAGTGTTAAAAAATACAAATAATTTAACGAAAACAATTTTTTTTTATTTATATCATATTGTAATTTGTAATATTTTTTATAAGGTATAACCGTATAAAATATTTATATAATGAAAACGAATTATTTTTTGAAATACATTTACAAAAAATATTTTTTTATTTCTTTTTAAAATTAATAAAGAATAGAGTTTTAAAAATAAAAAGTGTTAAAAAATACAAATAATTTAACGAGAACTAGTTTTTATTTTTTTTATTTATATAATATTGTAATTTGTGATACTTTTTATAAAGTATAAAATATTTATATAATGAAAACGAATTATTTTTTGAAATACATTTACAAAAAATATACTTTTTTGATTTCTTTTTAAAGTTAATAAAATATAAACCCTCCTCCTTTATTCGGGTTTGGGACCGGCTACATCAATTTTAAGTAGACGGAGTTAAAAATTGTACGCGAACAACTTGTTGTAATGTGTACAATTTTTTAAAGAAAATTAAATTTAACGATTAAAAAATAAAAAAAAAATTTGATTAATATAATTAAATCAAATATCACTTACCTGACGACATGCAATTTCAACGTATTTATCTTGTAGTCGAAAATGAGCGTCCTGCCAATCCTTCACACACATTAACGCTTCCAAAACATCTTCTTTCAGTCGGCTCCTGACATCAGTCAAAACTCTTTTACCTGCACTAAAAGCAGACTCCGAAGTAACAGTGCTAACTGGAGGTGTCAATAGATCTTTCGCAATTGCAGAAACAATTGGCCAACGTCTTTCATACTTTCGTTAGAATTCAATTACTTCTTCTGAAATTTTTTTAATTGTTCTGTCTGTTAGCATATTATGATTGAAATAATCAATTAATTCGGTAGCCATCGCATTTTGAGTTTCGACCGATGTTTGATGAGATGCAGATGTAGACGACATGACACTAGATGTACACATTGCAGTTGCATCATATCTAAATGTATTAATGTCCTGAAATAAATTCATTATTTCCGCTGCATCTTTTTCAGTTTCAGCAGAAGGAGTAGGTGCAGTAGAGGGTGCCCGACTAACATTTGCACCCATTCTTTCCGCATATAAATCATACATTCCACATAATGTTTGCTCTAAATTCTTATAGGTGATAGGTGTATCAAGTATTAAAACTTTATTGATTTGATCAATTACGTATTTAGTTCCCGAAATATTATATCAGGGGTCCATTGCGCATGCTAAAGGAAATAACATAGGCAGTTTTTCCCAATATTTTCTAAACTTTAATTCCATAGCAATTAAAATTTCACTAAAAGTATGATCATTTTTATATTTATGGAATGTTCTTGCAATTATATAAAGGCGTTCAAGCACCATACAACTTGTGGGATAATAAATGCCAGATAAAATCTTTGTAGTCTCATAAAAAGATGTCAAAAATCATTTAACTTTTAAAACTAAAATCCAATCGGATTCATTTAACATACCATCATCATCACTTCTAACATGTCTATTATTATAAAAGTCAGTTATTAAATTTTTGAAACCTTCACATGATTTTAATAGCAAGTATGTATAGTTCCATCTATGACCTACGTCGCTAACAAATATTTTAGCAGTCATCACCCCTAGCTCGGCACAAAAATCTTCAAATACTTGTTTTCTACTAGGAGAGATCGTAATATAAACTAATGCATTCCTAATCCTTTGAAATTCATCTTTTATATGTTTTAAACCATTTTGCACAATTAAATTCAAGATATGACACACACAACGAATATGAAATAAATACCCACCAAAATCATATTGAAGTGTCCTACACAATTTATCGACGACTACCTTATTAACGCTAGCATTATCAAAAGTAAAAGATCGAATTTTACTCTCACAATGATATTCTCTAACAATACTGATAATAACATTATATATATTATTAGCATTGTGAGGAAATTCAATACTTCTAAAAGCAATAATTTTCTTATACATGCACCAAAGTGGGTCTATATAGTGTGCGATTGCAGCTATATATGCTCTTTTATTAACCCCTTCCCATACATCAGAAGTTAAGGATATAACACCCCCATATTGTTGCAAATCCATAATTAATTGTTGTTTTGAATTATTGAAATAATTTATTGTATCGGCACGAAGAGTGTTTCGACTTACCCCAACGTATCTCGGTTGTAGATATTCTTTCACGAACGAGATGAAGTGTTGGTTGTCTGCAATAGCCAGAGGCAACTCAGTGGCGGCAACAAATTTCGCCATTCCAGTTCGAGTCTCGTCCTCCGAATACACTCATGTGGATAGGGAT
The DNA here is from genome assembly GCF_002742605.1 of Olea europaea var. sylvestris. Lineage (NCBI taxonomy): Eukaryota > Viridiplantae > Streptophyta > Magnoliopsida > Lamiales > Oleaceae > Olea > Olea europaea. The sequence goes on from NC_036237.1 coordinate 464,569, forward strand.
GAAGTTGTAGAACCGACGCCTGGACTGCCAAATTGTAATTGTGTTTGACCAGCTGGAAGAAGTCCATGTCTGGCTACACATGATTTGTAGTGGCGGTTGAGATGAGTGGTACCAATTCTTTTTTGCCATGCCAATCTTTATTGTTAGTATTTACATACTGCTTTAGATTCTGCAAGGCCATCAACGACTTTTCCCGTTGAAATCAACTTAAAGTGATCCCAACATTTTGCTTGTTTTTTGGCCTTTCGCTTTCCCCTTGCATCTGGGATATTTAATTGCTGATCTTCATCTTCATGTTCCGCTTCGAGAACGTTAATATCATCCAAATCAATTGGAATGTGGCTTCCCTGACCGTAAATGTGAATATCTTCAGGTATCGATATGTCATTTAGACCGACAAATTCATCTGGAAATTAACTTTGCGGCGTACTAGGCGATTCTCCATGATGTGACAATGGCTCACATCCTGTATCGAACAAGCTCTCAACAAATGAACGTTGATCCATTTCTGTGATTGTTTATGATGAAATCTTGACTAGATGAATATAAATGTAGTGAGATTGTGAGAATTGAGAATTGGATGAATTGAAATTGTAACTAATAAACTGAAAAAATTGAATTGATATTGTATATTTTGCAGCACAAGAGAGTAAAAACTTGATAATTGATATAATAAAAGATAGTTGAGACTTGAAAAAGTTGTAATCTTGGAAGAGACTGATATGAAAAAATTTTTTTGGGGGAAGGGGGTATTTATAGTAAAAAAATGGGGGAAAAAAGTTCAGTGACCAGAACGGTCACTGAACAAGGCTAGACGAGCCAC
>NC_036237.1:465461-524421 GCF_002742605.1 Olea europaea var. sylvestris
AGCCGAGCCTACGGGTGAGGCCCGCTCGGCTCGTGCTCGGGCTCGTGAAATGCCGCCCACGAGCCCCTTTTTCACGAGCCAAGCCAGCTCGACCCAATTGACATCCTTAGGTGGCTTTGACAAGGGTCCTTAGGTATTTGAAATATACCATGACCTATGGATTACATTTCACAAGATATCCTGCGATATTGAAAGGATATTGTGATGCGATAATAAACACTAAGTCTAAAGTAGATAAAATGGAATGAAAGCCCTAAAATGGATAAAATGGGATGAAAGCCGATCATGACGGTTGTTTGGATATACAAGAACAATTGGAATATTTGAGAATATTCATAAAGTCCAAATGTATTGCAATGCTTTAATGATGATATTGAATACCCATGTATGAAATCCACTAGTAAATATGATTGACTAGTGTAACGATTTGTTAGAAATCCTCCAACATTATTGTTTGGAATTGATAAAGTTTTAGATAAAGCTAATGAGAAGCATGTAGCTTCATGAGAGGATTTCTTAGTTGGTGACAATGTGTATCTATCAAATGAATCGATCGTTAGCTAGCTAAATTTGAAAAGGTACTAGGTCACATATAATGGTAAGTATAGACATGTAGGTCGTAGACAGAATACCATAAGCTGTTGATCTCATTGGTGTAAACTTGTGGATCCATTTATATATGTTTACCGAAAGATAGTATATTGCATATCAAAAGGAATGAGATTAAGCCTACCATGTAAGAGTCCTTATGATGGTAATCTCATCATGTTGACTGGGGATCCCAAGATTTTGGTTCAAAAGGACAACTAATTTATGAGGATTCCGTGAAACACTTAGAAAACTAATGTTCTAACTCATTCCTATGATTACAAAGTGCTTTCTGCAGAGTGGTTGGAGGTTAAGATAAACTTTTAATGATTCATATATCTTGATTAAGTCAAGTGGAGTAAGACAGAATACTTTTAATAGGAGATCACCTATGTAAGTGTGAAGTGGGGCCGCTTTAATGAGAATTATTCAAAGTTTGAATTCTCTAAATACTTACAGAACCAAGATGGGTTCAAGGTCAAAATGAATCAAGTCGTGAGAACCATGAACGGTTTATGGGAGACATTGTGTGAATACTGTTGTCTTGGTTTACACCAACGACTGATGGTTCAAGAACATCGTGTTCACCAATTAGCTAGTAAATCTAATGGTATTTCACTAAGGAATGTTCAAAACTAGAAGCTACCTTACCTGATGTAGTGTTTTCCCGCTCTCTCTACCAGTGTCTGCATAGACATTTGCATTAATTTTCATTCATGTGGGAGATTGTTGAAATTTTGTATCGAAAATTGGTTGTGACCAATTTTATATGATTATTTAAGTGGAATTCATTATCTGGTGAATGAGAAATTAAACCAAATATAAGCCGCTTAATACTTGAAATTGTTGAAAAATCGTATAGAATATTGTGAAATATTCTAGAAATATGTGGATAAAAAGTTGTGTCTTTTCATATGAAAGATCACGACTCTTGGTATGGATATGATTAACTTCCAATAATTGTGTCTCTTAATGTATAGAAATAAATTTCAAGAGATGTGACTCTTGGTATAATTGTGTCTTTTGACATACCTTTCCAACTACTATATATAGACCACATATGTTTGAATTTTATCATTCAAGAAAAGTCATAGATACCATATCATTCCATTCAAATTTACACTTTGATTTTGCATAAAATATTTGTATCAAAGTCATGGTCATGATAGAGAGAGAATTCCGTTAGAGTTCGTTGATCTAAGTCATTTGGAGTGCTCCTATAGCTCGACGTGGTTGTTGTATCTTAATAGATGATTGCCGGAGAACCGTTAACACCGATGCGGGGCAAATTCATCTTAAGGACAAGGTGTCCAACACTTGCCTCGGCCAAAAATCCATCATTTGCATATTCTTTTTTCATTTTCTGATTCTTTTTATTATGATTTGATTTCAAAAATGATTAACATTATTTATATGTTTATCATGCAAGGTTTGATCCAAAGAATTACTTGCTTTCGATCATGAGTTGAAAGGGAAGAATCCATATTCAGGTGTTCGGATTCGATAAATTCTTATTTTGTCTTCTCAAATCCTATCTCGAGAAATCGAAATTATATTTCACGCAAATTAACGGTATGTTTTTATGAATATATTATGCACAATTACCGATGTAATTCTCCAACAAAGACAACCAAGAATTCGAATTCCATGGCAAAAAAAATGTATCAAACACCTAAAGTTGGAAAATCCAATTCCAATTCCATTTCTACCCTATCAAACACACCCTTAGTGAAATGACCTATCTTACTCATATACGTTGTTGTTTGGGCCTTCTATTGTGATTCACTACCATCCGCAATCACTAGGGATGTCAAACAAGCCGAGCGGTTGAGCCAGCTCGTGCTCGTCATTTGTAGGGGGCTCAATCCCACGAGCTCGTAAAAAAAAATGCAAATTTATTAAAAAAAAAAGTAAAAAATGTGAAAATTTATTAAAAAATTTAAAAAATCACGAGCTCACGAATTGCTCATGGGCTCGACTCGGCTAGGCCCGACCCACAAACTCAACCTCAGCTCGGCTCGACTCGACTTACCACGAGCCTGAGTCGAGTTCGTGGGTTAAAGGGCCGAGTCAACTCAGTTTGACCCATTACCATCCCTAGCAATCACCTTGTGAATATATTTAATATTTTGTTAAACAAATTCATTGATATCATCAAAGGTACTATTCTATCATTAAAAAGTATCATATATCACTCACATAATAAAATGGCAGGAAATTATAAAAAGTCATGCAAAAACTTGAAGTGAGTTATGTTACATGTACAAAGTTGGTTGACAAACCAATGATTTCAAAAACAAATTTTAAATAATTGAAAATCAATGTCCTGAATTTTAACACTTATTTTGTCAACTAAATTTGTAAACACACTTTGTACGTGCTACTATTTATGGATAATTACTGGGATAAAAGGAAAGCAGAGAGTAAAGTTATAATGGAAATTACACTTTTTAACTAGTAGTGTGCGCACGTGAAAGACGTAATTCAAATTAAGATAAAGCAATTATGATTGTAAAAACTTCAAAGATTAGAGAACATTTTATAGACACGAGTCTGCTTACACCAACACCACATTATCCTTCACTTATCAACCCTCAAGTAGAAGAAAGTGCCAAGCATTCACACTCCTTAATATATAAGATAAGTTGATTAAACACGGGCATTACCAAGTATCAAGATATTACTCGGCCAAGTCTCCACTCCGGAAAAGTTGCTCCCTCACCCTACAGGGGCTGCTGGATTGTCACGACTACTGGACTTATAACGTCATGCTTCCCATCTGACCATACTATAGAGCCACTCTTCAGTACTGAATTCCCAGCGGAGAGTTTCTCTTTCCGGACTTGTACCCTCACTAGAAAGTTCAGTTTTTGCCCCACCCTCCTAAATGCAAGCCTCTCCGGCTGCACAGTCACCACCACTCCCTTGGGTGGATTAATTGTCACTTCATACACAGAATTTGATTCTCCAACGTTAGTGACTGTCCTAATGAAATGAGTCGACGTCTTATTCTTCTTTCCATATTGTTGGAATACAGCTGAGAGTGAAGGGTAATTCAGATTCCCGATGTGGCCAGCCCTTTTCGCTCCGCTGCAATCCTTATACTTCCGAGTGACAAGTTGTACATTCTTGGTCGTATAATTCGAGTTACAAAGAAAATCCACATAATCATAAGAACTCAAATCGTAAATCAATCCTGGATCCATAGCCTTTTGAGGATGCACATGACCTGCTCCATAATCCATCACGGTCGATGAATTCCCCGTCGATTCATCCAACATTGTTTCACCACGATTATCTACTGTGTAAGCTGTTGTCATCAAAGCAGACCTAATTGCCGCGGGGCTCCATTCAGGATGAGCAGCCTTCAACAATGCAGCAAGCCCAGAAACATGAGGGCAGGCCATTGATGTCCCCGACAATATATTGAACTCCGTTCTTCGCTTATCTGATGGAATTCCACTAGGTCCAACACCATCCGGCCAGCCTGCTAGTATATTCAATCCTGGAGCAATAACATCCGGTTTTAAAATCTCCGGTGTCTCAGGATTAGGCCCTCTAGCCGAGAACGAGGCCACAAGCGGAGCGGGCTGNACAAGATCCGACCCAAAATCCGAGTCCTTCAACAGGCCAGCACTGTCACTGGTCTTTAATCCAAGAAATTCCGGGGAGCGCGTGGTATGCAAGTGCCTCACTTGCTCAGGAATGAGAGCTACTATCCCAGATAGAGTTTCCAGCCTTTGAGCTTCCGAAGTAGAGAGCTTAGCAGAAAACCCATGGAAAACAGTATCGTAAGTATGAATTACGGTGCTTACATCAGCAGAATCCGAGGAGTTGTCGTGAATTGCAGTAGGGGAGAGGGATCTAAGAGTTGATTCATACCAGTGCTTATGGGTAGGGAAAATGGACGGCTTTGCATCGCGTTCAACGCGAATTATAAATGTTTTTCTCAGTAATTCAGCATCTGCTAAAGCAAATACAATTACTATTAACAGTAATGTACAGAAGAAGAGTGAAGATTTTGACATTGGAGATTTGCAGTGTTTGAGTAGAGAGTGAAGTGTTTTTGGTGAATGAATGGATGTCAATCGATGAATGGATTAAGAAAGGAGTTATTTAGAGTCGAAAACAACAGTTTCGAATTTCCTATTGAAATTACGAAAAATGGAGTTTTCTTGCTTTAATTATGATTTTTCAACTTCTCTTTTCAACTTTTTTCCTGTAATTAAAAAGAAAAGTCAATTGAATTGACAATTTACGAGCAAAAATAAACTTCCACTCAAAGAATGTTATTTTCTTTCAAGCTCCACACTATATATTTAAATAGAATATAAACTTTAAATTATTTTAAGTACAGAATATGATCTATATTTTCAAGTTAATTGTTTGAATATTAGGACGAGAGTAGGGTTGGGATAATTGGATGATAGCAGTATGCAGTGCCATAAATTGAAGAAAATATAAACAGAGTTGGTTGGATTTTGGATACTAGTGCACCAGTGGATACAGGATTCAGAGTCACGTGTTGTTCGAAATTTTCACTTTTTTTTAATCTCAGATTGTGACAAGGAGAAAAATATAATTCTGCTTAGTAAGATAAAGCTACCATTTGGCTCTCATTATTTGCCATTTTAATTTTTGGAATAGTATTTTCTTAAAAAATGCTTTGTTAATAAAGAAGAAAAAGTTTTCAATTTATGTGTAATATTATTTTATTGTAGAAAGTGTGATTGATAAAAAAATAGAAATAAATGAAATAAATTTTCATTGTAATATTACGCAACGGAAATGCTGTTTGTACAGTCCGAGCTGTACAGTTCGGTTACAGCCCTCTCACAAGTGGGTGGGCCCACAAATTTTTTATTGCGTGTGGGCCTCCCGAACTGTGAGAAGGCTGTACACGGTGCTGTGCAAAATGCATGCTGTTTTTTACTATTAATCAATTAAGAAAAGGACTGAAACCACCTTAGAAGTTACTTGGCCTCTGATTGACATTCAGTAAAATAAAGTTTTTTTTTCTTTTTTTTTATGGGACAAATGAATCTTGAAAAAATGAATTTTTGGAGACGTGTGGTTAAAAATTAAAAAAAAAATTAAATTTATGTGAAAAATATTTTATTGTGTGAACGTATGATTGAAAATAAGTCAAAGAAAAATGAGTTTTGAATGTCAAATAGCTTTCCATCTAATGAGGGCTTAGTTTGAAAACATTAAATGTTGAGGACCAAGTTAGAAACTAAGCCCTGTTTGGCCTAATTAAATTTCATTTCATTTTTTGTTCTCCTATTTCCAACCACATAGTTTTACATAAAATGATATTACACGTATATTGAAAAAAAAAATTCTTCTTTTTCTATCACTCAATTTTCAAAAAAAATACTATTCCGCCAATTTTCATTTCATAAAATGGGGACCAAACGGGGGCTAAAAGGTTGAGGACCAAGTTAGAAAACTCCGAATACTAGAAAAATTAGAGTGATGTTATTTAGTTTTACTAGAGTTGTAACCCAAATTTAGATGGTATTAGATCATTGATTAAATGTAATGTGAAATTAATTGAGTAACTTATCAATTAATGTCACATTAATTCCATCTACACCGGGCAACCCTAATGAGGCACCATAGCATTATTCCAAAATTTACCTTAATTATATACATTGAAATTATTACATGCATGCATAGAACGTTGTGCTGATTAATATATGACCGACACGTTTCTTCTGTGTCAATGTCACTCACACGGGCCCTTCAATACTATAATTATTTTTCTATTTCTAATAAATTACGAATTCTTGTACATCATAAAATTTGGTGGGATAGTACCTTTTTTAAAAATGAGTAATTAAAAAAATAAAAAAAATTCGATTTATATGTAATATTATTTTATAAAAAATTGTGTGATTAAAAATAAGATAAAAAATAAAATGTAATTAAATGAAAATTAATTGGGGCCAAACGGGAGCTAAATTATGGAAACTGCTTAGATCGATCACCTTCACATTTTTAGACATTCTTGACTAGAAATATCAAGTTGGATGGGCTTGTTCTTAGAATTCACTAATTAGTCCAAAACAATAATTGAGAAAAGCTTGTTTATTCATCGATCCATCCTTAGTAGAGGAACAACTTGGAAGATCGAAACTTGATCTAATATAAAAAAAAAATAAAAAAAAATAGCAACTTTCCATTTAAAATACCTAATTAAGACAGCAATTTAATACACATTGTATCTGCGAACGTACTATTTATTTTAAAATAATGTTATTTGCAGTCGTTTACTTCCACAGTTGTTCTACGTGACATATATATAACGATTAGTGATTGATACATTAATGTAGTAATTTTTTATTATTTTATACATCAAATCATTAACCACTACATCTATGTCAAATAAAACGATTACAAATAATATTACTCCTTATTTTATTAATTTGAAAACTATTTCTCACAATTTTAATATATGAACGCAATTAGAAAGTACTTGACACCTATTTTTATGAAAAAATGAATTTTAAAATAATAAATTGATTGAGAATGTATTGATGAAAAATAAGAAAAAATTATTTAAATGTAATATTATTTTAATAAAAAATGTTATTAAAAAAAAGAAAAATATATATATTTTAGTTAAAATGAAAATCAAACGGGAGTTAAAAAGTGAAAATCAATCAAGTTGAGAACGGAGGGGGCCCGGGGGGGAGGGGGACCCTGGATTGATCTGGCCGAGACAGCTGGTTCATAATTATGTTGCAGTATTAATGGCCCATACTCTCATTATCATTTTCCAAGTACTAATATTTTTCTATTTTAAAGAAAATCCAAAAACGACATGAGAAAAATTTCAAAATCACACTCGGCTCAATGTATATAAGCAAGTGATTAACATAACAGCAAGAATCAGTCATGATTGTGCTAATTGGTCCACACTTATGAGCATTTTTTATTTTTTTAAAGAAATTTAATAATTTCCTTCTTATTCTTGTGTAATCAATCATGTTATGTACCACAAAAAAGAACAACAAACCCCATCTCTTTACACGTTCAAACTTGATGTAATCATTTGCTTCTTCCCTCCCATCTCTGATTAAATAAAAATAACTCTAGAAGGGAGAAAGGGTGGAGATTAGGGGAAAAAGGCTCCACTTCTCTTCTTCAATTATTGCTACATGAATCTTTTCCCAATCCCTAGAATAATAATATTTGATTGTCAAGCAACTAGTCAAACAACAAGAAAATATTTTTCTTTTCAAATGTGAAAAGTACCATTCATACAATTCTAATAGGATTAAATGTTTTACCAAAAACTTTGACATATGATGAGGTGACATCCACCTCAACCCTTGAAAAAAATAAAAAATAAAAAATAAAATAAAATAAAATAAAAATTAATTGAACCTCAACTTTGAGGGTTCTTATCGCCTCGCCCCTAGAACTTTGTGAGGAATGTAAATCGCGGGATGTGCTCTAACAGGCCAGAGAATAAGAGTTGCATTTATACTGCGTTTACAAGGAGTCTAATTCCATATCTCAGAAATTGAACCCCCCACACTGCGGCTGCCAGCAAGGTATGAAATAACCTCACTCCTGTTCTTTACACCACTGCACCATGCCCCGGAGGGCAACCCTTAATTTGAATTTACGTTCTTCAAACCAATTGTCAAAGAAGACGTAAAAAAAATTAAATAAATAAATAAATAAAATTTCATTCTAAAATTTTGCCAGCTCAGTTGTCGGTGGCTTAGCAGTAAGAGTTGGCAAAATTACAGGCTGTTGTTTCCTATCTTTATTTCTCAAATTTTGCATTCACCATCTTTCAATTTTCGCACCTATAGTCCCTAAAACCAAAATTCATCTGAGGTTATCGTGTAGGCTAAACAATAATCATTTTACCATCAGTCGAGACATATCTCAATTTAAGATTTCATTGGTTGAGAAATTGTCGATGCTCACGGACCCAAACTTGGGTAATCCATCCAGGACCACGAATAGGATGAAGTTGGGGAGAAAATAAGTGCAAATCTGAAAATTTTAAAGAATCTAAGAATAGGAGGGAAATGCCTCTGAGGAGAAAATAGAGAAAAAATAGGGAAAACAACTGCAATATGAACACAACTTCTGCATGTACACTCTCGTGCCATATACAGGATTTTTTTTTTTTTAAAAAAAAAAAAAAAAAAAAAGGGTAGGCCGTTTACATCTGAATTGCAAAGCAATCCATGTCTGCGCAAATCAAGATTTCATGTCATTGCATTGCCAATGAGATATGTCACAAGTATAGCTGGATGAGCTCATCGCTTACTACAGACGGTGAGAGAACACCCAAATCCGTAAAAAGGAAGGTAAGATACTCAGGAGGTGTATAATCCCGGGCAGATGTCTCCACCTCAACCTTGGATGGAATCGGTACCCCAAAATCAATCGGACGTAAGGCAGGAACCATGTCTTTTTGATCCAATGGATAGAGACGAGCAAACTGCAACAAGAAGCATCAAATTATAAACTGCTACCAAAAACTAAATCAAGAGCTGTTTAAATCTGTAATAGAGTTTTCAGCTCAAAAATGATGAAGACAATAGAGCAATGGCAACAATGATAGTCATTTGCCAGGCTTTTCGATCTAGATGACTCGTTCTATTACAAAATAAAGACATCGTTTTCCAAATACATTGTAGCTTTCAGCAGCAACATAAACAGGCTTATTCAGGCTCTTAGCAACCAATGCAATTTGGTAAGTCCCCATCATATTTATGATACCTCCACTTTCAACCACTCCATCTGCTCCGACAAACACCATGTCGACTTCATCCATGCTATATGCCACAGCAGAGTCTATCAAGAGCTTCACAGGAACATCAAGCTTGGCCAGCTCGTTGGACAATCTTAACCCTGTCCTGTCCGGTCTTCCCTCTGCATTCAGGACAATTTAATATCAAACTTTCTACTTTTTACTTGAAAATTAACTAAAGTTCCAACTTCGTAACGATGAACTTGCCAATAAGCACTAGATGAAAGTAGCCAAAAAAAATCTTTCAAATGGGATTACACATGTAACAACCTAGCCTCTGTGTCCAAACCATTCACTGTCCGGTTTGGGAGGAAATCTTCCTCTTATCCCAAGGGAACGCAACAGAAAACCGTAAGAGGTAAAAGAGAAGATCCCTCCCCAAGGGGATGGTACTATGATATCACTATTTTGACACAAAGATTGAGTCATTACAAGAAACATGCATTTTTTTGTAATGATATAGCCTCCGTGCCTAAACAGTTAAATCATACATATAGTACACCTAGAGAGGGCATCTACCCACTTAACCCTCATGGCCCTCTTAATCCCTCATGGATGTTTATTGCGCCCCAAGATTCGAACCTAAGCCTTCTTCCTTATAAACAACAACAACTTTAAGTTGAATCCTAATACTAATTGGCGGCACGTTTTCAAAGCGGGCGACACTTATGATATAACAATTTGGGCACGAAGGTGGGTCATAACAACATGCCTTCCCCATATCATCAAGAGTTCTCACGAATCCTTTTCTTAGGTAGTGATTAGTAAAGCCTAGAATAATTCAGTGGCAGCTGCAGTTAAGTGCGAGATTGGGAAACCAGTTTGGTAGTTAGGCAATACAAAATACATTAGGAAAGTAAGTACAGCAGTTTGAAACTAAGACTAGTCCCAAATGCATTCCAGCTAGGAGTACCTCTATTGACAGTCAGGTTCTTTCTCCCTACTCCAGCAAGAAAACCTTTTTCTTTTATTCTGCAGATGTTTTATGTATTACAAAAATAAATTCACACATTATGGATGTGTCAGATATAAAAATATTTCCCCAAGGTTTTTATAGATTTTATTACTACTAACATAAACAAATCTAGAGGGATCATTTTTTGACCATCAAGTTTATTTTATTTCATTTCATTTCAATTTATTTTATAATTGTTGTTATTATTATTATTATTATTACTATTACTATTACTATTACTATTACTATTACTATTACTATTATTATTATTATTATTATTATTATTATTTATTTTTTTGCAACATAACGGATCACTGATTATCCTCCAATTAAGCTAACACCTTGAGGACAAGTGAGAACCAAAAATTATGGATCAAAGTTTGGTGCATCAAGAGACAAACTAATGAATTTCTTTAAGTCGTCAAAGCTAAAAATAACTGAAAAGCAATGTTAGAATACAACCTGTGCAGAAAACTCGAAAGAGTTTCCTATTTTGTGCTGCTGTTCTCAAAACTTCTAACACCACACGAGAGAAGCCATGTACCAAAATTGTACAGCCATCAAAAATAAATTCTTGACTGAGCATTGCAATTATCTTGCGAGCCTGCAATACCAGAGCTTAGGCAACAGCTTTCCGTGTTAAAGCAATTTTAAATTGGCGGTGAATGCAAATTGGTCAGAAGATTGATAGTCCCTTGAAATTTCAATATTAGCTTGCAAATGGGATACCTTGTACGATATCTCTCCAAACCTCTCTGCACGTTCTAAAAGGCGAGACTTTGCTGAATTGAAGTTCTTGTTACATATCGCATAAACAGATCACAGCCAGCTGTTAAAGAGATAGAGGTTGTGTCCCACAACTGAAACAAAAACACAGATATACTTCAAAAATTCTTTCACAAATAATTTGGATGTTGCAGCAATTGCCATATCGCCAATCTTACTGATCATGTGGCAGTTGTTATCCAATAAAATCTAAAAACACTAGCAAAATATGAACTAAACCAACTCTCCGTTTGCTTCAGAGGGTAAAATTTGAAATCAGAAATGCACATAAAGTAAATGTACACAACACAAAAACATAGCCCGTAATTTTGCCAAGTAAAATAATGCAAGGTAAAGCAAGAAAAGAACAAATTACAGCTGAAAGTAAAAAGGGGGAAAAAACAAACAAACAAATATGTGGTCTAAGCAAGAGGCAACCCAGATTAGCCTATAAATGCCTCGTACGTGCCTCGAATCCTGTCACTGGACATGGATTTATTGAAACAGCTTTACTAGGCCAGTTGGAGGAAAAGAGACCAAAGATAATGAGTAATTGCATCATTCACGGGACAATGTGAAGAAAATCACGACGACATATCATGCAAAGGTCAAATAAATTTGGCTAAATCCACATCCGTTTCACAACTCAACTGACATTATGCTGGTTGATTGATATTTTATCATTCTCACAGCACATAAATTTCCTCGACGAACAAAGACATCTCTTTCGTGGACAGGGCTTTAGTATACAATGCAGGATGGCGTAATATAACCTCCAGTTTTGGGATGCATACCAGTACATTCAATCTGCATTCACAAACATTATTTGACATAGCTACATAAACACCATGACTTTATAGTGCGTAATCCTCGAAGTGTAACATCTCACAATAAAATTTCACACGTTGACAAAAAATTTAAAACAAATCATAATTATTTGAGCGATTATAGCCGTTCCTGAGTCCAACTCAAACCCATTGAATTCATCCATCAGTGATAATATAGTCATAATCGCTAAAAAGGGGCAGTTAGATATATAAACTAGAAATGGAAAATTCACAAGAATTGATCGTCTACAGTAGCATAAAATTAAAGAAAAATAAATAAAACAAATTCACGTACTTTGAGAGAATCGGAGGCCTTTTTTAGCTCAATTTCGAGCTCCATCATAGTGGTGGCTTGGCTTGACCTAATAACGGAAGCTAAAGCCCTAATAGCCGCCACAGCCTCCGCCAAATCGGGCTGTTTCCGCCAGTTATTAAAATCGTTTCCAGATTCTTCGGCGCCGGCAGACTTCAGGGATGAATTATCCGATACGGCGTCTTCTGGATGACGGCCAATGGCGGCATGAGCTTGAGCCTGCCAGTCACTGGTGACGACAGCATGGTGAGCCGCTCGAGTCTGGTAATAAAGTGAGATTTGAGGGTTAGGGTTTTGCTGGGATTGAGGATTTTCAGTGGCCATGGTGGCGGGAGACAGAGGGCTGCTCTCAGCCTTTAATACGCTGCCGTTTCGTTGTTTGTCCAGAATGAAAGATGCCGATCTGTACCAACCCACGGACATAATCCAGTGGTTCAAAAGACTCAATAGTTTCAGTCTTACTAGCAGTCGCAGTGTGAGTATTTGATTCTTAAGATATGTAATTGGATTTTTTGTGGACACCGATGTACGAACTAACTCTTGTTCACTTACTTGTTAGGGCACATCTCGCGATTTACCTCCCTCACGATATTCCAGGACGGGGTGGTGAGGGCCCTGGTTCAACCTTTTTTTTTTTTTTCAATTGTACGTTATTCAATAAAATAATATTACACGTAAATTCAAAACCTTTTTTCTAATTTTTTAATCACGTATTCTCCATCAAAATACATTTTAGACAAGGGCTCTACATGAACCTTGAAAATGTTGTTTTGATGCCATAGCAAGAGAGTTTACACCCTTTTTACTCCACCTGCGTTGCTTTTCTAAATGTTCACTCAACTATTGACATAGCATGTCATTTTCAAGAAGGGAAGAACCAATGGCTATGGGTTCCAGCAAAGTTTTACGAGGCAACATATGATGTCCAATATTGCCATTCATTCAATAAATTTTTTGACACATCATTAATTTAATAGGTTAGCAGTGAAATTAATGAGGGTAAATCTAAAATAACATAAAATTAATTGGACAGACAACGGATCTTGATTCAAGTTTTACGTCCAAGCATTATTTATTTTGGCTCATTTTTTGCATTTACTGAGTTTCATTGTGATTGATGGATCTATAAACAATGATAATTGCATTATAAAGACTTGAGTTCACTAATGCTTTGACTATTGTCTCTGAGGTGTGAACTTAGTGGTAGGATTGCTGACTTTGTGTCGTTGTGTAGCAGCTTATAATTTTATCTTCATTTGCCATCGAATGAGACACTCTGGTTCGGTCTCTATACACTCGAGTTCAAGCACGGTGTAGTGAAATATTCATATTGTTTTGCCCACTTAATGATGCTTTGAAAAGTGTCAATGCTTTGTGGGGAAATATGACAATGTCATATCAAGCGTAGAAACTCATGATATTAAGCATCTGTTTGTTATGTATTATTTTTAATATACATTTTTCTCTTTTTTATTTTCAATCACGTATTTTCAACAAATAAATATTATATGTAAATTCAAAACTTTTTTCTCAAATTTTTAACCATGCATTGGAACAAAAAAGGGGCTCAAAGTGATTAACATATATCTTTTGTGTTAATTTAAATCGAAGTTTAAAATTTTACCTGTCAAACTTTTGTTTTGAACTCCACATTTCTTGAGACTGCTCCAAGTCTCAAGCGTAGTGGTATGGTTCAAGTTTTTCCTTTTTTTTTCTTTTTTGGTAAAAGAGTAATTTAGTCTTGATACAAGCCACGTTTTATTATTATTCAAATAAACAATAATAAAAAAATTTAATAAGTGCTATATATTTCCATTATTTTTACAATACATTTTTTGCTCTTATTTTCAATTGTACGTTATTCAATAAAATAATATTACACGTAAATTCAAAACCTTTTTTCTAATTTTTTAATCACGTATTCTCCATCAAAATACATTTTAGACAAGGGCTCTACATGAACCTTGAAAATGTTGTTTTGATGCCATAGCAAGAGAGTTTACACCCTTTTTACTCCACCTGCGTTGCTTTTCTAAATGTTCACTCAACTATTGACATAGCATGTCATTTTCAAGAAGGGAAGAACCAATGGCTATGGGTTCCAGCAAAGTTTTACGAGGCAACATATGATGTCCAATATTGCCATTCATTCAATAAATTTTTTGACACATCATTAATTTAATAGGTTAGCAGTGAAATTAATGAGGGTAAATCTAAAATAACATAAAATTAATTGGACAGACAACGGATCTTGATTCAAGTTTTACGTCCAAGCATTATTTATTTTGGCTCATTTTTTGCATTTACTGAGTTTCATTGTGATTGATGGATCTATAAACAATGATAATTGCATTATAAAGACTTGAGTTCACTAATGCTTTGACTATTGTCTCTGAGGTGTGAACTTAGTGGTAGGATTGCTGACTTTGTGTCGTTGTGTAGCAGCTTATAATTTTATCTTCATTTGCCATCGAATGAGACACTCTGGTTACACTTGCCATTACATTTATTTCTGGGAATCAATTTTCTGATATGAGAAAAATTAAAGAACATATATATATATATATATATATATATATTGTGTTAATTTAAATCGAAGTTTAAAATTTTACTTGTCAGACTTTTGTTTTGGAACACCACATTTCTCGAGACTCCGCCAGGTCTCATGCATAGCGGTATAGTTCAAGTTTTTCTTTTTAATTTTTTTTCCGGTAAAAGAGTAATTTAGTCTTGATCAAGCCATTTTTTTTTTCGAATAAACAATACTAATAAAATTAATAAGCGCTATTTGTTTCCATTATTTTTAAAATACATTTTCGCTCTTATTTTCAATTGCACGTTATTCAATAAAATAATATTACACGTAAGTTTAAAACCTTTTTTTTTAATCGCATATTCTCCATCAAAATACTATTTTAAAATACATTTTAGACAAGGCAAATGAACCTTGAAATTGTTATTTCGAGGCCATAGCAAGAGAGTTTACACCCTTTTTTACTCCACCTGCATTGCATTTCTAGATGTTCACTCAACTATTGACGTAGCACGTCATTTTCAAGAAGGGAAGAAACAATGGCTACGGATTCCAACAATGTTTTACGAGGCAACATCTGCTATCCAATATTGTTATTTATTCAATTAATTCTTGACATATCATTAATTTAGTAGCTTAGTAGTGAAGTTAATGAGAGTAAATTTGATATAACATGAAATTAATTGGATAGACGGTAGATCTTGATTCAAATGTTACATCCAACCATTATTTATCTGCTCATTTTTTGCATTTACCCAGTTTTATTGCGATTGGTGGATCTATAAAAAATGACAATTGCATGATAAGGACTCGAGTTCACTAAAGATTTTGGCTATTGTCTCTAAGTCATGAACTTAGTGGTCGGATTGCTGATTTTGTGCCGTTTTGTAACAACTTATAATTTTATCTTCGTTTTACTATTGAATGAGACACTCGGGTCAGGTCTCTATACACTCGAGTTCAAGCATGGTGTGATGAAATATTCATATTGTCTTGCCCACTTAATGATGCTTTGAAAGGTGTCAATGCTTTGTGAAGAAATATGACGAATGTCATATCAAGTGTAGAAACTCATGATTTTAAGCATCTGTTTGTTCTATATTATTTTTAATATACATTTTTTTCTTTTTTATTTTCAATCACGTATTTTCAAGAAATTAATACTATACATAAATGCAAAACTTTCTCTCAATTTTTTAACCACACATTGGAACAAAAAAGGGGCTCAAAATGATTAATATATATTTTTTGTGTTAATTTAAATTGAAGTTTAAAATTTTACCTGTCAAACTTTTGTTTTGGAACACCACATTTCTTGGGACTCTGCCATATTTCATGTGTAGCGGTATGGTCAAGTTTTTCTTCTTCCTTTTTTCCCGGTAAAAGAGTAATTTAGTCTTGATACAAGCCACGTTTTATTATTGTTTGAATAGACAATAATAAAAAATTAATAAGCACTAATTTTTTATTATTTTTAAAATATATTTTGGCTCTTATTTTCAATTGCACGTTATTCAATAAAATAATATTACACATAAGTTTAAAACTTTTTAATTTTTTTTTTAATAACGTATTCTCTATCACAATACCATTCAAAATACATTTTAGACAAGGGCTCTAAATGAACCTTGAGATTGTTGTTTTGAGGCCATAGCAAAAGAGTTTACACCCTTTTTACTCAACCTGCATTATATTTCTAGATGTTCACTCAACTATTGACGTAGCACGTCATTTTCAAGAAGGGAAGAACCAATGGCTACTGGTTCCAGCAAAGTTTTACAAGACATCATCTGCTGTCTATTGTTGCTATTCATTCCATTAATTCTTAACACATCATTAATTTAGTAGATTAGTAGTAAAGTTAATGAGAGTCAATTTGAGATAATATATTAATCATTGATAACATGTCAAGAATTAATTGGATGGGCGACAAATCTTGTTTTATATCCAACCATTATTTACATGCTCATTTTTTTTTTACATTTACTTAGTTTCATTATGATTGATGGATCTGTAAACAGTGACAATTGCATTATAAAGATTCGAGTTCACTAAAGCTTTGGCTATTGTCTCTGAGTTGTGAACTCAGTGGTCAGATTGCTGACTTTATGCCGTTGTGTAACAGCCTATAATTTTATCTTCAATTTACTATCGAATGAGGCACTCGGGTCACGTCTTTATATATTGGAGTTCAAGCAAGGTGTGATGAAATATTCATATTGCTTTGTCCAGTTAATGATGCTTTGAAAGTTGTCAATGATTTGTGGAGGAATATGATAAATGTCATATCAAGTGTAGAAACTCATGATATTAAGACTTCGTTCGTTTCGCATTATTTTCAATATACATTTTCTTCTTTTTTATTTTCAATCACATATTTTCAATAAAATAATATTACGCGTAAATTGAAAACTTTCCCCAAAATTTTAACAACACATTGGGAAAAAAAGGGCTCAAAGTGATTAATATATATTTTTTGTTTTAATTTAAATTGCAGTTTAAAATTTTACCTATCAAACTTTTGTGTGGGAACACCACATTTCTTGAGACTCCTCCAGGTCTCATGAGTAGCGGATATGGTTCAAGTTTTATTTTATTTTATTATTTATTTATTTATTAATTTTTTTGGTGGTAAAAGAGTAATTTAGTCTTGATACAAGCCACAGTTTATTGTTGTTCAAATTTTGCGTTTAAGCCCTCGTTTGGCCCCCATTTTATAGAAATGAAAATGGGTAGAATAATTTTTTTGAAAAATGAGTGATTGAAAAAGAAGTAAAATTTTCGATTTATATGTAATAGTATTTTATGAAAGATTGTGTAGTTAAAAAATAAGAGGGAAAAAAATATAATGTAATAAAATAGAATTTAACTGGAGCCAAATGGGGGCAGTGTTCTAAAAGGCGGCTCTTCGACGCGATGCTTGGCCAAAACGTCAAGCCAAGCGGCTTGACGCCTTATTTGGTGGTCAACGGAAATCGTTGACTGCTATGGCACGCCTAGGCGCAATTATGCACACATTATCATCATTTTTTTAATTTTAATTTTTAAAATTTTTTGTTGTTAAAAAATTATCAATGACTAATTTATTTATTTTGGCCTAATTTAAAATCGGAAGACATGGAGGACGAATTAGATGAAAAAGATGATATTGAATCGGAGTATGATAAAAAGTTAAATAAGATTTAAGTTCTTATATTATTTATTTACTATTTTATATTTAAATTTGAAACTTATCTTTTTGTTGAAAATTTTGAAAATAATGTATAACGTTTCTATAAATCTGTTTTAAATGTTTAACAAGTATTATTTTTAATTATTAAATAATTTTTTGACTTATTAAAAATTAAAATAATATTAAAATAAAAAAACTTTATGCCTAAGCCTCATCTAAACTAGCATTGCACATAATTTGACCTCAACGCATTTACATTTTTTTTAGAACACTAAATGGGGTTAAATTAAAATAAACATTTATAGGAAAAGTCAAGAAATGGTCAAAATGACGCAGATGAAATTTTCCAAAAATAAATAGCGAATGCGATGGCTCCTCTGAAACACATGCATTTTCTGTTAACATGCCTCAGTCCCATTGGATTTTTTTCCCAATGGGTTCACGCCAGCACAACTACAGATAGTCCCTTTCAGTCGCTCCATAATTTATTGTCATTTCACGACGCGCTTTATTCTAATTGATTGATCGTCAGGCTGTGTTTTTATATATTTATTTCTGTTGTTTATGATATGATTGGCATTAACATAACTTTAGGGGAAAATAAACAGACATTCGGTGGGTTTCTTGAACGAGAATTCATCTAATTTTTTGAGATTGATTGAATTCACGAGAGACTGATTTGAATTGGATTTTTTATACACATATTACGCAGCGTTTTTATTTTTTCATTATTTTTTTTTGTCGACATTTTTGAATTTTCTTTCTGTCTCTTCTGTGCATTTATACTTCAAATTTTGAATTTTGAGTACTGGGTTGAAGTTTTCAAAATTGAAATTAAAATTTAGGGTTCTGCACGTGTTCAAAGAATTCGTGGTCAAGGTAATATGAAATGAAAATTCCGGGATTTGTCAATTTTCTTGGTATTTAATAGAGAATGAAGGCTTGCTGCAGCTCTTGTACGCATTGATGGTGGGGTGTTGATTGAGAATTTAGAGAATTATGGTTTACTCATAGTGGATTTCAATGAATTTGGGACTTTGAGCAAGAATTTGTGGGGGTTGCATTTCGTTGGAAGATAATTGATTGATCCTGTTTGGAGTTGATTTCTGTTATTATCTAAAGTGGCATTGGGGATCGGAAATGGATATGATATCAATAAGCGAATGAAAATATCAGAATGAGAGGTAAGGGAGGGTTGTTAAGGCCATGGATGCCTCAGATAGTAATACATTCTCTGATGTAGTGAGCTTGTTAAAATCTTGGATTCCTTGGCGGTCCGAGCCAACTAATGTGTCAAGGGACTTTTGGATGCCCGACCAGAGCTGCAGGGTATGCTACGATTGTGATTCACAATTCACTTTGTTAAACCGCAGGCATCACTGTCGACTTTGCGGTAGAGTTTTCTGTGCCAAGTGTACATCAAACTGGGTTTCTGCACCATCTAGCGACCAAAATAGGCAGCAGGAAGATTGGGATAAGATCAGGGCCTGTAATTACTGCTTCAAGCAATGGGAACAGGGTTTAACATCGACTGTTAATAATGGGATCCAGGTTGACAACCTAGATCTCAGCAGTACTTCGTCATCAGTGACCAGCTTCATCAGCATCAAGTCTGGCGGAACCTGTGACAGTAGTAGCATTACCTTTGCATCAGTGCCACAGTCTGCTGGACTTACCCCACATCATTCAGCAATAATGGAAAAGACTCAAGCCCTTTCATTCGCAACGAACAATAGTCATTCTGCAGAAACAGGGGAACCGAATAGTTCTGTGAATGAATTTGAATTTTGCGTAAACAGGTTCTTCTTTCTGCATTCGTCTTGCAATAATTACTTTTGATTGCCTGTACGAAGTAGGACTGACATAGTAGCTCCATTCCATACTCAAAGTGGGTAGATTGCCTGAGAATG
Organism: Olea europaea var. sylvestris; assembly: GCF_002742605.1. Lineage (NCBI taxonomy): Eukaryota > Viridiplantae > Streptophyta > Magnoliopsida > Lamiales > Oleaceae > Olea > Olea europaea. The sequence goes on from NC_036237.1 coordinate 485,310, forward strand.
TTGAACCTTAATACATTACCTGCCAAGTTCCCTTGGGATTGCCCTGCAAGTCCTTGCTATCTAGTGTCTCAGTGGCTGATATCCGGTTCACTTCGTAAACAGGCATTGCCAGTGTCTAGATTGTGTTTATATGAATGTAACTATCACATCGTCTTGAGATCTCTGTCCAACTGGCTTGTAATGCCCCCAATTATGTTGCAATTGGAGCTTAGCAAAAATGTAACAAAAATTGTCTGGACTTTCTCTTAGATTCAAACCCATAGCTGATGATAGTGTTTAAGAAGCAGTTTGAACTAAAAAGACAAATACTTTAAGATAATGATGTTGGTTTCTAGTTTCCTTCAAGTCGATGTATATGTGTCTATACATGTTACATATTGCATTTATATTTATCTGACCTCTATATAATAGCTGAAACAAACCCATGCTGCATATGTAATGCATTTGAAGTTTGTGGGCTTATTTGATTTTATTCATTTGATGTTTGCATGTTTTGGTAGGTACTTTAAGATAATGATGTTGTTTTCTAGTTTCCTTCAAGTTGCTGTATATGTGTCTATACGTGTTGCATATTGCATTTATATTTATCTGACCTCTATGTAATAGCTGAAACAAACCCATGCTGCATAAGTAATGCATTTGAAGTTTGTGGGCTTATTTGATTTTATTCATTTGATGTTTGCATATTTTGGTTAAAGTATACTATGATTTTCAACATTATTATTGATTCTGGCATAAGGTGGGAAGAGTTGCAACATCCCTACTATTTTCCTGAGTGATATATTACAATAAGGCAATTGAGTCATTCTTGATTGTAAAACTATTTCCAGTGAAATGGCTGCCAAAGAAATTGGTTTGCAAAACTCTTTTCAGGAAGTCTGGAATGATGCTAGGTATTATACAGCACATAGGATGTTATTCTCCAAGTAGGAAACTCAACTATATTTGCATATGAAGAACTTATCAATTGCAATAGTTGTTTATTATATAAATATATCTTATACACAGGAGTGATGATGATGATGAAGATTTTGGAATCTATCATTTAGATAATGAAACAAGGCATTTTCCTCCAGTCGATGGCTGCTACAATCATATTCAGTTCGACGATATTGAAAGCGATTATGTATCACGTAAAGTGCATCCGGATAGAGATGCCGTTGATCCAAATGTTACTAGCAGCTCTTCATTACACAATAGTTTTGGTCCCCAGACTCCCGAAGAAGGCCAGCACATTCTTGAAAAAGAAGGTGAACATGAGATTGGTGATGAATGTGAAGCACCTTCATTCCATGGTAATGCTAACACTGTTGAAGATGTTGATACTGAACCTGTGGACTTTGAAAACAATGGACTTCTCTGGCTCCCTCCTGAACCAGAAGATGAAGAAGATGACAGGGAAACATTCTTGTTTGATGATGAGGAAGATGCTGACGCTACTGGAGAGTGGGGATGTTTACGCACTTCAAGTAGCTTTGGGAGTGGGGAGTACCAAAGTAAGAACAAATCAAATGAGAAAAAGGGTATGAAGAATGTCGTTGACGGCCATTTTAGGACTTTAGTTTCTCAGCTCTTGCAGGTGGAGAACCTTGCTTCAGGGGAGGAAGATGACAAAGATAGTTGGTTAGAAATAATTACATCATTGTCATGGGAAGCTGCTACATTATTAAAGCCAGATACAAGCAAGGGTGGGCAAATGGACCCGGGAGGATATGTGAAGGTAAAATGTTTAGCTTCTGGGCATCGCAGCGAGAGGTAATTACCACATCTACTGCTCTTCCTTATCTGTTATGCATGTCAGCCAATTACGCTTGCCTCATTCTATACATATTGAAACTTGACAGATCTTACCACTTTTGTTTCTGTTACTTTAAAACAACAAAATTAGCAGTCATCCGAGAGCTAATTGCTTAAATGAGTTAAAGTATCATCCCTAACAACTATTTTAGTCTGAGATGTCTCCCAAGCATGCCTCAACCCTGCTATTACTCCTCCAAGTGAAACAAGAATTTGAGCATATTATTTGCACTGCTAGCTTCCCTAGTACCTATTTTAGTCTGAGAACGTTTCTGATTATGGTCAAACTAGCCCCATTCATTTTTAAGAAGTTCTCTATGGAAATCTGGAAGACATTTTGGTCATCTTGACACGTTTAAAGGGCATCATGGTTTTAATCCTCGTCACTACAACAACCTAAACCTTTCCCAACTTAGGTTGGTCATTCATATCATTTTGGAAGGGATATGTTTGTTCTCTCGTAACATCCTTAGGAAGATCCAAATCAATAAAATCCTTTGCAACCACAACTTTAATCCTTAACCACTAAAAATCCTTAGGTTGGTCATTTGCAACCACAACTTTAATCCTTAGGTTGGTCATTTATATCATTTTGGAAGGGATATGTTTGTTCTCTCGTAACATCCTTAGGAAGATCCAAATCAATAAAATCCTTTGCAACCACAACTTTAATCCTTAACCACTAAAAATTAGAATATAATGTTGTTTTTTCCCCCCAATCAAATGATCAATTATTGGCTATTTTCAGATGTCTCGTGGAGCTAGATTAATATCATAATGAAAAATTGATAGGTATGTCCTCTTTCTTTTTTAATCTTTTGAACCTAGTTTATTTTGAGATATAAAAGATTAAAAAATAAAAAATAAAATTGTGCATATTCTTTTTGTTTAAGGAAGTTGAGATTTGGAAGGGCCTTTAGACAGTATGGTATTGTATTGGGTTTGGAAGTGTCTTTGGTTAGATTTATTTATTATATTTATGTGTTAACTAGGGAAGTGCCGGGTGAATGGAGGAGCACTTAAAATACAAGACAGATATTCACAATTCTGCAAATTGTTGTGCCACCCATTTAACAAGTCATACAATGATGTATTGGGAGAGAGTAATTGGGCCTAGATGTGGGACTGAAATGATCCTGGACAACCCATTTAGATATATATGTGCAAAATTATTTTGAAAGCATATGGTTTTTGTTGGTTTGAAGAAATCCTTGATAAGGTTCATAGAGATATATTATGGAAGGTATTACAGGTGAAGGATGAAAATGTTGTCAAGTCAATGTTATAGAGGTTGTCTGTAATGGGCCTGTGACCATTTAAGAACAATTCTTTAAGAAACATTTTAGCTTGATACGTCAGTAGTTGGCCTTGAGCACATGCTTGTGCTTTAGTTATGGATAAACTGACTTGAGACATGAGAATGTTCTACTTGCATATTATCTGCAGACGGTAACTTGTCCAGGATGGTGATACACTGATACTAAAGCAGTATTTAATTCTAAATATAGTCGTGAAGAGCATAGCTTGATGCAATGGTGTCTAAGATAAGAGCAAGATTGAATTGTTTATGAAACAGTACAAATAAAGGTGAACTAAATACTGTATAATTTGAACTCATAAATTTTTGCACGAACTATTGAAAATTGAAAAGCATCACTCCACGCGGATCTCACTTTTTATTTTCTTTAAAAGAGTATTGAAGTAAAATATATACAACGAACATGAGATGCTTTAATGTAATATTTGAATTCTAGAGAGCAATGAAGATCATAAATTTTTAAATTTATAAACTGCAGCAAAAAGATGTCATTATGACAAACAATGACATTGACTTCTAAGTTGCATTTATATTAAGAGCAAGATCTCTGTTTTAGGTATGACTTGTTGATGTAAAGCCTTTATCAGTGCATCTATTTCTTAATATATGTTATGTTGTTTTCTTTGTGAATTTTACTAGTCCTCCAAAATTTGCCATTTTCTTCATGTACTCTTTTAATTCTTATTCCTTATGAAGATTTTTTCCCCTTGAATAGTATGGTGGTCAAAGGAGTTGTTTGCAAAAAGAATGTGGCTCATCGCCGGATGGCATCAAAAATGGAGAAGCCTCGTTTGATGATCCTTGGAGGGGCTCTTGAATATCAGCGGGTTTCGAACCTTCTTTCAAGCGTTGATACCCTGTTGCAGCAGGTTAAGATAATTTACCCATTTTTAGTCATTAGTTGTTACTTAAACCTTTAAAGTCCTTTCTGCCACTTTATAATATTGTTAGTTAGAATTTTTTTTATATAAGCATGGGAATTTTTCCGTGTATTGTATTGTGCTGACTGATTACCCCCTTCCCAGGAAATGGATCATCTTAAGATGGCTGTTGCAAAAATAAATTCACGCCAACCTGATATTCTTCTGGTGGAGAAATCTGTTTCACGATTTGCACAAGAGTACCTTCTTGCAAAAGATATATCACTGGTTCTAAATATCAAAAGGCCACTTTTGGAGCGCATAGCCCGTTGTACAGGTGGTGACATAATTCCTTCAATTGACCACCTCTCATCCCAGAAGTTGGGATACTGTGACAAGTTCCATGTTGAGAGGTTTTTAGAAGAGCATGGAACAGCTGAGCAGGGGGGAAAGAAGCTGATGAAAACACTAATGTATTTTGAAGGTTGTCCAAAGCCACTGGGATACACAGTAAGTTATTGCAATTTAATATGGGACAGAATAATCATACTGACACTAGACATTTCTTGTTCAAATGATTTGATATGATCTAAGAAAATTATTTAGATTTTACTAACCTTTTTGACTGAGATTATAGTATATAGTGCTTTCAATTCTAAGTGGATACAGACAATTTCAAAAGCTCCCTTGTTGTTCTATTGCTGAACTTTGACTGAGAAGATTTTCAATGTTAGACCCATTTTGTGGTCTTTTGCGTCAATTGATAGAAGGCATAGTTTGTCTTAATCAACACCTTTAGGCTTATGAAGTCAATCTCTAAGCATGATGGTTTTAATATGCTATCATGATATTGTTTGTTTCAGATATTACTACGAGGAGCTAATGGGAACGAGTTGAAGAAAGTGAAGCATGTGGTACAGTATGGAGTTTTTGCAGCATATCACCTAGCTTTAGAAACATCTTTTCTTGCTGATGAAGGAGCCTCTCTGCCTGAAATACCATTAAACTCTACAATAACAGTGGCACTTCCAGATAAACCATCAAGTACTGACAGGTCAATCTCGACGATACTTGGTTTTACCGCCACTGCCAATGAAATGGGACCTCAATACGCTGGTAAACCTCAAAAGTCAAATTATGTTCATACTTCAGATCTGGGAAAGGTCACAGGTGTTGTGATTCAGAAAAAAGAAGTGCCAGAGACTACTAGCGCCCCTATTGCTACAAGCTCTCACATCACCAAATCCTTAGTCTCATCGTCTGGTGATGCGTCACAAGAAAGATGTCTATCAGATTTGACAGAATATTCAGGTAGGAGAAATTCTGTAGCAGACAACATCCTGGCTGACACACAAAATAGTCTCATGGCTAATGATTTTGGGGATTTCAATGTCAACAATAAGCAAAATGACTGTTGTCCCATGGATGCCAACTGTAGTATTTCAAATCCACAGTCTTTGCAGTTTGATGGAGAACACATTCTTCAGGAACGAACGTCTCTTAAAGAAGAGTTTCCTCCATCTCCCTCTGACCATCAAAGCATTTTAGTTTCCTTATCATCGCGGTGTGTTTGGAAGGGAACTGTCTGTGAAAGGTCCCATCTATTTCGTATTAAATACTATGGAAACTTTGACAAGCCACTGGGCCGATTTCTGCGGGATCATTTATTTGATCAAGTGCTCTCTCTCTCTCTCTCACACCCCTAACATGCACACACTTACTTTCTAAACACTGACAAATGCAATACTCGTATCTATTACATAGGAACATCATAGATTTGTACGAGACTAAGGTGTCTTTCTTTCTCGACAGAGTTATAGATGCCGCTCATGTGAGATGCCCTCGGAAGCTCATGTTCAGTGTTATACTCATCGACAAGGTACCCTTACAATTTCAGTTAAGAAACTGCCAGAAATTTTATTGCTGGGCGAAAGGGAAGGAAAGATTTGGATGTGGCACAGGTGCTTGAGGTGTCCACGTGCTAATGGCTTCCCCCCAGCAACTCGAAGAGTTCTGATGTCTGATGCTGCTTGGGGGTTGTCCTTTGGGAAGTTTTTAGAGCTAAGCTTTTCAAATCATGCAGCTGCTAGCAGGGTGGCAAGTTGTGGCCATTCTTTACATAGAGACTGTCTTCGGTTTTATGGGTATAATATCTTGTTCAGTTTTTTTTTATACATTGACTATAGTTTACATGTTTTGAATCTGTATTCATGTTTACTGACACTCGAGCAAACTCTTAACATATGTGGGCTTAATTACTTTAAGATATATCATACTTGGGTTCACTGACATGAACTACACTGGTCAATGAACCATACTTGTTCAATTGAGCTATCACATCGCGTCCTTTTGGATGGCTAACTGTTGCAGAAACTTTCTCAGAAACAGCTTGATAGATAGTTTTCTTTTTCTGGTCAATCCATTATGGTTGCCGTTCATTATGTTACTTGCAGATTTGGTAAGATGGTTGCTTGCTTTCGTTACGCATCAATTGATGTTCACTCAGTCTACCTTCCTCCCGCCAAACTTAATTTCAACCTTGAGAGTCAAGAGTGGATACAGAAAGAACTGAATGAGGTGGAAACAGTATAGTTATCAATTTCCATTTTTGTGAAATCACACAGCATATACTTAACTATCTAAATCTAATAGGTAGCTGGCCGGGCTAAGCTTTTGTTCTCTGAAGTGCAAAATGCTCTTTGCCATTTGGTAGAGAAGAAATCTGGGTCAGATTTACTTAATAGTGGCATGAAAGTACCTGAATCAAGTTGTCAGCTAGCAGATTTGGAAGGGGTGTTGCAGAAAGAGAAAGCTGAGTTTGAGGTGCAATTTCAATTTTTAATGTTGTGGCTTTCTTTTGCATACTAGATGCCATGGAGTATACATATTCAATCCTTCGCTATATTTCGATGAAGCAGAGAACCTATTTTCCTATACCCTTACTCCTGGCAGAGTTTAGGTGGAAAAGAATGATCTCTTTTGTGTTGAGTAATGAACCAATCCATGTGGTAGGCAAAGTAAAGATGTAATAATCATATTCTACCACTTATCTCCCTTTTTAAGAACCTATGCGGCCAGTAAAAAATAATGAAAATCAATTAATTCTCCCATCACACCCCCTACCCCCCAAATCTGCCAGAGTAATCAGAAATATCAATGCTGATGATCAGAAGGTACATTTTCTTCTGAATTTGCATGGTATACGTTCCCATAATATTAGCTTGATTATAATTCTTTCCCGATATAATAAATACCCTTGGTCTTTTGAACTTAGACTAGCTTAGAATAGCTCTGATCCAAAATAATCTTTTTATTTTTTAAATTTTTTTGTAGATAAAAAAGATTGAAACTCTGTTCAATCCAGTTTAGCTCATATAAATCATAAATGGTTGAGATTTGGAAAAGTTTTTGAGATGCATTGGTGCTCACCTGACAAGGAAAAATATATACTTTTGGACGCATATACAACTTCTGTTGAACCCACTTCTTACTCTAAATACTACATTCAAGCCAGAATTAGTCTGGATAACTAAAAAAAAATTTAGTTAGCAGAGTAGGCTAAAAGAATTTGAACCATACTAATTCCTACCGAATCCAAATTAAAAGTTTTCCAAGGACTGCCTTATGCAAGCAAAACTGAACTGGTAAAGAAAACTTTTGAAGTCAAACCATGTTCTAGATGGAATCTCTACTTCTAATATGCTAATAATTTGGCAGGAGGCACTCCAGAGAATTTTAAATAAAGAGGCCAAAAAGGGCCAACCAGCCATCGATATTCTTGAGCTCAATCGACTGCGAAGACAGCTTGTCTTCCAATCTTATATGTGGGACCACCGCCTCATATATGCAGCCAGTTCAGATGACAAGAACCAACAGGATGATGCCTTCAATACAGAACCCGTTGAGAAACCCCCTCCCCCTTGGGTTGATGGGAATCTTGTCGGTTCCAATGTTTCAGTTAAGACATGTGACGATTCTGATGTTGTTCTTTCAGATGCGAAACATGGAAAAAACCAAGATCTAGGGTCAAGAGATAGCTACAAGAACTATTATAAAGTTTGTGGTCAAAGAACTGATGTAGTTACTAACTTTAATCATGAAACTGAAAACCCATTAACATCCTTTGCCGGGACAAAGGCCTATGATAAATCCAACCTTCTGGAATCGGATGCTACTGTTCGTAGAGCCCTCTCTGATGAGCAATTCCCTACTGTGGCAAGTTTATCAGATACCCTTGATGCAGCTTGGACCGGTGAAAATCACACAGGGATTGGATTCCCCAAGAATAATACTATTTCTGAATTAGTTGATGCAGATTCTTCAACCTCCATTGGAGTGGGAGAAAAACTGGATGTCGGAGACCATGGAGAGGATTTGAACTGGTCTAAGGTGTCTCCTTCACCTCCTGTGTTATCTGCCAAGGGCTCTGATACTATGGAAGATAGTATGAGCTGGTTAAGTATGCCGTTTATAAGCTTCTATCGGTCATTAAACAAAAACTTTTCAGGGGCTGCTCAGAAACTGGACACACTTAGTGATTACAATCCAGTCTATATATCATCATTTAGAGAGTTGGAACTCCGAGGTGGGGCTAGCTTACTCTTGCCTGTAGGAGTTAATGATACTGTTATTTCAGTGTATGATGATGAGCCCACGAGTATTATATCTTATGCACTTGTTTCTCCTGATTATCTTTTCCAAGTGTCTGATGATCTTGAGAGACCAAAGGACACTACAAACTCAATGGTTGGTATGCAGTCCCTTGATTCTGCTAATTTCCAGTCCTTCTCTTCTATTGATGATATAACACTGGAATCCTATAAAAGTTTCGGTTCTGGAGATGAAAGCATCTTATCTCTGTCTAGTTCTCGTAGTTCCTTGCCTTTGGATCCCCTCTCATATACAAAAGCTTTGCATGCCAAGGTATCTTTTGAGGGTGAAGGACCCCTTGGGAAAGTGAAATATACAGTTACTTGTTACTATGCAAAGCGTTTTGAAGCCTTGAGGAGGATTTGCTGTCCATCTGAGGTGGATTTCATTAGGTCTCTTAGCCGGTGTAAGAAGTGGGGAGCACAAGGAGGCAAGAGCAATGTCTTTTTTGCAAAAACCATGGATGAACGATTTATTATTAAGCAAGTGACAAAGACTGAGCTGGAATCATTCATCAAGTTTGCCCCTGGGTATTTTAAATATCTTTCTGAGTCAATTGACTCTCATAGTCCAACATGCCTGGCCAAGATCCTAGGAATGTATCAGGTATTTCTAACTGAATCTAAATTTCACTAAACTAATTTCTCTTTATTCATGTTGCCACATTTGAGTATTATGCAGAGGTTTGCTACCTGTCAACAAATGTGTGGTATTAGTCTGTGCAATTTACCTCATTTGCATTTCAAGTGATAATGGTCGTGTCCTTGTAATTGTTGTATATCTCTATACTTGCACCATTTTGCATTTCAACAGTTACACTCACCGTCATTCTCTTTCTGATTTTATGTTGAAAAGGTAATGTCCAAACATCTTAAAGGAGGGAAGGAATCAAAAATGGATGTACTTGTTATGGAGAATCTTCTGTTTGGAAGAAATCTGACTCGGCTTTATGATCTCAAAGGATCCTCGAGATCTCGGTATAATCCTAATTCTAGTGGAAGTAATAAGGTTTTGCTGGATCAGAACTTGATCGAAGCAATGCCTACGTCACCCATTTTTGTTGGAAATAAAGCGAAGAGATTTTTGGAAAGAGCAGTCTGGAATGATACTGCTTTTCTTGCTGTAAGTTTCCATCTTTCTCTACTTTTTATTGACGTACCCAGTTACTACAACATTTAATGGCTTTGGTTGGATCTTAATAATTCACTTTGCAGCAAGCAGATACACTTAAAGTTGGCACAGAATATCTTCTGTGAATGCACATAAATTTTAAACTTGGGATTGAACTGATTTCGGGGAACTTTTAAGATCAAGATATTCATGTACTTGCATTAACTGTTATTTTGACATCTGATGGCAGTTAAGATATTTAATGATGGAAATTGATTTTTGGATTGGGCATGTTTGGCCTAGCTTAAATAACATGTTAGTCTGAGAAATCAATAACATTCTTGTTTCCAACTTCGATCACTAAAAAAAATTTATTTTAAGACTTAGCCTTGTTTGATTCTCATTCTTTGAAAAAAAATACATTCTTAATCAGCGTTTTGACACCATTTCAACCACACATTATTTAATAAAATAATATTACACGCAAATTCAAAACTTTCCTTATTTTTTAAACACACATTTCCCATCAATATGCTATTCAAAAATTCATTCTTATCAAAAGAATAGGGCTCAAACAAGGGCTTAAGAGTAAAAATTTTAAGCCCAGGCAAACATCTGTGAGGCATCAGTTTTATGCCATCCTACGTCTCTTTGTTCCCAAAGCCTCTCTCAACCTTACCTGCCCATCCAACTCTCTATCACGCTTAAGGCTTCATATTAACTTTTAGATTTGCCTTTCATCTGTACTTACAATGGTTGAATTAACACCTGCAGTCAATAGATGTAATGGATTATTCGCTACTGGTTGGGGTCGATGAAGAGAAGAATGAACTTGTTCTTGGGATTATTGACTTCATGAGACAGTATACGTGGGACAAGCACCTCGAGACATGGGTGAAGGCATCGGGCATCCTTGGTGGACCCAAAGATGCTTCACCGACAGTAATTTCCCCAAAGCAGTACAAAAAGAGGTTCAGGAAAGCGATGACTGCCTATTTTCTGATGGTTCCAGATCAATGGTCACCTCCCACAGTTGCTCCTGGCAAGTCTCAGACGGATCTATGTGAAGAGAATGCATACTCTGCTGAGTAATTCCCTCCTAGGTTATCAATGTTTTTGCAATTCTTTTTAATTTTTCACTCAAATTCTATTGGAAGAAGCCTTATCCTTTTGGATTCTCTTTTCAATGAGTATTCATATAGTCAGAAGATGGTTCCAGATCAATGGTCACCTCCCACAGTAGCTCCTAGCAAGTCTCAGACGGATCTATGTGAAGAGAATGCATACTCTGCTGAGTAATTCCCTCCTAGGTTATCAATGTTTTTGCAATTCTTTTTAATTTTTCACTCAAATTCTATTGGAAGAAGCCTTATCCTTTTGGATTCTCTTTTCAATGAGTATTCATATGGTCAGAAGATAGAAAACAATGCTGTTATTGCCATTGAAATTAAAATTATACCTACCCAGAAAGATTTTGTACAATATATATATATATATTTTCACCTGTAATTCAAGTTGTACATGAACTGCAATATATTAGTGCAGTTTTAGCGTAATGTATAACCTTCCAAAAAAAAATTCTATTTTCTATTCTTTTTTATATTTTCTTATCAGATTGATGGAACATTTTTTTCTCCACTCACTTAAATGATTAATAGCTTTCGTAAAATGATGGACTAGGGAATGATGTGGTCATGAATGCGTACACCTGCTGCAGTTTGAGCTCTATCAGTCCAGAACTATCCGTAGATTTTGGGAATTTGAGCTATCAGTCTTTACTTTTCAATCACACGTTCTCTAGAAGCATTAGGTTATAGAATTGTTTCTCTCAAAGTTCAAGCAGATACAATCTGAAGTGTTGCTGTTTGAACTTTGAAAGTGAATGATTTTAAAAATAAAAATCTTGTTATATACATATCAGTGCAAGAGTAAGACAGATACAATCACACCTACATACGTATAGTTATTAACTTAATTACTTTATTTAATATTATTTGTAAAACACGTTTGTTTGTCTTGTTCAGCACCTACTCGATCCCATCCCAACACCTCTGAAGAAGCTCAATAATCTCAATGTCTCGGTAATTAAACATCACACATTCACCACTCAATCATGTTGTATGAGCACTACAAGCATGGCATAATTAGACAAAAACAATTGTTGATTGTGTGTTTTTATTTTTAAGTTTGTTCGTACCAAAATGCTTTTATTAATTGTTTCATAACAAAAAGGATTGTACAGTATTAAATATGAAAATAAAATAAATGATCGTGTGTATGACTGTTGAGTATCTAGCACTACTGTGTACCAAATTTATTTGGACAAAAATTAACTAAGATCTAAGGATACGCTTAGATTTCATTGAAATTTTATAATTCTATTGGCACTCTTGTTAAGTTGGAATCGGAATAAACAACAACAACAACAAAAAAAAATAAAAAATGAAGAAGAGAAATTTGTCATTAGTACTTAATATAGTAATATTTGTACCTTGAATTACAAGTAAACCTTGATAATTGCTGCTGAAAACGAGGTCCCTCATCAAATCCTTCACATGGTATATCTCCGTTTTCATCTCTATAACAAACAATACCTGCTGACAGATCTTCAAAAACCTAGCAAAATAATTCATCAAAAAGAAAAATGATTAAACTCGATATATTCATTTATATTTGTGTGACTTGAACTAAAAACATTGAAAACTGCTTTAGAAAAACCTTATTCTTGGGAAGAGATCTGATCTGAAGAGGGTTGCCATTAATTGAGATTTGATTATGAGCCCTCATCACCAGTAGTCTATTGGCTGCAGGCCGTCTGATTGGAATTGGAGCTGTAAATGAGTAACTTATAGCCATTGATCCAATGATGTAAAGAAAATGGATTGCAAGCAAATGGTTGTTCTTTCTATGTTGTGGGACTTCAGAAGGAATATAAGCAGGAATAGAAACTTTATAACAATTCTGATTGATAATTGATTTGGCTGTACATTTATAATTAAGTAGTTAATTAGAATATTGATGTCTTGTCACCATGTTGCATTATATATATCTCTGTGTGTGTGTGTTTGGTGGGGTCCTTGGAGCTTATCTTCAACCTGTTGATATTGGTGAAAAATGAATCGTATCAGATGCCATTATTTTGTAGAATTAATCTATTTGTACGAAGTTTGTTTACAAATAAAGTGTTGGCAAGATCTAAGCCATTGATTTCCATTTATTTCTAAAATTATTTTTGAAATGATTGACCTAAATGTTGTCAACACATAGTTTATAAACCAAATCTATCAACCTATTTTGTACGATTAGCATGATTCTTATTTTGTATTTGATTAAGCAGATATCTGGTGGGTTTATAATACATTCTCCTACTCTCTATCACTCCCACACATATTGTGCATGAGTTAGATTTACGATTTTCGACCCCAATTCTTCACGACATTTACCATCTCATTCGTGTTTTCATGTTCACAATATGTACTCAAAAAGATCAATTTGCTTATAAATCATGATTTTAAAACATATACAGAGCATAAAGATTTTAAACTTACGTGATAGTGGAATGTAGTGAAGAAGAGATAATCAATTGTACCGTTGGTTGAACGAGAAAGAATAAAAATTATTTCTCGAAACATAAGCAAAATGAAGTTTCCTTATATACTGCGATTTTAGAAACTATACTTTACAATTTACATAATGCAAATGAAGGATGAGCGTTGTATGCATACGGTGACAGTTTTGCAACGATATGAAAGTGTACGGGTAGATTTCAAGGACCAATCTGCATCAACTGGAAACTTCAGAGACCTAAATGCAACAGTTAGAAAGCTAAGGGACTATTTTGCTGAATGTTGAAACTTCAGGATAAATTTTACACATCAAAGAAACTTCAGAGGCAAATTTGCAAGTCGTAAAAATGCAAGAGCAAATGTGCATGTTGCTGAACATTCAGCTTTGATAAGGGGTTGTTTGGCAATTGGGACGAAGTCTCCATTAAACAAGGCATCGTCAATGACTTCAAGAGCTATCGAGCCAAAGTTGCACTCAGTTTTTGTGCTACCAACATTTTAGTTGTCCTAAAAAAGCAACAGTCAAGACAACCACATCATCTGTTAAACAAGACAATAGGGTTAGAGACGAAGACAAGAGTTAAAAAAAAAAAAAAGTACTTTTATTATAAATATTATGCAAAATCTAATATGTAGGATGTAAAGTTATGAAATACAGCGCATGAAGTGTAATTGTATTTGATGTATTTTTTATATTTTTAATACATTTCACTTGAGCCACGTGGGCTATTTAAATGATCATCGATATAGTGCTTGTTCGGTAGAGATTTTGTTAATTGATTTTTTGACCATTAGAGATAAAGTGAATTCTATCTGTAAGAGAAGAATTCAAAAATGACAGTTGAAATAGTGAAATAACGGTAAAAAAATTGATGTTAATTGGATTAAAATATGAGGAAATTACAACATTACAGGTATTTAAAGATGATAATTCTAAAATCAAATATTAAGTTTATTTGAGCATAAATCAGGTATTAATAAAACCCAAAATTGAAATCCCTTTCCTCACGCCTCTCACTCCACACACACACTCTCTCTCTCTAAGAATTGTAGTCTCTTTCCTTTGTAGTCTCTGTGGTCTCATCTCTCACTCGCACTTTCTCTCTTTCGTCTCTCACTCTTCTATTCTTGCAACTCATCATCGGAGCTCCGATGAAAGGTCGAGCACAACAGCGCTCAAATCGAGGTAGCCATCTACAGGTTAGGGTATGGGATTATTTAGATCGACGTTCAGATCACTGTCACCGCTTATAGATGCTCACCTTGAATCGAGGTGATTGGTTACGGATACGGGGTTATTCTGGGTTTTTTTTTCCTTCTAGTTATTGTTGGTGTTATGAAAACGATGGTGGTGGATGTGGTTTTTGGTAGTTTGTGGGTGATGATGGCGGCGGTCATTCATGTGTTAATAGAAGCAGTAGTTTGTTTGGTAGTGTTGCAGGGGATAGTGGTTTTGTTGTTGCAGGCGATGTTCTTGGTTTTGGGGACATGGGATGAGGTGCTCGAAGTGGTGGTTGTGAAGGTTTGGTGACAATTTTGTAGTGGTTTTTGTGATGTTTTGTCGCTGGTAATTTTCTTAGTTGTTGGGTTGCTAGTGGTGATGGTGGTAGTGTGTTTGTGGTGATTGTGGTGGAATGTTAGCGGTGGATCGATGTCCACTGGTGGTGATGACAAAGGTGTGTAAGTCACAATCTGAGTTTTTGTGACCGAATATCTTGAACATGTGACCTATCAAAGTACACGGGTCATATGTCAAAATGCTTAGGTTAGGGTCACAGGTACAACAAATTTGGTCACGAGCTATTGGATTAAGACACAGATTGAAGAGATTTGATCATCTGCCATTGGATCAAGTCAAGGTCACATATAAAAGGTCACGTGTCAAAGTGTATACTTCACTGGTGATGGATTCAAGAGATTTGTTCATAGGCGGTTGAATCAGGTTGTAGGTCACAGATCAAGTACATAAGTCACAGGTCACATGTTCAAGAGATTTGGTCACAAACCATTGGCTTAGGATGCAGATCGAAGAGATTTGTTCACCTACCATTGGATCAAGTCAAGAGTGTTTACTTCACGGGTAACAGATTCAAGAGATTTGGCCACAAATCCAAGAAATTTGTTCACAGGCTGTTGAATCAAGTGGCAGGTCACATATCAAGTGCACAGGTCACACATTCAAGAGATTTGGTCACAGGTCATTGGCTTAGGTCACAAATCACAGATCCAAAAAATTTAGTCACAAGCTATTGGATCATATTATAGGTCACACGTCAAAGTAAACACGTCACAAATTCAAGAATCTAGTCGAATGCTATTGCTTTCTCCAACCTTAGTTATCCAAACTGGTCACAAATTCAAATAATCAAATATCGGCGTTGAGAATTCAAATTATTTGCTCAATTAACTGCTCTATAAATTATATCAGGAGTTATTTTTCAATTTTCAATAAAAAAGTTTTAGATTATATTATTACTGCTCGGTCTCAGCACCAAAGAATTGATCATCACTCAGTGACAAATTAAGAACGATCAGTTTGCCGTTGAAGAAGTCATCGACGAGGTGGAGGTTGGAGGGATGTTGGTGGCGAGTGGATGCCAGTGAGTGGGATGAGGGCGGTTAAGGTGGGTATGCATTTATTAATTTAATTTGATAATATTATTATTTAAAACTAAAAAAAATGAAAATAAAAACCTGACTTTTGCATTTTGAAACTTAGTCTCTGAGATTTGATTTGGTGTATACTTAATAGCTGTGATATGATTTTTTCCCTTAAAATATCTACCAAACAAACTCATATATTGGGTTTGGTCCATTCTTGAGTTTGTTAATGGGTGTCTATTATGACAAAAGAGACCCATTATGTCTTGATGGGCCTGATTCCACCAAGCGCATCCCTTCAGTTAGGTACTATCGTTCCCAATATCTTCTCATGTTTTTGCTGCATCATTTGTATGTCCTGCTAGACACAGATTGTACTTACTTATAAGTTATTTTTTACAAAAAAAAATAAAAAAATACACACTCTTCTAATCAAACAAAACACTTTCATTAACTTGCTCAAACATATTCAATTGAAGCTCCTTAGTCTCGGAAATCGCTTTTGATTTTTCAAAAATCCTGCCAAACAAGGTCTTAATATATGATAGATGTATCCGTATCTTTTATTTAATCATTTACTTGCATTTTTGAAATATATTAACGATTTCGTGAAATTGTGCCACGAAAGCTAAAGTAAATTAAATTATAAGGACTTCATAAGCATAATTATCAAGACATGTTTTAGTCACACCACCAAACAATTTACAAATCACTACTGCAGGAGGCAGTAACTATCCACGAGCCATTGATATTAAGTATTAAGCGCGTTATACATGCTCACCATTTTATTATAGTTGCAATTTTGGTGTCTTCGATCGTTCTAATTTTTTTATTCAGAAACACTTCTACATGAGTTTCACGAGATAATATACGCGCGCGTGTGTGTGATGAGATGATTTAAACTAAAATCAAGAAGACATATAAAATATACTAAGATCAAGAGTTCAAGTCCAGCATGCGAATGATGAAACAAATTCGAGAATATATAAAATTTGTTGTTTCTCCAAAACAAGGTTCATTACGAATATTTAAAGTCGAAGCTATATTTTTCGAGCATCAACATATAAACTGAGAGAATAAGAGTGAAGAGGTGTTTGGAATATTAGAAGACAAAATTAGGACATGCTTGCAAATAAGACGTTTTAAATAACTGAGATAATGTAAATCAACGGGAGATTTTTCTTTTTGACCTATCGCTATTCCTTTTTGTTGAAAGGTTTATATTATCCTTAATGAAAAGATTCTTTATATATTGCAACATATATCCTAATCTTTTAAACATTTTATCTTGTATTTATTCTATTTTGAATATTTAAATATAATTTCATTCTATGATCTAATAAATTGAGATAATCTGTAACATATTGTTCACATTTATTATTTAATATATTATATTCTTCAGAAGATGCATCCATACTCTCTAATTGAGAATACATATTTTTTATTACTTCTAACAGTCTTTCTAATAAATTATTCAATCCTTTAATTGTATATCCTGACATTCATTCAAATGATCATCAAATCATGCTATTAATCCTTACGATTCTTCAAGATCTTACAAAGATTCATTCTAATTTTAACAAAAGTTTAATAGTTTTACCTTAGGTTTGATCTGGGCTTGTATTATTAGAATCGAGTGGCCTTCGAGCTCTGAATCTGTAAACTGCTTCCTTCAACGGCCTCGTGTCTTCATGGAATTGTTACTATTTCAGCTACTTGCTCTTACTGTATCAACTTCTAAAGAATAAAATCTCAAACTTCTGTTAAAGAAAAACTTTCTTTTTGCTAAAATAAGAAGAAAACTTTTTATCGGATCTATCAAGAATCTATGGGAATAAAGATTTAGAAATTCATATTCATATCAAGAATATTGGAGTTTTATTTCTATTAGAATTTATACAAGACTTCTATTTGATACAAAGAGATTTCCAGAAAAAACTGGTTTCTCAAACTGAGAATGGATTTTTAGTAGCTATTGCTTACAACTAGGGATTTCAAGATAAGATGATATGATATTCTTCTATGATGATGTTTCTATTTATACAAGTTTATGAGACTCTATTACATCATTGATTACATCAGCAAGACACACTTGCCTCTCTATTTTTCTCCTTAGGCCTACATGTTGCTTCAACTTTTTTATGCAAAGAGTATCTTTTTCTATTATTGCTCTTATCTTTAATGTTTTCACATGCAGCTGTACACCTTTGTCAAAGGTGCTCTATAATTGTCCTCTTCATTTCTTCACATATAGTTGGGGCACTCCTTTAGCTGGCAGGATTCTTCTATAGTGGTAGGACATCCTGGAAATTGATGTATATCAAATCTTGTAATATAGTCTTTTAAAATTTCTGATTTTGCATATCCTCCATTGGATACTAGCATCCAATTTTCATATTGACACAAGCACGAGAATTTTTTATCAAACAAATTTTTGGCAATGTTGTAAATGACTTTAATTCCAAGTGCTCTTCTATGTCTGATCCATGATTTTGTCACTATTGGGATTTTCCTATTATTCTCTGTAACATCAATTTGGAAATTTGCTGCAACATATCCAATTGAGATTATGTGTTCAACTTGATAGTAAACAATTTCATCATATTCTGGACTTATTGAATAGAATTTCAAAAATATTTTTCTTCATCTGGCAAATTTGGATACTTCTTTAATGAATATGTCATCAAACTTTGAAATTTCAATAAAGTCTTTTCCTGGATATATCAAATCCATGAATCCATGGTCTGCCATAATTTTTATAAATGAAGGATTACCTTCTTCTATGGCTGTTATTCTGGGGTAAACATTATTTTTCGGAGAAATGAAATATGAATCACTCATTTTTATTTCATAAACTATTCTGACTATTTCGGTATATTTTTCTTTTTTTGGATCTAAAGGGATTTTATCTTCTTGGTCTATGATGCTGATTGTTTTGGTATTTCTTTTATCTCCATGTATCATAATTTTCTTGGTTGATGAAATAGAAATGGAATCTCCTTTATTATCAGTTGGTATGTTGTCACATCTGGATCCACTGCTGCTTCCAGCTGTCCCTGTTTGGTATTGATTTGGAAAACTCATTTCTGAGCTCTTTGGTATATCTGTCTCAAACAGTATATATTTTAGTTGTGCTGCAATAGCATCAACTTGATTTTTGAGTTCTATGGCATATTTTTTATGCTCAGTAGTGATATTCAACAGTATTTTTATATTTAAGCTGAACATCTCTGAGATCTGGGTTGCTCCAGAATTTATATCTTCGGATTCTTCTCTAAGAAAATATGTCCTTTGTTGTATATGTAGGATAGATTGGTATAATTCCACGACCTTGTCTTTATCCATCAGCAAATTCTATATTTCTGCTAAGAAAATCTGCAAGAAAATTATTAACTCCTTTAATATGGATTATATCGAAATTATAAAATGCTAAATAAGCTTGCCATCTATGGAGCCTTCTGTATTGAGGTTCTGATAGTAATTTATTTCTGACTAATCCTACAACTTGAGAATTATCAGTTTTAACAATAAATTTTTTGGACAATAAGAATAATGAGAACTTTTTTATTCCTCTAATAATTGCTAGTAATTCTTTCTCATGAGTAGTATAATTTATTTCTGCTTGGTTAAAAGTTCCACTTGAATATCTACAAATTTCATTTAGATTTGTTTTTAATATTGCTGTGCAATATTTATCTGAGGCATCAATATTAACAATCAACTTATCTTTTTCATCTGGTAATCTTAATTTTGGTAAATTTTTGCATTATTCTTTTAATAATTTAACTATTCCTGTATGTTCTTCATTCCATCTTTTAGTATTTGTTTTTTTAAGTAAAACTTAGATTTTATCTCTTTTATTATAAAGATTTTCAATAAATCATTCTGTATAGTTTAAACATACTAAGAATTTTTGTATTTATTATTTGGATTCTAATTTATCTGGAAAACGTTCTATCTTTTTGGATATATGAGTTCGTAGTTTTATTCCTCTTTTATCTATTGATAATCCAAAAAAATCTATCTCTTGTTTTTCTATTATAGATTTCTTTTTAGATAGTACAATTCCTTCTTTTTTACATTCGTTAATAAATTGAATTAAATGATTTCTATGTTCTTCTTTACTATTGGAACGTATTGATATATCATCTATATAAACTATTAGAAATTCATTAAACTTTTTAAATATATTATCCATTTTTTTTTGATATATTTGTGGTGCATTTTTTAGACCAAATGGCATAACTAACCATTCATATTTTCCTTGAGGTGTGCTAAATGCAGTATATTGTATACTATCTTCTCCCATTTTTATTTACCAAAATCCTGTTTTACAATCAAAGTTAGAATAATATTGTTTTCCTCTTGTAAGGTTTATTAACACTTCTTTATTTGGTAGAAAGTAACAATCAAATTTAGTGTATTTGTTTAATTTTTTATAATTTATAACCATTCTAACTTTTCCTCTAACTTGTTCAGAATGTTTCATAACCATAAAAACTGGACTATTATGAGGTACATTATTAGGTGTAATAAGTTTTTGTTCTAACAATTCTTTTGTCTGATTTTTAAATTATTGTGTATCTTCTATAGTATACATCATTGGTCTAACTCTTATTATAACATTTTCTGTTAATTCTATTTTGGCTTTTGGGTGATGTGATTTCCAAAATAATAATGGATTTTCTCCATAAACTTTTTCTAGTTGTTCAATGATTTTTTTCTATATTTCATTTTTATTCCTTTTTTTAAAACCTTTTTATATAATATTCTTTTTTTTTATTTCATTAAATATAATTAGTTTTTTCTCCCATTTATCAGCACGCTAGGCTGGCTGAACTCTCTAAGATTTAAATTTTCTAGGAATTTTTAATAAGTGTCCACAAGGTGTTTGTAGTATTATCATATAATTATTTTGTTTATAATATTGAAATTGTTGTATGAAATCATTTCCTAATAATATATCACATTCTAATTTATCATATTTATAAATTTTATTTATTGTTACTTGTTTACTTTCAAGAATTATATTAACTTTATCAGCACTGTTAATTATTTGAGTACTTTCTCCTGTAACTCCAGTTATTTTTATATTACTATTATTATTCCATGATTTTATTAAAAAACTTTTAAATATTGTTATATCACTTCCTGTATCAATTAAAACACAAGTTGTTATATTTGTTTCTACAATAGTAAATTGTATATTCACGGCTAATGAAAAACTTATCTGATCATTCATCTAATTCTTTTTACATAATATAGTTTATCCATTATGAACAATATATAATCTTTCTCTTTTTATACTATAATCTTCTAATCCATTTAGAAAACTTATTCAAAGAAATATATGGAGATTTATATCCGTACTTTTATCTATGTAATATGGTATTAAAAGATCTATTACTCCTATTTTTATTGGTACCTTAACTTCTAAATCTGTTATATGTATTTGTACATCAAAATTTACATACTTATATGGCTCAGTTTTATGACTTATTGGGCATTGATTTCTAATCGAAACTATATGACATTCACTAGCTCTTGTATCTGTTAATATATTTGGTCCATTTATATTTTCTCTTCCAGTATAATATTCTCCTTCTATTTTCATGTCCAGCATTCCTATACAGTTTTACTTCTTTTATTTTTGTTGATTTCTTCTAACTGGTTTTTATTAAGTATTTTAAAATTTTTTGATCTTTTAATTAATTTTCCATCTTTAAATATGATATTATTAGAACATTCTCCTTCATTTAATTCTATTATTTCAGGTTTATTTTTTGTTATATTAAACTCGTATTACTCTATAATTAAACTTATTTGTTTATTTGGTTATATTATTTTACTAACATCTTTACATTCTTTATGAATTTCAATATATGATTTATTGAAATAAATATTTACATAATTTGAATTAGTAAATGTATATAAAGCTCTATATTCTATAGTCATAATTTGATCACCTTGTCGCATGATATCATTTCTATGAAGTTTAAAATGTAGTCCTAAAACTTCATTAAAATTTCTATCTTTTAATGATACACAATATTTTGGATAACATGTAAACATAATTTTTTGATATGCTAAATTTTCTTCTATTGTTCCTAAATGACTATCTTTTAAATTTATTATTCTTCCAACATGTAAAGTTATAGTTAAGGGTGAATCTATTCCTTCTCTAAATAGTGATTTAAACATTATTTGTATTCCTGGTAAATAAACATATTGGATTTTTTCACTTTGTTTTTTACTAATCTTTGTTAATAATTCTTCAACCGTATTTTTTGTTAAAATATTTAATTTATGTTGCTCATAAGTTGTCCTTACATCTATGATTTTTTCTATTTTGTGATATTCATTTATTGCTATTCTTTCTCTTTTTCAAATTTTATCAAAGACTTTTCATTTTCCCATTTTTAAATCTAGCGATAATTTTTGCAATTTTCTAAATTTGTTATTATCAAAAGTGACTTTTAATCCATATCCTTTTATTCCTTCATATTCTTGTATATTTATGTTATTACTTTCTATTTCTTCAATTTCTCTATTAAGATCCCGATCCATCTTCTGTTTTACTTATATATACTTCTTGATCATAGTATTCTTCAATATCTGATATTTCACTTAATTCATCTTTTATTTCTAAATATTCTTTTTGTAATATCATAACTTTCTTTTATCACAATCAGGGCTTATATGACCTATTTCTCCACAATTCCAACATTTACATTTACTTTTATTTTTCTTTTTATTCTTCTGTTGATTATATGAGTTATTTTTTCTTTTGTAATATCTTCTTCTAGGTTATACATATTTTTTATTAAAATTCCTAAAATTTTTAAACTTTTTATTTTTATATTTTCTTTTATTAATTATTCTTTCAATATTACATCTACATTGCACAGAGGTTTCCATATCTTCACAACATATTTTAGTTAATTTTCCTTATTTTTTCATTAATTGTCTCTGTTGACATATATATGCAAGTCTTTCAAATAAAAATTTTATTTTTGAATCTAAAGTCCTAGGTATTCCAATATTATCTCTAACATATTTTTCAAATTCTATTTTAAAATATATTCCCCATGAACCTAGTAACTTATTATAATACATGTCTTGATATACTTCTTGATTTTCATTACTATAAAATTGAATATAATAGTAATTTTTAAATTCACAAGTATATTCGTTAATTTTACACATATCACATATTGCTAAATTTATCAATTTTATTCTAGCATTATCTTTTTTCTCTTATTGATTCTTCTTCAGTATTTCTTATCCAATTTTTTTCTAAAAATTCATCTGAAATATATTCTACTAATTTTTTTTATACATTGTCTATCTGACTTGATTATTTTCGTTTGCACATTTCTTTTTATTAATGTTTTTGTATCATTGCTTATTCCTTCCCACCAATTTTTAACATCTCCTTCAAATGATACTATTAAAAAATCTATTCTTCTTTCAGTATTTTCCCATGTGTCATCTTTATTATATAAAAAGAATAATATCATTGAATCTGCCCAAATTAATAAGACTTTTTTTAGTATATGTTTTACAATTTAAGTCTAGTTTTGTCCCTCCATGATTAATTGGTTTATCATAATTATCATTTAATTCAAATCTATCTTTATATTTTTTTTCCTCTAGATGGTTGTCTATCTCTTACTTTATTATAGAATTGTCTATATGGTTTATTATATATAGGTGCATAATTTTCATCTGTATCATGTAATTCTTGTTTAGAGGTTCCTGCTGGATTAGGTCCTCCTCCAGTATTCATTAAAATTTGGTGTTCACTTATATAAGTCAGGCTTAATTGATCAAAATTTTCTATTAACAAATATAATTCTTAACTCATCTTCTTTTTCTTCTACTTTTAATTTTCCTAATTATTTTTCTCTAGATTCTTCTTCTTCTAATATTTTTGGTAATACATTCTTTCTAAATTCATCATCCATACTCCCTGCTTCTATTACTATAGTTTCTTTATATTTCTTTTTTATTCGAGTCATCTCTTTTTCTATAAGTTTTTATCTATTTTCTTGTCTTTGTTTTTATTATTTTCTTTTAATTCTCTAATATCAATTTTTTATATATTTATATCATTTCTTGTTTCTTTTACTTCATTTCTCAAATATTGTATATCATTTATTAACATTTTTATTAATGACTTTAATTCTTCCACATATTCACTTATTGACATCTTAATTTTTTATTATTTATAACTCATAGGTTAATTTGCATATTTTATCTTACTTTTTATCTATTATTTTTCTAAATATTCTCTCAACTATTTCTGGATCTACTAATTCTTTTTTTACTATAGTAAACTATTTGCTCTCAAGTCTTAATCTTTCGCATTTTAATTTTATTAATTGTCTATTATTTGATATTCTCACTCCTTCTGGTACTAACATTATATTTTGTATTTCTTCTAGTATTTTTTTTTTCCATTTTTATAAGTAATTTATTTAATTTTAAATGTGTATTATTACTTGTACTCATGCTTTTCTTTATAATATAAATTATTTTCTTCATCTTCATATATATTAATAATTTTTTCATATGTATATATATCTTTTATTTTTCCTATTATTAATTTATCAAATATTTGTTCCTTTATTTTTTTAGGAAGTTCTTTAATTATTGTTAAAGTCATTATTTTTAATCTATTATGAATAGATTTTAAAAATATATAACTACCTTTTTCTTCTTCTAAACACCAATAATTATCTATTTTTCTTATTTTAATTTTCATGATCGCTATGGCTCTGATACCAATAAAGGGGGTGCTACTTAGAGCGAACAAAAATCAAATAAATTTAGTATCTATTAAAATTCAAATACTATTTAATTTTTTAAGGACTAAAATGAAAGATTTTTATTTTTCATTAACTTATTATGTAATATTGTAAATGGGGGTATTTTCGATATCAAAATTAGCCAAATGCTATTTTGAAAAAATGACCTTTCTATTTGGGCCATTTCCATACATTTCCCTAGATCAACTCATTTGCGTCAAAAAGATGAGGAAAGAATTAAATAAGTGAAAATGACCCAAATCCCTAGTATTAAAATCCTGATTTCTAAAATTAGAAGGAATGTTTAACATATCAAAAATCAGATTTTTTATTTTATAAAAAAACATTTTAATTAATATTTTTATAAAATAAAAATTTCTCCTAACCCAAACCCTATTTCTCTTTCTCTACCGTTATCACACGACAGTAGCCTCTCCCCATTCTTGTCTCTCTCTCTCTCTCTCTCTACATTTCTCCCCCACAACGGCGGCCTTCCTCCATTCCCCTCATTTGGTGCATCACTGAGGGAGCACCGGCGCGCAGAAAGATGGCGCTGCTGTTGTCGAAGGCTGCGTAGTCCTTGCTGTAGACGGCAGTGCTGCGAATAATGAGAAACATCACCGCGTTGCTGCGGACGAAGTACAGAGGAGCGGTGAGACTGCGTTGTTGCAGCTACATCGAGGAAGTCGGCATCTGACATCTAAGATTTGCAACGCTGGGTAGGCACGGTGTAGATGCGATTCAGATCGCGACGACGGCGACGTGAGGCTGCAGAAACCCCAAACTCAGTCTGTCTATCTCACCTCTCTCGTCGCCGTCACGAGCAGCGCATAAGGCGAAGGGAAGATATGCAGTGGTGGCGATGGCTGAATCGGGGTTGGGATTTTTTTGTTCGGTGTGGTGGCTTTGCTGGATCCAACGATGGCAGAGGTAACGTTGGATATGGTGGTGTTGTGGTTCTGATGGTGGCAGTGGTGGTGAACATCGTGGTGTTTGATGTAGGGTGATGGTAGTGCCGACAACGGTGTTGGAGGGTGATTGGTTGGTGGTGGTCAAAGATTAATTTGTTAATTGTGACTACTAAATTGGTTAATATGTGACTAATAAATAATACGTGACCAATAAGATAAATTGTGACCTAAAAAATTAATAATTTGTGACCTATAGTATTTATCATCCGTGACCTATAAATAAATTATAATGTATAAATTTTTGATTTGTGACCAATGAACAAATTGTAACCTATAAAATTTTTGAATTGTGACCGTAAAATAATTTGTGATATAAAATTTTTGATTTGTAACCAAAAAATAATAAGTGATGAAGTAAATCGTTAATTTATGACCTAAAAATTAATAATTTGTGACCTATAGTATTTAAGATCTGTGACCTATAAATAAATTGTAACGTATAAATTTTCGATTTGTGACCAATGAACAAACTGTGACCTATAAAAATTTTGAATTGTGACCGTAAAATAATTTGTGACATAAAATTTCTGATTTGTGACAAAAAATAATAAGTGATGAATTAAATCGTTAATTTGTGACCAAATTATATAAATCTGTGACTTAAATATATTAAATTACTAAATTAATTAATTAATTAATTAAATTATAAATAATTTTTAATAAAAATCTGATTTTTGAAATTTGAAACTTATTTTCTTATTTTTGAAATGCGCCATAATTAATTTATTAGTTATGAAATTTTTCCATTAAATAATAATTCAAAATTTTTTTCGAAACGAGGACCGTTTACATCTTAGATCTCTCTTCTCTTGTCTTCTTCCTTTCATTCATGAAGCACTCTTTTATCCTTCTAATATTTTTATTCCTGGATACTTTTGCATCTTTTCTCACAAGTTTCAATGTATTTATGAGGTGACATGATATTGCTAGGTTCAAGTCTAGTACATGCACGGAGATACGCGTTAAAAAGAAGACTCATGTAATAAAAAATATAAAGTCGAAGCTATTTGTATCATGAATTAACATATAAATTGGAAAAACAAGAGTTGATGGGAGTTTGGAAGAGTAAAATTCAAATTATGACACGCTCAAACACAATACGTGTTAGACAAGTAGATATAATATAAATCAGTTCACGTGGATCGTAAATATGAGGGGAGAGTAAATAGAAATCAACTAAATTTCAATATGACATTCGAAGTTGATTGTGATTGTCTATTTCAGTCTACTGTTTTTCAAATGATATTCTTATAAGATTGGTTTTATACGAGTTTGGAT
The DNA here is from genome assembly GCF_002742605.1 of Olea europaea var. sylvestris. NCBI lineage: Eukaryota > Viridiplantae > Streptophyta > Magnoliopsida > Lamiales > Oleaceae > Olea > Olea europaea. The sequence continues at coordinate 512,271 of NC_036237.1, forward strand.
GATGAAGATTTTTGAGTATATGAAAAATATTTGACCCATTTTATACCAAGAAAAGCTGAAGGTTTCCACAAAAGAAAAAGGTAAATGCAATCGTTCTCATCATTATCATTCATCAAAGTGCTGGGATGCATACATGAATGTTAATGGAGAATCCAACAAGTTAATCATTAAAGGATAAAGTTGTATGTACAGGACAACTCTTCACAGGGGCTTTACAGGACCCTCATTGGCCCCCCTGGAGCATAGTCCAGTGGTGTAAAGGATAGGAGTGAGATTATCTCACGCCTTGCTGACAGTCGCAGTGTGAGAGTTCGATTCCCGAGACATGAAATTGGATTCCTTATAAGCGCAGTGTAGCAGTGAGGCCCACTTAAAAAAAAAAAAGCGGCAAGCCCCTCTCATGTGTGTTGTCTGGCAGGGGCCTATGTACGTGCAGCATGTTTCATCATTAAAGCCTCCAAAAAATCCAGTCTCTACATATCATTTTCTCTCTCAATTATTGCAAAACCCTCCCATCTCTCACACTGTCTCAATTATTGCAAGATTAGCGCTACAAATACATAAACATATACATAGGGTACTGTGCCTCTCTCTTTTAAATACAAATTGGGAAAATTACTTTATTGGTCCTCAATATTAATTATTAGATTTGGAAGTTAGTCCTTTACTTTTAAAAATGAAACCGAAATTGAGGCCCAAACTTTGATTATAATTGCATATTCAATTTTCAAACACAAAAACCAAGGACGGATGTGGCCGGGGGGGGGGGGGGGGGGGGGGGGGGGGGGGGGGCGAGCTGGGCTGTAGTCCCCATCCACAAGGCCCAAAAAGAAATTTTTTGTTAAGGAATTTTTCATTTTTTTCTAATAAAAATAGTTTTTTTATGTGTAATTTTTTTTTCGTGTATTAGCTCGATTTGAATTTTTGTAACCCGATTTTGGATCCAATCCTAAATTCGTCCATGACAAAAATTATTTATACCCTCATTAGGTGGATATGTGTTCCTCATGAAATATGCATCACTTCGAATTTTTTACACAAGCTAAAATTTATAAACATAATCAAGTTTCATAAAGGTTACATGAAAGCTGCGTGAAATATTTATTAGAAATTTGAATACTTTCCATGCAATCATTGGAAAGTTGAAGGTCAAATTACTACTCAATTAATAGATTGAGATAGAACGGTGTGATTTTTGCTGCTTTTTTTTTTTTCTCGATTATTTTACATCTTTCTGTATTTTCCTTTTGTATTTCTTATAGTTTATAACTAATATGTCGGTACATGTTGCATAAATAAATATATAAAACTTTTCTATTAATTAATATTTTTTCCCCTGAACTAAAGGCTTGTTTGCTATTGATTTTGAAAATTGATTTTTTGACCGTTACGAGAAAAGTTGGGACCATTTGTAAATGGAGAAGTCAAAAAATACGGTTAGAATAGTGAAGTAATGATCAAAAAATCAATTTTTTGAGGTGAAAAATCGCTCTCAAACAGACTCTAATAAAGTCAGGTCAATTGGTGATATGCCAAGGAACCTATAAATTGCTCCACCAGCAAACTAACATTTCACACCAAGTAAAAGTCTAAATTGCCCCGTCCAACATAAATTTTAAGCGGAGCCTCTGTTCGTATATAGTTTATAAATTGGTCTATTAATTCAAACAAATTTAAATCCTTATTCACACATATTCATTACTATTTCTGTTATTAACTTATTATATCTATTAATAAATTAACCTATTAATTGGGTCTGCCTAATAATTGTTTCGGATCTGTCCGTTTTCACGTGGGTCGGAATGAAACGTCATCGTTATGCCACGTCATCCGTCTTAGCTGTATACGTCAACTAGGGCAAGTCACCCACATATTGCACGCCACAATTTCCTTAATTTTTTATTCAAAATAATTAAATTAACTGTTTCACAAATATCTGAAATTTTGGATTTGCTATTTACTTCCCATCAAGTGAATATTTTATAAACAAAATAGCATATTACAGAAAATATTTTTGAAATGTCATGTCATAACTGTTGGTTTTCAAGCTTGATGACTAAGAATGAGTACGAGCAAAAACTTTCGGTATCTCTGTGTCCTCGTTGCCCCTACAATACCTAATTTAGATGCGTGAGACTAAAAATTGAAAAATTATGTAAAAGTGAACCTAGATAATGATAAAAAAAAAAAAAAAAAAAAAAAAACTTTGTATTTATAGATATAGGTAGTACACTCCTAGTAAAATTAAATAAATTGAGTATCCTTATCTTTAGGATTCCTACCTGAAATGGATGTTGTGTTTGTACTGCAATTATAAAATCAATCGTTATTGGATGAGAATAGGAGTGTAAAGATAGGTCCTCGTAGGAGTTGCGAATTGATGAGAAGTGCAAGGCTAGGAGAGGGCAATTGGAAATAAAAGTCTATTTAGGTCAGGGGATATTGTATGATGTAAACGTTCATACCTCGACAGATACAGAATATCCTCGACATGGTCATACTCGAGCATAGTCGGCACAGAAAGTGACGAGAGCAAGCACCATGAGGTCGGGTAAGGTCCTGGGGGGGAAGTTCGTTTGGAAGGGTTCGAGAAGAGGAGTCATCGAGGAAAAAGATCGGGTTTTATGCATGACAAAATGTATCATTCATTTGAATTTCTCATAATTGAGTATGAGAATGAATCATGATCAAAGCGATCGATGAAAAAAAATATACTAAAGAAGATGCACTATAAAATTATTTATTTTCTTACTAAAGCTTTGCCAACCAAGAGAAATGCCGAAACAGTTTCTCAAATGAGTTTCGTCGATTAATGCTAGGTAATAGGTAATATTCGGTGCATGAAATGACAGGCCACCTTTGTCTATTAATAATAATGCTGAGTTGGTAGATGCATATATAAGACCACATAAATTATTCAAGGATATTACGTATGAAATCATTAAAAACGTGTAATGGCCATTTATAAAGTTTCCGATATTCAAAAACATTAATATGGATGTCTTTTGAATTTAGACGCAAAAGTTTGCCATCACATTTTGTTATATAATGTAAATGTCAAGTTATGGAGTTTTAGGATAGTCATCAATAATTTATCTTTTTCGGATTACTTGAACTCTTTTAATTGAAAAAGAAAAAAAAAAAGGTTGAATCCTAACCTTTAGGGCCCTCACCGTCCCGTCTCTGGAGTATCGTGAGGGAGGTAAATCGCGATATTTGTCCCAACAAGCTAGAAAATAAGAGTTTGCTCGTACACTGGTACCCACAAAGAATCCAATTCCATCGATAATTTATCACTTGAATGGAGACCGGTTTATGCATATGTCCAAATCCAATTAGGGTTCCCCTAGTCTTTGGTTATTGAGTTGAGACGTATTTTTGACAGTTTTATATTTCAAAAAATCGATGTTTTCTTCTTTGTTTAGAAAAAGTAGAAAGGCAAGTCAATCTCGAGCTGAATGATAATACAACGATATTGACTACGTTATTGTTTTATCTTTCCTAAAAACTAAAGAGATTGCTATTTCTTAATTTAAAATTAAATCGAGCAATTTATATGCCTACGTTTCTGTAGCCGTGACTGCTGGTCAATTGCCCATGGGTCAAAATGAAATACCGTTCAAAATTGGCCGTCTTCTTTCTATTTTTCGAAATCATTATCTAAAACCTAAGTTTGAATAATGTTATTGATGAATAGTCGTGCTGAGTTGTCAATCATCACAATTTAACAAGACAATAAGGCCACATTTACACTCTTTAATGAATTAATGGGTCATGATCACATTGACAACGAGACAATGACCCCACACAATTGAAAGAAATTTGCTATTTGTACTCTAATTTTTGACACTTTGATTGTTGTCAAATGTCAATTGAATGAAAAAATTATTTGAAATTTAAACTGTCCAATAGAATAATGACACATGACAAAGTGTAAACTAAATTGTATATCATAGTGTACGTGTAGCGATGTTCCAATTGAAAATGAGACACTTATTCCCATTGTTAACGTTACACTCTCGCCGTTACATAATCACATAATCGTTTATTAAATTAACAAATTCATTTGTACATGTATTTTTAATATTTAATTATATCTAATTCTGCAAATACGGTCTAAATATATTTTGCGTGGACATATCGTTTATTTAATTAACAAAATTATCTTGCTCGTTTAATCTCAAAGCGTGTTCGATCGTGCTTTGGCTAATAAAATTTTCAAAACCCAAGCTCTATAATAACATGAAGGATAATTTTGCAAATTTGGACATAAGGGCATGTTCGGTCCTTTCCATTATCATTCCTGAATATCAAACGTGAGGTGTTTCAAATATTTTCAATCCACCGTCCAACTTTACTCTGCTCAAGTATATTTTCTCTGTGTTCAAATGTATTCATAAAGGCCAAACAAACAACCCCCAAGACTTTAATCAATTTGCAATTGAGCATATACTGTAACCAGCTGGCATATTCTTGGTGAGCAGGTCAGCATTACTTTCACTACGTGGGTGACCGGACCCAAATTTAAAATTATACACGCATTTTCTCTTTCTCTCTATTATTAAATTTTAATCATTTGACTTTAGGGAAAATTGCAGCAACAGTCCCTAATCTTTTCAATTTTTACAATCTTTATCCTAACCCACAATTTATGTCAGCGAAAGTCCCTAACCTTTCAAAAATATGCAAATGGAGTCCAAGAGGATGGAAACCATCTATTTAACAATTAGTTAACCAAAAAAACTTGTTTTGACCAAATTTGATTATGTGCTTGTTTGGTATAGATTTTGATAATTAATTTTTTGACCGTTAGAGATAAAGTGGATCCTACTTGTGAGAAAAAATTTCAAAAATGACGACTTAAATAGTGAAATAACTGTAAAAAAAAATGATTTTAACTGACTTAAAAACTCTACCAAATAAGCTCTAGGGCAAAACGGTAACTTAGTTAATTCTACATCATAAAAAACCAAACAAAATCAGGAAAAAAACAAAACATACCTCATCTTCCACCCCGCAACACCCAAACCAATCAAAATCGTCTCTCTTTTTCTTCTCCGACATGCCTACCAGAAATAGCACTGCCACCACCTTCGACCTATACTACCACCACTGTTCCCGTCAACATCTCTTACTACCAGTTCTGGCACCCTCTATTGCCACCTTCTAGCCACTCCGCATTTGCCAATGTACATTTGAAAATAAACCAAGAAAACTCACATAATGCTTGAAAATCAAACCGAGAAAACTCACCTACTATCGTACGGCTGCCGTCGTTGCCATCGACATGGTGCCGCACCTAAATCGATACCACCACCACCATCTCAAATGCCAGTAGCATCTACAACAAAAATCCACAACCAAGAGTAAAATAATTGTTAAACCCTGTGCAATTTCGAAACCTCTCCAAATCCAACAAAACTACTATCGTCTACTGTTGATTTCAAAATCGACACCAAAGATCTAACAATTGGATGCCCATCAATCGTCACCATCACTAGTATTTGTCAAATCCCTACACAATTACCGCCCCTTCCAATGAAATGGGACCTCAATACGCTGGTAAACCTCAAAAATCAAATTATGTTCATACTTCAGATCTGGTAAAGGTCACAGGTGTTGTGATTCAGAAAAAAGAAGTGCCAGAGACTACTAGCGCCCCTATTGCTACAAGCTCTCACATCACCAAATCCTTAGTCTCATCGTCTGGTGATGCGTCACAAGAAAGATGTCTATCAGATTTGGCAGAATATTCAGGCAGGAGAAATTCTGTAGCAGACAACATCCTGGCTGACACACAAAAGAGTCTCATGGCTAATGATTTTGGGGATTTCAATGTCAACAATAAGCAAAATGACTGTTGTCCCGTGGATGCCAACAGTAGTAGTTCAAATCCAGAGTCTTTGCAGTTTGATGGAGAACACATTCTTCAGGAACAAACGTCTCTTAAAGAAGAGTTTCCTCCATCTCCCTCTGACCATCAAAGCATTTTAGTTTCCTTATCATCGCGGTGTGTTTGGAAGGGAACTGTCTGTGAAAGGTCCCATCTATTTCGTATTAAATACTATGGAAACTTTGACAAGCCACTGGGCCGATTTCTGCGGGATCATTTATTTGATCAAGTGCTCTCTCTCTCTCTCACACCCCTAACATAGTAACATGCACACACTTACTTTCTAAACACTGACAAATTCAATACTCGTATCTATTACATAGGAACATCATAGATTTGTACGAGACTAAGGTGTCTTTCTTTCTCGACAGAGTTATAGATGCCGCTCATGTGAGATGCCCTCGGAAGCTCATGTTCAGTGTTATACTCATCGACAAGGTACCCTTACAATTTCAGTTGAGAAACTGCCAGAAATTTTATTGCCGGGCGAAAGGGAAGGAAAGATTTGGATGTGGCACAGGTGCTTGAGGTGTCCACGTGCTAATGGCTTCCCCTCAGCAACTCGAAGAGTTCTGATGTCTGATGCTGCTCGGGGGTTGTCCTTTGGGAAGTTTTTAGAGCTAAGCTTTTCAAATCATGCAGCTGCTAGCCGGGTGGCAAGTTGTGGCCATTCTTTACATAGAGACTGTCTTCGGTTTTATGGGTATAATATCTTGTTCAGTTTTTTTATACATTGACTATAGTTTACATGTTTTGAATCTGTATTCATGTTTACTGACACTCCAGCAAACTCTCAACATATGTGGGCTTAATTACTTTAAGATGTATCATACTTGGGTTCATTGACATGAGCTACACTGGTCAATGAACCATACTTGTTCAATTGAGCTATCACATCGCGTCCTTTTGGATGGCTAACTGTTGCAGAAACATTCTCAGAAACAGCCTGATAGATAGTTTTCTTTTTTCTGGTCAATCCATTATGGTTGCCTTTCATTATGTTACTTGCAGATTTGGTAAGATGGTTGCTTGCTTTCGTTACGCATCAATTGATGTTCACTCAGTCTACCTTCCTCCCGCCAAACTTAATTTCAACCATGAGAGTCAAGAGTGGATACAGAAAGAACTGAATGAGGTGGAAACAGTATAGTTATCAATTTCCATTCTTGTGAAATCACACAGCATATACTTAACTATCTAAATCTAATAGGTAGCTGGCCGGGCTAAGCTTTTGTTCTCTGAAGTGCAAAATGCTCTTTGCCATTTGGTAGAGAAGAAATCTGGGTCAGATTTACTTAATAGTGGCATGAAAGTACCTGAATCAAGTTGTCAGCTAGCAGATTTGGAAGGGGTGTTGCAGAAAGAGAAAGCTGAGTTTGAGGTGCAATTTCAATTTTTAATGTTGTGGCTTTCTTTTGCATACTAGATGCCATGGAGTATACATATTCAATCCTTCGCTATATTTCGATGAAGCAGAGAACCTATTTTCCTATACCCTTATTCCTGGCAGAGTTTAGGCGGAAAAGAATGATCTCTTTTGTGTTGAATAATGAACCAATCCATGTGGCAGGCAAAGTAAAGATGTAATAATCATATTCTACCACTTATCTCCCTTTTTAAGAACCTATGCGGCCAGGAAAAAATAATGAAAATCAATTAATTCTCCCATCACACCCCCTACCCCCCAAATCTGCCAGAGTAATCAGAAATATCAATGCTGATGATCAGAAGGTACATTTTCTTCTGAATTTGCATGGTATACGTTCCCATAATATTAGCTTGATTATAATTCTTTCCCGATATAATAAATACCCTTGGTCTTTTGAACTTAGACTAGCTTAGAATAGTTCTGATCCAAATTAATCTTTTTATTTTTTAAATTTTTTTGGAGATAAAAAAGATTGAAACTCTGTTCAATCCAGTTTAGCTCATATAAATCATAAATGGTTGAGATTTGGAAAAGGTTTTGAGATACATTGGTGCGAGCACCTGACAAGGAAAAATATATACTTTTGGACGCATATACAACTTCTGTTGAACCCACTTCTTACTCTAAATACTACATTCAAGCCAGAATTAGTCTGGATAACTAAAAAAAAATTAGTTAGCAGAGTAGGCTAAAAGAATTTTAACCATACTAATTCCTACCGAATCCAAATTAAAAGTTTTCCAAGGACTGCCTTATGCAAGCAAAACTGAACTGGTAAAGAAAACTTTTGAAGTCAAACCATGTTCTAGATGGAATCTCTGCTTCTAATATGCTAATGATTTGGCAGGAGGCACTCCAGAGAATTTTGAATAAAGAGGCCAAAAAGGGCCAACCAGCCATTGATGTTCTTGAGCTCAATCGACTGCGAAGACAGCTTGTCTTCCAATCTTATATGTGGGACCACCACCTCATATATGCAGCCAGTTCAGATGACAAGAACCAACAGGATGATGCCTTCAATACAGAACCCGTTGAGAAACGCCCTCCCCCTCGGGTTGATGGGAATCTTGTCGGTTCCAATGTTTCAGTTAAGACGTGTGACTATTCTGATGTTGTTCTTTCAGATGCGAAACATGGAAAAAACCAAGATCTAGGGTCAAGAGATAGCTACAAGAATTATTATAAAGTTTGTGGTCAAAGAACTGATGTAGCTACTAACTTTAATCATGAAACTGAAAACCCATTAACATCCTTTGCCGGGACAAAGGCCTATGATGAATCCAACCTTCTGGAATCGGATGCTACTGTTCGTAGAGCCGTCTCGGATGAGCAATTCCCTACCGTGGCAAGTTTATCAGATACCCTTGATGCAGCTTGGACCGGTGAAAATCACACAGGGATTGGATTCCCCAAGAATAATACTATTTCTGAATTAGTTGATGCAGATTCTTCAACCTCCATTGGAGTGGGAGCAAAACTGGATGTCGGAGACCATGGAGAGGATTTGAACTGGTCTAAGGTGTCTCCTTCACCTCCTGTGTTATCTGCCAAGGGCTCTGATACTATGGAAGATAGTATGAGCTGGTTATGTATGCCGTTTATAAGCTTCTATCGGTCATTAAAGAAAAACTTTTCAGGGGCTGCTCGGAAAATTGACACACTTAGTGATTACAATCCAGTCAGAGAGTTGGAACTCCGAGGTGGGGCTAGCTTACTCTTGCCTGTAGGAGTTAATGATACAGTTATTTCAGTGTATGATGATGAGCCCACGAGTATTATATCTTATGCACTTGTTTCTCCTGATTATCTTTTCCAAGTGTCTGATGATCTTGAGAGACCAAAGGACACTACAAACTCAATGATTGGTATGCAGTCCCTTGATTCTGCTAATTTCCAGTCCTTCTCTTCTATTGATGATATAACGCACGAGTCCTATAGAAGTTTCGGTTCTGGAGATGAAGGCATCTTATCTCTGTCTAGTTCTTGTAGTTCCTTGCCTTTGGATCCCCTCTCATATACAAAAGCTTTGCATGCCAAGGTATCTTTTGAGGGTGAAGGACCCCTTGGGAAAGTGAAATATACAGTTACTTGTTACTATGCAAAGAGTTTCGAAGCCTTGAGGAGGATTTGCTGTCCATCTGAGGTGGATTTCATTAGGTCTCTTAGCCGGTGTAAGAAGTGGGGAGCACAAGGAGGCAAGAGCAATGTCTTTTTCGCAAAAACCATGGATGAACGATTTATTATTAAGCAAGTGACAAAGACTGAGCTGGAATCATTCATCAAGTTTGCCCCTGGGTATTTTAAATATCTTTCTGAGTCAATCAACTTTCGGAGTCCAACATGCCTGGCCAAGATCCTAGGAATGTATCAGGTATTTCTAACTGAATCTAAATTTCACAAAACTAATTTCTCTTTATTCATGTTGCCACATTTGAGTATTATGCAGAGGTTTGCTACCTATTAACAAATGTGTGGTATTGGTCTGCGCAATTTACCTCATTTGCATGTCAAATGATAATGGTCGTGTCCTTGTAATTGTTGTATATCTCTATACTTGCACCATTTTGCATTTCAACAGTTACACTCATCGTCATTCTCTTTCTGATTTTATGTTGAAAAGGTAATGACCAAACATCTTAAAGGAGGGAAGGAATCAAAAATGGATGTACTCGTTATGGAGAATCTTCTGTTTGGAAGAAATCTGACTCGGCTTTATGATCTCAAAGGATCCTTGAGATCTCGGTATAATCCTAATTCTAGTGGAAGTAATAAGGTTTTGCTGGATCAGAACTTGATCGAAGCAATGCCTACGTCACCCATTTTTGTTGGAAATAAAGCGAAGAAATTTTTGGAAAGAGCAGTCTGGAATGATACTACTTTTCTTGCTGTAAGTTTCCATCTTTCTCTACTTTTTATTGACGTACCCAGTTACTACAACATTTAATGGCTTTGGTTGGATCTTAATAGTTCACTTTGCAGCAAGCAGATACACTTAAAGTTGGCATAGAATATCTTCTGTGAATGCACATAAATTTTAAACTTGGGATTGAACTGATTTCGGGGAACTTTTAAGATCAAGATATTCATGTACTTGCATTAACTGTTATTTTGACATCTGATGGCAGTTAAGATATTTATTGATGGAAATTGATTTTTGGATTGGCCATGTTTGGCCTAGCTTAAATAACATGTTACTCTTAGAAATCAATAACATTCTTGTTTCCAAGTTCGATCACTAAAAAAAATCTATTTTAAGACTTAGCCCTTGTTTGATTCTCATTCTTTGAAAAAAAAAATATATTCTTAAACAGCGTTTTAACACCATTTCAACCATATATTATTTAATAAAATAATATTACACGCAAATCCAAAATTTTTCCTTATTTTTTAAACACACATTTTCCATCAATATGCTATTCAAAAATTCATTCTTATCAAAAGAATGGGGCTCAAACAAGGGCTTAGGAGTAAAAATTTTAAGCCCAGGCAAACATCTGTGAGGCATCAGTTTTATGCCATCCTTCGTCTCTTTGTTCCCAAAGCCCCTTTCAACCTTACCTGCCCGTCCAACTCTCTATCACGCTTAAGGCTTCATATTAACTTTTAGATTTGCCTTTCATCTGTACTTACAATGGTTGAATTAACACCTGCAGTCAATAGATGTAATGGATTATTCGCTACTGGTTGGGGTCGATGAAGAGAAGAATGAACTTGTTCTTGGGATTATTGACTTCATGAGACAGTATACATGGGACAAGCACCTCGAGACATGGGTGAAGGCATTGGGCATCCTTGGTGGACCCAGAGATGCTTCACCGACAGTAATTTCCTCAAAGAAGTACAAAAAGAGGTTCAGGAAAGCGATGACTGCCTATTTTCTGATGGTTCCAGATCAATGGTCACCTCCCACAGTAGCTCCTAGCAAGCCTCAAACGGATCTATGTGAAGAGAATGCATACTCTGCTGAGTAATCCCCTCCTAGGTTATCAATGTTTTTGCAATTCTTTTTAATTTTTCACTCAAATTCTATTGGAAGAAGCCTTATCCTTTTGGATTCTCTTTTCAATGAGTATTCATATAGTCAGAAGATAGAAAACAATGCTGTTATTGCCATAGAAATTAAAATTATACCTACCCAGAAAGATTTTGTACAATATATATATATATATTTTTTCACCTATAATTCAAGTTGTACATGAACTGCAATATATTGGTGCAGTTCTAGCGTAATGTATAACCTTCCAAAAAAAATTCTATTTTCTTTTCTTTTTTAAATTTTCTTATCAGATTGATGGAACATTTTTTCTGCACTCACTTAAATGATTCTTAGCTTTCGTAAAATGATGGACTAGGGATTGATGTGGTCATGCATGCGTACACCTGCTGCAATTTGAGCTCTATCAGACCAGAACTATACGTAGATTTTGGAAATTTGAGCTGTCAGTATGTACTTTTCAATCACACGTTCTCTAGAAGCATTAGGTTATAGAATTTTCTCTCTCAAAGTTCAAGCGGATACAATCTGTAGTGTTGCTGTTTGAACTTTGAAAGTGAATGATTTTAAAAATAAAAATCTTGTTATATACATATGAGTGCAAGACAAAGACAGATACAATCACATCTACATACGCATATTAATTACTTTATTTAATATTATTTGTAAAACACGTTTGTTTGTCTTGTTCAGCACCTACTCGATCCCATCCCAACATCTCTGAAGAAGCTCAATAATCTCAATGTCTCTGCAATTAAACATCACACATTCACCACTCAATCATGTTGTATGAGCACTACAAGCATGGCATAATTAGACAAAAACAATTGTTGAT
>NC_036237.1:533995-554206 GCF_002742605.1 Olea europaea var. sylvestris
TAACCCACAATTTATGCCAACGAAAGTCCCTAACCTTTCAAAAATATGCAAATGGGGTCCAAAAGGATGGAAACCATCTATGTGCTTGTTTGGTAGAGATTTTGATAATTAATTTTTTGATCGTTAGAGATAAGGTGGATCCTACTTGTGAGAAAAGACTTCAAAAATGACGGTTTAAATAGTGAAATAACGGTAAATAAAAAAAAAAAGATTTTAATTGACTTAAAAGCTCTAGGGCAAAACGGTAAATTAGTTAATTCCACATTATAAAAAACCAAACAAAATCAGGAAAAAAACAAAACATACCTCATCTTCCACCCCGCAACACCCAAACCCACCCAACCCAATCAAAACCGTCTCTCTTTTTCTTCTCCGACATGCCTACCAGAAATAGCACTACCACCACCTTCGACCTATACTACCACCACTGTTCCCGTCACCATCTCTTACTACCAGTTCTGGCACTCTCTATTGCCACCTTCTAGCCACTCCGCATTTGCCAATGTACATTTGAAAATAAACCAAGAAAACTCACATAATGCTTGAAAATCAAACTAAGAAAACTCACCTACTATCGTACGGCTGCCATCGTCGCCATTGACATGGTGCTGCACCTAAATTGATACCACCACCACCATCTCAAATGCCAGTAGCATCTACAACAAAAATCCACAACCAAGAGTAAAATAATTGTTAAATCCTGTGCAATTTCGAAACCCTCTACAATTTCGAAACCTCTCCAAATCCAACAAAACTACTATCGTCTACTGTTGATTTCAAAATTGACACCAAAGATCTAACAATTGGATGTCCATCAATTGTCACCATCACCAGTATTTGTCAAATCCCTACACAATTACAATCGAATCTCATAAAATCGAAAAATGAAAATCAAAACTACTACAAAGTTTCAATAGATATATGAAAATTTTTTTTTGACTTGGGTCGAAAGTGAATTTTACCAACGCTGAAATGGTTTTTGGTTGGGGATGGTTCGAAATGGAGCGTGGTGTGAGGTTGGAAGGTGGTGGCTGTGGTCGTGGGCAATGCTGCGGCTTCTTGGTTGTTGTCAACGGTCAGACATGGCTGGAATTTTGTGTCGTTGGTTAGAGAAGATGAAGATGGTTGGTTTTTTTGTCAATATTTTATAAATACACAAATTATCATTATACCCATTTCAATTTGGTCAAAAATCACTTTTCTTTGTCAACTAATGATTTTATGGACGGGTTCTGTCCAAATGAACTCCAAGTGCATATTTATCAAAGGTTAGGAATCTTTGCCGGCTCAAATTGAAAGTTAGGATAAAGTCTAGAAAAATTGAAGATATTAGGGATTTCCTTGATTTTACTATCAAACCTAATTGCTTGATTTTATTATCAAACTTAAATTAGAAAGACTAATTACTCATCTCATCTGACGTGTATTGGATAAATTTATGCGTGTCAATCATTGACAACTAGCAATTTGTTTATTAATTTCACCGTAGCAATGAGCAAGTTGTTGAATTTTTAGCCCTCATTTTATTATCATTTAAATTCCATTGGGCATAATTCCAGTTCGTAACAAACTTAAATTTCTACATATTTCAAATACTTCTCGTACTAACAAAGAAAGAAAATAATGATGGTTGTATGTACACGACTGAAAATGTCTAAATTATATCATTGTATGTGCTCTATCATGCTGGATACGAAACGAATCACCTAAGAAGATAACCCAAAAAAAGTGTAAATCTATCAATAAAAATGACAACAAATTCAAATATTCTTAATTAGGCGACGCACAATAAATGATAAAATACTTCGTATACACATTGAATACTGGGGATTTTGATTTTAATTTTGTTGAACAAATTCTAGCATGGTAAATACAGATTTACAAAAAAAAAATACGACTCTTTTTGTTTTCAGTCCGCGATTGAAATATATAAGTATCCAAAATTGATCATCGAGGACCACAGTATCTAGCAACCCTAAATTTTTGAATGTTATATAAATATATATATATATATATTATTTTTTATTTTTAATAAAAAACTTGCATATTTTTCATACTTGAAGAGAAAAAGAAAAAGAAGACACCGCAATAATTTCAATTGGTGAAACTCGTAAATAATAATAACGTCTCAATTTGAATTGCCATATTCCTAGTTGTATGTAATTAGACCAATCATCATCTTTAAAAAACCCTTAAATGCACACAAATACATAATTTTCTCCTATTTTTTTGTGGACGCAGTCGCCGGAGCTTTGTTTCTTGCCCTTTTTGCTCTCCTGATCTGTGCATACCGTAAACTCTCGCATTCTCCGCTTCTTCTCCTTCGACGCTTGATTTAATTCCTTTCTTTTTTATTTACATGTAACAATCTTTCTCTCATTGTTTGCATCTAGAGGCACTTTTTTTTTTTTTTTTGATGCAATTACGATTATTTTTTGTTTTTTCTGGTTCTGTAGAGCTTATGGAATTCAGTCTCATCGTAGTCAATTGATCTTTGAAGTTTTTTTGCAGTGACAGGTAAGGATTGGAGAGAAGAATTTTTGTGTATGTACGCTTGAAGACGGTCTGCGGAGCTTTCTAGGTTGGTGGTGCGGAGCGGACCTGTGATCTGAATTTTAAGCAATTTTTTTGTTTTGTTTTGTTTTATGTACAATTGAGACTGTCAAAGCCCGGGTCTGAGGCTCGGGATTCGAAGTATGGCGCCGGGAAACGATCAGCAACAGATTCGGATCAATGTGGAGTACAACTGCAGCGGAAACTATTTGCAGAAATTCAGGCTTTACGAGACTCGCTCGGTATGGTTATATATGCGAATAAGTTAGATTCTTTTCCACTTCCTTATGTGTGATTTTGTTTTTTTGTTGGGTTTCCTTTATTGATATATGGATTTTTTGTTTTGATGGATTATGGACACGAATTTATGATCTTTTTATATGTTTTTGGTTGTTTTTAAATGCCGGTCGTCATTTGGATTTTAACTAACAAAAACAGGAACGAGCTTCTTCCAGTTCATTTGAATTTTGAATTTAGGGCTCGGAATCAACATTAATTGCTCTGAAGTTTTAGAGTAACGAAAGATGAAGATGATGATGATTGAGTCTGCGGTAACAATGTTGGTAATGAGTTCCACTTTCTATGAGAAAGCCATTTAAAAAGATTATATAGGTTCACCTACAGGCTGACCTGCCCTTAAGTACATTTCTATTGTATGAGAGATAACCGAAAGTTACACAACTTCTGAAAGATTAAATTGAAATTGATGTTGGTACGACAAGCAAGTTTTATCAATATGTTGGGAATTGGGATGAATGTAGTAGTAGTAGTAGTACATATTGAGCTATGGTACAGGACTACGAAGGTTGTGGGAGAAAAAAAATTTAGTGATAGGAACCTTTGTTCATCTCTTGCTCAAAACCATAAAAAAGTAACATTAACAGAGCATTTAAGGATTTGCAGGTTGTGCATGTCATGTATGTAGAAGGATTCTTGTGTGCGTCATATCTATAGACATTATTAGACACGTTTCAATCACTTTGAATGCGTTCACATTGATGTCATTAAATTAAAGGTCTAACGTTCTTGTCTTGAGTGCTTATTTAACATTCTTTAAACAAATCTTTGGCATGTATAGAACACTCATTTGATCTGATAATAGATACTCGATGATAATGGTATCTGCTTTTTCGGCTGTACTTCCCCCCTTAGCTTCTCTCTCATGCAGTTCTTTTTCCATTTATTGCTAGTCTTATTCCTCATCTTCTTGCACAAGTAGTCCGTAGATGATACATTTTTATGTACTACTTCACTTAAATTACTCATATATTCTTGATGCAACAGAACTTTTATATGATTGGACGAGACAAACATAAAACTTTCTGGAAGGTCTTGAAGATAGACAGATCAGAACAGTCTGAGCTAAACATCACTGAAGACTCTACAACATACTCAGAAATTGAATGCTACGACCTCGTGGAAAGAATTCATGAAGGAAACAAGTCTACAGGTGGACTGAAATTTGTCACCACCTGCTATGGGATCATTGGTGGGTTATATCTTCAATATTTTTTTGCTTTCTCAATCTGCCTACTTTAGTTATCATTAAAAATGAAATTCCATTTTATGATATCAGAACTCATGGTTATTCTTTCTACGATGTTAGGTTTCGTAAAATTTTTGGGACCTTATTACTTGCTGCTTATCACAAAAAGAAGGAAGATTGGAACAATATGTGGTCAGGCAGTATATGCAATTGCCAAGAGCGAGATGATTCCCATTCCCAGTTCTACAGTGCAATCAAATATGGCTTATTCTAAGAATGAGAACAGGTCTTTTGTCAATCCACATGTAAATGTAAAGTGTCAGCGATACTTTTGAGAAGACAATAAATAAAATTTAATGTGCCTGTTATATTTTTTATCCAGATGAGCATCATCTTCTCAAGTGTAAAAGGTTCTTTTGTTTATATTTTTATTTTTAGATATTGGTTTGTGTTTTAGCATCGCACACCAGTTCCATACTGTGGAGGTAACCTCTGTACCTTTTTATGGGTGCAACCTTCATTGTAATTCCAGTGTCATGTTATACATTAGTGTTCACCTATCTTTTCGTTAGGTAAAGTAGAGAATGAATCAATCACATAGTCTAATTGAAGTATATTGAGTATTGCTCTCAATCTGTCCTCTGTAGTTAGATTGATCATAGTGTCCATTGCCAGTATTTTTCCAGCAAATGTGCAGGGGAAAACCACACTGATGTTGTGATGTAAATTTATGTTGAATGAGACAAGGTATTACCAGGGTGTATCAGGGGGGAATATATTGCCTTTTCTAAATTCTATTAGATTTTCACTTCTGTAAATTTCCGTTTTAATTAATGTATTGGTCTTGTATTAACTTTTTTTCTCAACTTCTGATTTTCTTGTATTGATGACATAGATACAAGAAGCTCCTACGCAGTGTGGATCTTACAAAGGACTTCTTTTTCAGCTACTCCTACCATTGTATGCTTAGTCTTCAGAAAAATCTAAGCAATCATGAAACAGGACTAGTCCTATATGAAACAATGTTTGTTTGGAATGAGTTTTTAACTCGCGGAATTCGCAGTCAGCTCAAGAATACAGTGTGGACAGTCGCTTTGATTTATGGATTCTTCAAGCAGGTATCAACCACTTAGGGTTTCTCATATGTGGAATTGGATTTGCAAGATCTGATCATACTAGGATATTACTAAATTAGTAATGCTGTTCTTTTCCTGTGCATGACTTGATAAGTTTATATGCTCTGCACACATCTTGCCTGTTTTCATTTTATTTAGTTATCCCTAAAATTTCATTTAACTCTTTCCTCACACTTGTAGCCATTTGTAGGGTAGTTGAGAATATATGCGATGTAAAGGTACAGATCTTTTGTAGTGTATAAATATTTGAAGAAGTGTACATTTTATATATACATAATTACATTATTCTTTTGCTTCATTAGCTGCTATAACATCAAGTATTCAAATCTTTGTTTAATTTTATTCTTGGTATTTGAGCTTGTGCAAATTATCATCTTTTTTATTAACAGGTCAAACTTTCTATAGATGGGCGGGACTTCAACCTAACCCTTATCGCGAGACGATCCCGTCATTATGCCGGAACCAGGTTTTCATTATGTTTGATTTATTGGTGTCCTTTAATTTTCTTACAGCTAGTTAAATGATCAGAACTTTACTGCTTAATGGAGCACATTCATTTCAAATTCTTTTTAGCAATTCTTTTTAGCTTAACTATCTCAATTTGAATTCATTGTTTATTCTGCACGAGACTCTTCTGTGCTTGATTCTATCAGCACGTAAGATATCTCTGGAAATGTATAATTGATTTCATACTGGACTCATGACTTGGTTGACTCACAAAGGACTATTCTTCTGGAAAACATAAATTATGAAGTTCGAAAATCAAAGGCTGCTGATTCCTTTCTATTATTCGTTGTTACTATTTGCCGTTCCTATTTATATTGCAGATATTTGAAACGCGGTGTAAATGAGAAGGGACGTGTAGCCAATGATGTTGAGACCGAACAAATTGTGCTAGAGGATGTTCCAGAAGGAAGCCCAATACAAATATCATCTGTTGTGCAGAATCGGGGTTCAATACCCCTCTTTTGGTCGCAGGAGACTTCACGATTGAACATTAAACCTGACATCACATGTAAGGCTCGTAAATTCTGATGTGCAGTTTTGAAAATGCTAATGTATAATTCTTTTGATTACTCTCTTTCCATGTGAAGTATCACAGAAGGACTATAAGTATGAAGCCACCAAACTTCATTTCGAGAACCTAGTAAAGAGATATGGAAATCCTATTATTATATTGAATTTGATTAAGGTATGTCTGTGCACTGATTGTGTTGTATCAATGGACTTACATGCACATGGTACACACTTCTTTAACATTTAGTCCTCTAATGTTCAGTGGCTCTAATCCCCATTTTCTGTCATTTTCTTCATGATTACCAGACTCGTGAGAAGAAGCCAAGAGAATCTATTCTACGTGCAGAATTCGCTAATGCCATCAAGTTTATTAATAAAGATCTTACAAGGGAGAACCGTCTGAAGTTTCTACACTGGGATTTAAATAAGTACTCCAAAAAGTAAATTGGCTTCTCTTCTTTCTATTGGGCTGCATTTGTTTTGTGGATGATGTATAATTGAACCAACCTGTTTATTTTTCAGCAACGCAGCAAGTGTATTGGCATATCTAGGCAAAGTCGCTGCTAATGCAGTGGACTTAACTGGCTTCTTTTACTGTCAGATAGTCCCAGCTTCAGGGTAAGGGAAATTGTTAAACTGGTCCTACTGTTGAGTATGTTTACGCTCCTTCCCATAGTTTGGTTTCTAAACCCTTAGTTTTCTTTCCAATTACTTAACTCAGTTTTCCAATGAAATCAAATACTTTGGAAATGCGTTCTACCAAATTTTAAAGTGCGACTTATCTGATAATAGAGCAAAAGTTAGTGGGATATACTCAATATGCTGAAGCACTGTATCCACTTGGCAGATTATGTACTTAGTATCTTAGTTTAGGTTAGGTTTACCTTGTTTTGAAGCCTTGAGTGAAGTAACTTTCAAAAACTAATGAATCTTTATTAGATGAAATCTTAACTGCTAAGGTCATTGAAAAGCTATTCAAGTCTGATTTGGGTTTCTTTTTATAAGCAGTTTATAATTGGCAAAGTATTCCATAACATACTTTGATTTATTATTTATTATAATCAATATATATTGAGTCGGTATGTTGGAGCGTAATGTTTCTCATGTTAGTGTTGAACTTGTTTCTTGTCTTTGTTCAAAGATTATCATGATATACACTCTTGATTGACTTCATATTCTTCTTTCTGGACATCTTTTTCTCTCATAATTCGCTAGCTTTCATGTAGATTTATACCCCCTGAGATGCAGTAACAGTTTCTGGTGGCCAGCATTACAGCCCTTGGCTTCCATATTTGTCCATTGATTTTGACTATTGGTTAACTCTTTTACTTTCTACTTCAATGCAGTAAAAATTCTAACAGCGACTATGCTGTTAAGGAGGACCTCTTCAATATGACTAAAGATCTTCTAAACTTGGACACTGAAGTCACCGTTAGTCACAGTGGTGATTTGGATGGAGGTTATATTGTCAAGTCTCCAATGTTTCAGAAAGGGGTCCTAAGAACTAACTGTATTGACTGTTTAGACCGCACGAATGTCGCACAATATGTTTTTGGGCTGGTTGCTCTTGGTCATCAGTTGCATGCTATAGGGTATACAGTTGTTCCAAACATTAGCTTAGAATCCCCGTTGGCGGATGGTTTGATGAAGATTTATGAAGCAATGGGTGACACCCTTGCACTACAATATGGTGGATCTGCAGCACACAATAAGGTAATCCTTGTAGGATGTGTCTGGAAGTTACACTTTTCCCATCTGTGTGCAAATGAAAGCACATATTTATTCAGTATTTTTATGCAGAAAGTTTTAGAACTTGAAAAGTGTTTGCTGGTTGCCGGTTGAGTATTTCTAGAACTTATTGTAGTTCATATAAAGGTTAATTATATCTTAGACATTTTTGTATGCATTGTGCCGCAATTCTCAACTTGTGACATTTGCAATTCTCCATGCTTAACATCTGGGAATAGTGAACAGATATTCTCGGAGACAAGGGGGCAGTTGAAACTGGCGACGCAATCCCAAGAGTTCTTGAGAACTCTTCAACGCTACTACAGTAATGCTTACATGGATTCTGAAAAACAAGATGCCATAAACATGTAAGTCAAGTGGTCCATATCTCTATGAAATAAGATTTGCAGCTATAATTTGTGTAATGTCTGGACCCATAATTTGTCGAGTCTTGATATAATATCATATATTTGAGAAAGAAAACGATCAGAATCCATTGTCTATGTAAGAGCCAATTTTTGAAGATGCATCAAGGTTGCTTGGTATTCAGTATTTTGATAAAAAAATGGTTCTGAATTTACTATTTCCATATGTCTCCACATTTGAGCAGATTCTTGGGTCATTTCCAGCCACAACAGGGGAAACCGGCTCTCTGGGAACGGGATTCTGACCAGCATTACAATGTGGGAAGGCGTGGTTCTGATTTTGGAGATGAAGATTCTCGGTAATGTGTTAATTTTTGTATTTCGAGAACTTTGGTAATTTACCGATAAAGAATGGAGTCTTTATTTCTGTTAAAAGGTTGGGCATACTTGTGTATTATTTCATACTTCAGTGTGAAATTTTTTTGGAAAAATAATTCCCTGCAGGTATACTTTTTCTCTCTCTAATATTCTCCACACCTGGTCAGCCTTAATCGTGCATTTATTCTTCTTACTGAATTATATATTTTTTTCTTATTGTTAATATGTTTGGTGAGATCATCAGAGCATATCGATACTACATAATTACATATTAACCAAATACTAACCATGGGGTTTCCTGCAAAATAAGTGCCTAAAAGACAGATCTGAATGGAATTCTCGTTAAGGGATAAAGTACACCTACAGGGATTCGGTGAATGGAGAGCTCTGTATTTGTTTAACTTGTCAGGGGAAGCTGCATCCTATAACTTGATTTCCCTGTTATGGTTAACTTGGTGAAACTTTTAATGTGCAGGTCAACAATTAAAAGATCCCTATCAGATGGAAACATTCTGTGTGATAACAGCTCACCTATTGATGATTCAAGCATTGAAGAGACTGAAATTCCTCACACGTCATTGCCTGGAAAGGCACAAGGTTCCAACATGGGTCTTTCAGACTCAACTCCTGTAATCTCAACTTGTGAAAGCAATAGATCTTATTCCAGGTACGTTTCCTCAAGTCTGTGATCTTTTCTTCTATCAAAGAATAATTCAAACACTTATTGTACTTTGATGCCATTCAGTGGACATGTTTCTATGGCCAAGTCCACTGAAACTTTACCTTATAAGTGTACACTACTGGGTCTATCATCAGGTTATGATTTTGATTTTAGTTGTCCATTCCTAGATAAAATTCAAACTATGAGGTGAATCACCTATTATAGTTGGAGATATT
Organism: Olea europaea var. sylvestris; assembly: GCF_002742605.1. Classification (NCBI taxonomy): domain Eukaryota; kingdom Viridiplantae; phylum Streptophyta; class Magnoliopsida; order Lamiales; family Oleaceae; genus Olea; species Olea europaea. The sequence continues at coordinate 543,556 of NC_036237.1, forward strand.
TCTACAATATGTCCTTGTTTTCTTTTCGTGCTGACCCTGCACTTCACGTTGGAATGTCAGAGATTAATTTTTTTTTTATCTGAAGCGACAATTATAGAAGTTGATTGTGTGCACATTATGGTCATATAGGCCCCATCCATGTCCATATTGTTCAGCTTTTTTTTAATTGCCTTATTTGTCAAGGAAAACAATATTTTGTTTCTCATTCAATTAACTGCTAGTATTTTTGTACTGTTTTGTATTGAAGTTCTCAATTTCTACTGTCTCGAATGGTGGCCATTTCTTGTAGGTATACCACCCCGATGTCTCGTAGACAGCTTTTCACAGATATGCAATCAGAAGAATGCCTTGAAATTGATAGCATCTGTTTCCATGAACGCGGCGATTCATTCCACTGTTCAAATTTTCTCGATGTTGAATGGCTTTCTTCATCGGGAAATTCATGTGAAGAAGAGACATATGAAAGGTAAATCCCTTTTAATAATGCTATATGGACTACATGTCAAAGAATGAAACTGAACCCTTTGTTATTAATCCACTTAAAATCTTTGACATCACTTAGCTACATTGCATCCTTGCAGTAGATATGGGAAAATTCTCATGTAAATAAATTTCATTTTTGCATGGTAATCTACACTGCAAATTTTTAATATGAATTAGAAACAATTGTAAAATGCATTCGTTTGATTTATGTTGCCAATCTCTTCCATCTCGTGCCAGTATTTCTTTGCAGTTAGATAACTAATTGGTGCTTCCTCTGAACTTCTTCTCTCAGTCACTTGTTTATCTGGTTGAAAAACATTTCCCAAGCTTTAATTGTTTCATCCGTTTTACTCATCTGTTGTTTAAGCATCTTCCTGACATAATCACAGTGTTTTTATTTGAATTTGCTTATTAGTGCAAGTTTGAAAATAAAAAATGCTCAACGTTTAAAGTTTTTAGCTTTGTGATAGGGTTTTAATGTTTACTTAAATTGATTGTTGCAGATCTATGCTTATTGGCTCTCCATTGGCTGGACTATCTTCAGATGAGCTTAAACTGGGAACAAGCTCTTCAGCTTACGGGTCTGGATCAAGCATCAAGGTCAGTTAACTTACAGTGCACTCTTTAATTACCCCGAAAAACTTTAATCTGTAACAGATTGTAACCTAATTGAAATTGATGACTTGATTGTATCATTTAGAATTAGTCATTTCTATCTATGTTAGTAATCCTGCAGTTCACTCTTGCCTATGTGGTCCATTGGTGGGATCAATGTCAGACACATAAACTGAGTTTTTTATGCTGCCCCGGCTTTGGTGTGCAGTGTTCTTTCTTATTAATTTTTTGTTTTTCCAAGTGTTTCAGGGGAAGGAACAGGTTGTTGATGTCCACCATGATGCTGGTTCATGTGGTTCTGACATTTCTTCTGGATTTTCTGAAAGATTTGTGCAATGGGTTAGCTATAGAAACATGTTTTTCCCTTGAGGTTGGGAAGATTCCTGGAAAATTTGTATTCTTGCCATTATTCCATTAAACTCGTCCAAAGGATGTGGATTACCTACCTGAAACAAATGACATAAGATGTCATAGGGGGTAAAGTTGAAGAACTTTGTTACAAGATAGATTTATCCAAACCAAGGTACCCTCAAGTTGTAAATTGCAGCATTTATTTACCGGTTAAACTAGATCCTACAGTGGGAAAAAGTATGGAAAGCAAAGCATACAAGTAGGAATAAAGTATTCTTTTTGTAGCTCTTAGGTCATTTCTTGAAGTTTTCAGTCTTGTAAATATTTCGTAGGTGTAGGTGTGACTAAATTAAATTTCTGTAATATATTCGTCGTACATTTCGTGGGATTTTCTTTTCATGCTGTACTAGCTTCTTTGTTAAAATATAACCTAATTGAAATTGATGACTTGATTGTATCATTTAGAATTAGTCATTTCTATCTATGTTAGTAATCCTGCAGTTCACTCTTGCCTATGTGGTCCATTGGTGGGATCAATGTCAGACCACATAAACTGAGTTTTTTATGCTGCCCCGGCTTTGGTGTGCAGTGTTCTTTCTTATTAATTTTTTGTTTTTCCAAGTGTTTCAGGGGAAGGAACAGGTTGTTGATGTCCACCATGATGCTGGTTCATGTGGTTCTGACATTTCTTCTGGATTTTCTGAAAGATTTGTGCAATGGGTTAGCTATAGAAACATGTTTTTCCCTTGAGGTTGGGAAGATTCCTGGAAAATTTGTATTCTTGCCATTGTTCCATTAAACTCGTCCAAAGGATGTGGATTACCTACCTGAAACAAATGACATAAGATGTCATAGGGGGTAAAGTTGAAGAACTTTGTTACAAGATAGATTTATCCAAACCAAGGTACCCTCAAGTTGTAAATTGCAGCATTTATTTACCGGTTAAACTAGATCCTACAGTGGGAAAAAGTATGGAAAGCAAAGCATACAAGTAGGAATAAAGTATTCTTTTTGTAGCTCTTAGGTCATTTCTTGAAGTTTTCAGTCATGTAAATATTTCGTAGGTGTAGGTGTGACTAAATTAAATTTCTGTAATATATTCGTCGTACATTTCGTGGGATTTTCTTTTCATGCTGTACTAGCTTCTTTGTTAAAATCTTTCTGCAATATTTCCTTCTACTGCAGGTGCCATAATCAACCGTGGATCCTAACATCGACCCAGCAATAATCTTTTGGTGGATTGTTGGTGAAATTTTACGTTGACTAAATTTTATTCTGTGCTAACGATGTGCAGAGTTTGTTAAAAGTTTAATAAACACATTTAATTGATGAATGAATTAATTGAAAAATATTTAAAAACAAATAGAGTTGAAGCCATTTATGAATAAAGTTTGGCCAAACAAATATGTTGTGAACACGACTTATTTATGGAGTAGTATGCAGAATAACGAATTATTCCATCTGGATTTGTTTTCTTTGTTCTTTAGGAATGTTTTTAGGAGAGAAGTTTGTTGCGTAAGCTTTCTTGAAAAATCTTCAAATCGGTGATTTTTGGGTTCAGTTCAACGCACTTTTCTCAACCAATAACTAGTTCAACCGGTTTCAAACTACAATCAATTGCTTCATCTTGATTGCTATTCAATTTTATACACGTAGGATAAGAAAAGATGATTTGTGATTACAAAGGCTAGGAAAAGACACTACAAATGTATACTATGAAGGAACCACCAATTGTACATGTTAAACAAGCGTTTTGGACAATTATAGAGGCTATTTTTCACACACAAAAGGGGGCAACTGGAATTCCTTAATTTTTCTTTCAAAACCACACAAAACATCATTTGAAAGTGGTCAGGGTTATAGTCATGTATATGCTATAGAGTTAGGCTTTAAATTGGACGTTTAAAGAGGTAAACGGGCCAAGATTTAAGCCTTCCAAGAGGGCATACAATTGGATGGTGTAACTCATGGACTTGGTTGTTGGACTTATTTCATTCATCGGTTTATGCCGATAAATAATATTAACCCACGTTAACATCATAACCCGAAATTTATTGGGTATCAAAAACCCAACAAAGTCAAAATCAAAACGTAAAAATTGTACAAGTTGATCTAGTGTAAATGTCATAGCAAAAACAGGAATGGAGGCAAAGTGGAATTTCGGTACCTCAGTCATAATTTAACAGAAGAAATTGAGTTAATATTCACCGCTAATTTTCAAAAGACAATGAATGTATCCATTCTTAAGCATGTCTTACGAACAATAATCAAAACAGCATTGTTTTCAAGTAAAAGGGAACAAAGGAGCTGATCAATCGAGAGAAAATCTTGGATTAGTTGGATATAGATTCACTTTATGTGGATTGTAAAAGCTCGTCCAATGCATTAGGTGGATTGTAGTCTGATTGACACTAAATTTAAACTTCTTTTTTCTTTTATTTCAAAGTTTGGCAGAAAGAATGTAAGTACAACTTTTATAGACGTTATTTTCTAATAATAAATAGCAATGACAAAATGGAGAAAGGTGGAAGAAAACTTGTATGCTATCATCGACGTATAAACTATTGAATGAGTACTGAACATATCACTTTTTAGTGCGTAGTTCAACTGGGCTTATGTGTGAAGAAGAAAACTACGTACTGGAATATATATAATGGGATACATAGGATCACAGTCATATGTAGCAAAATATGTGCTCTAACCTTTTTGGACTCGCTCTGTTCATTTTTTTCCCTCTTTGGATGCCGTAATGTTTATTCTTTATATTTTCATCCTTAATTCTACTTTTCATCTGCACTTTTACTTAATTCCTGAGAAAATTATGTTATTGAACGAAATTCGAGAATGTCGTGCAGTAATTTATATAAATAGATAGTGAATAAATATTTGGACAGAATTTCGACTTACAAAATTAGCGCAACAAAATTAAAACAAATAATGATTGAGGCAAGAGTTTGACTCTTCCTCCTTAAGACGATAATGCTCCGCACTGGTGCTGACAGTCTCCTTACACTCATCTCCCAAAATACAACGATCTCGACTTGTAATAGTAGCACTCCAAATTATAAGATCCGATGAACCTACTAATATTTTGATCGCTCGAAAATCGGATGACTAAAATTGCACGAAAATAATATTTGGGACCGAAATGCAAAATATGGAACACTGCAGAACAGAAGAACAATATTGCAAGAGCGGGAAGCAGAGAAGAAAATTGTTTTGGAATGAACAAAATCGGGGATCTGGGAGTCTATTTATAGAAGTTGAAAGGTTGTGCCCAAAAGACACAACAGACGAAAATTTGTGTCTTGGACAGACAATTAAAACTGTCGCCAACCGCTAGTTTTTAGAAAAAGCCACATGTCGTGCACAGAAAATTTGAGGAAGAAAAAATAAATAATATAATTAAGAGATGCAAGCCCACGACCCGTGCATGTGCGAGCTGATCGGTTGCCTACGACAGCGCGCGTGTGGGCTTAAGATGAACCTATTAGCACCTAGGTCCTCTTCCCTCCAAAAATTAGTGGTGCCCCTTGGAGCCCAAATTTGAGCAATATAAAGTCGTTTCTATTCTTCTAGTTTTCTTATGTGGGATTGACACTTTTCAATTTTTCACCAATTTTTATTTTCAAATTATTTCAACTTCAAGTGGCCATCTTTTAACTTTAACATGGTAAATGTTCTCACAAATTCCCTACTTGTTCACTCAAAGGCTTTTTTCTTTGTCTTTTTTTCATTTTAATTGCAAAATTTGTCAATGTATTCAAGTGAATGCACGAAGCTTGTTATCCAAGTTGGTTTTTGTAATTCAGACTCGGCGGTGTTGCTAACTAAATTAGTTTTTTCAGGGAAGGATGATTCTGTGGGCTCGAAAACTAATATGTGCATGGTATGATATTATTTCAAGTTGAATGCTGTGAGATCGCTCAATTATATTGTTGTGGAAAGGGAAAGCGTCTCTTATCCATACTGCCCAAATTTTAATAATATGATGTGTACTTGCCCAGTAAATTGTGGGAATGAGAAGTGTGTGTTATCCACAAAAGAGCCTAAAGTTGATTGATAGATCAGATAATTGTTGATGACTTGCTGCGTATGTATCCTTTCTGATTTAGAGCCTACTTGAGAGTGATTTTGAGAATTAATTTTTTGACCGTTAGAAGAAAAGTGAGGTCTATTTATGAGAGAAAAAGTCAAATATGATGGCTGAAATAGTGAAATAACGGTCAAAAAATTAATTTTTTGAAACAAAAACATGCTTACTTGTCCATTCTAGACTAGATGATAGTCAGGCACGTTTACTTGTACTAATATTTCAGCTTCAGCTAGAGAGAATATGGAATGTACATTTCATTCGTTAAAAACGTCATATTGCTGCAGAATGAAGGCTAAAATAACGCCACTATGAAAGCCAAGGTCAATGAAGTCAACAGCAAGGGAAGGTCCACCAATCGACCCGGCAAAGACTCCGGTGACGGGAGTCCCATCCAATAGAACTTCGATATTTGTCCCACTCCACGACACGTGTCCCCCTTACCGATGCCGTCGTCCAACCCTCCTTGGATTTTTCCGTCAACCGATAAAAATACAAAATCAGCTGTACGCTGTCGTTTTAAAAGTCGTCACATGAAAAATTATAACGTTAAACGTCTGTCTCCCTCTGCCGGTCAACAAACTCTATTGCCTTTATTCCCTACCTTCCTCTCTCTAGATTAATACAGATCGGCCGCGATCTATGGAAGACGACGATGAAATCCAGTCACATCCATCGCCGCCTTCTAATGGGAGAATTACGGTGACTGTGGCGGCTGCGCCCCCGATGACGCCCCAGAATACTCTGACGCTTGCTCTACCGATACAGCAGCAGAAGGTTGGGGGAACTGGTGGAGGAAGAGAGGATTGTTGGAGTGAAGGCGCAACGGCTGTGTTAATTGAAGCCTGGGGGGAGAGGTACCTTGAGCTCAGCCGTGGGAATCTGAAGCAAAAGCACTGGAAAGATGTGGCGGACATTGTGGGCAGCCGAGAGGATTATATGAAGACTCCGAAAACCGATGTTCAGTGCAAGAACCGGATCGATACAGTGAAGAAGAAGTACAAGACGGAGAAGGCTAAGATCGCGGCTGGCGGTGGGCCGAGCAAATGGCGGTTTTATGAGAAGATGGATGAATTGATCGGCCCGACGGCGAAGATGAGCTCCGTGCAATCGGGAAGCCAAAAGGTGCCTATGGGGATCCCTGTTGGGACTAGATCCGGCTCGGTTTCTCAGTTCCGGCAACAGCCAAAGCCGCAATTTCGGAAAAGGCCTCCGGTGGAGTCGGATGAGGAGTCCGAGCAGGAGCCGGAACCTTCTGCCGATTCATCAGATGGTTTACCGCCAGAATGTTATAAGCGGCCAAGGGTCAAGAAAGAAACGAATCAAATGATGATGGTAAATGCTAGTGCACCAATGTCCGGAATGATGAACAGAAGTGCTGCAGCTGTTGTGAATAGCAATGAGACGAATTGGGGCAATTCTGTTGGGGAGTTGACGCGGGCAATATTGAAATTTGGGGAGTCGTATGAACAAGCAGAGAACTCGAAAATGCAGCAGTTGGTAGAGATGGAAAAGCAGAGGATGAAATTTGTGAAGGAGATGGAATTGCAGAGGATGCAGTTCTTCATGAAAACACAATTGGAGCTTTCACAATTGAAGAATAATAGGAATTATCATCGTACCACCAATAACACTGATAGCAGTAATTAAGAAATGTCGTTTGGACAATATTTGTACTTCTAGAATTTAGATTGTTACCTTATTGTATCGTGAAATGTTCCTCGAGAACAAGTTAATTTAGTGAAGTATTATTATGAACAATCAATGGAAATGTGCTGTGTTTCTTGTATTCATTTTAGTAGCTCTACTTGTTCTTCAGATTACGAACTAGGAGACCGACGAACAAGTCTAAGAAGCCAACTTCTTTTTACCTGAAGCAGAGAGGTTCATCGTTCCAGTACAGAGAATGAGATATGCTAATCTAAAAATGTAAGCACAATCGTGTGCATGTTATGACGATATTAATTAATACTAAGGGAGTATATGGGACTTTCAAATACTTTAGAAGATTTAAAATTTTTAGATGTATTTAATTGAGACTTTTAAATACTCGTCAAAAGCTTAGGTGTGAATATTTTAATTTCTATAGACTTTTAAAAAGTCTCTAAGAATAACGAGGTATTTAATTGAAACCTTTTAAAAGCCTATAAATCATGAGGTATTCAGATAGACAATGACTTTTGGAGAATTTTATACTCACTATATTTCTAGAGACTTTTTGATGAAAAATATAAATAATAAATTTCAAATAAAATCTTTAATATTCTCTGATTTCTGATGATCTCAGAGCCCAAAGAATAAAAACATCTTTTTTCTTTCAATTCTAGGAATTTCTCATATTTCTTAATTCATTAGCCATAAATAATTTATGATTATTCTTTATGTACATAATTACTTTTAAATTGAAATTATATGCAATTGTTTCAAAACATCCGAAATGTATTAGAATTAGAATTTAAAATAAAGTTCGTCAGGCAGGCTAACAAACAGGGAATCAAATGACAGATTGATTTGACAGAAATTGGTTGGTCCTTTTTTTTTTCTTTACAAAATGTCCAATCGTTTATCTACCCTATATTTACCTTGTTTTCGAGCCTCTCTGTAGAAGAGAACAGAACCTTTTCAAAGAGAGCTGGTTTTTGGATTATGAAAAGAAAATACGTTGTAATTGTATTTCCCCTCATCGCGCATGTTAACCATTTTTATAGGTTTGTCAATTTTGTAATTTAATTTCGTTGACAAGTGGACAAAAGTGACACGGGTCACTTTTTACACACTATGTTATTTTATATTTAAAATGACATGTTACAATCTTCAATGTAGAGTTTGATTTTTAAAGTATCATGTTTATCTATAATTAAAAACTATTTCAATATGTCAATATTTAGGCTTCGATATAGACGAAATGCAAGCTATCATTTTATACTTATGTTTCTGTCAAATTAAAAAGTCGTACACTGTTCGTTCATGTTTTGCTGAATGAGAATTGTTAGTCCTCGTTTGATTCTCATTATTTGTCTATTAAAATGAAAAATATGACCGTTATTCATCACATCAAGTTACCATATTTGACTTTCTATCTTTTGTGTGAGGCCCAAAACGATTATATTTTTCATTCTTATTTTTACATTAACGTGTATTAAACGGATATTATATAAGAAGATCTTAAGATCTTCTTATTTTAATATAGTAAGAGAAGTGACAGCCTTCTCACTTTACATAAAATTGTAATTGTAAAATCAAATTTGTAAAAATCATACACTTGATTTTACGATATTTTCAATTCTTTACTATTTTATTATGTTAAAATTGTAAGAAATTATACCCTAATTCCAAGAGCTTTAGAATTTCATGATTTTCACATATAAATTTAATTGATCAAGACACATACCTCGATCCATGACAAAATTGAGAAATTTAAATCTGCAAAAAAGATACTATTAAATTAAAGAAATTGTTCTATCTACTTTTCCTCTTTATAATTGAATGAATTAATGGGCAATAAAACTCTCCACTTTTCATTGAAGTGGACAATTATAAAACTGTCATTTCTCAATTGGGCCAATATGATTTTACTAATATTAACCACATTTAATTAATTTTTTATTGGGAAAATTTCATATACAAGATCTTAAGTATATGACATTTCAAAAAAAAGAAAATAAGAATCATATTTCAACAATCAGAAATTAGCCAAAAAAATAAAAACAACTATTAATATAATTTCATATGGAAAACAATCCCGAAGAAATAGACTGAGATACTGTACAAACAGGATTCTCCAAAAAAAGAATAAATCATCTCTCAAGCTGCTTCCAATAGCCAGAAGATCTGAAAATACATCCAAATGACCATCGGCTCTTGCGGAAGTGACGGTGAAACCGAATTCTGGTCACAAATTGCAGTCGCAGGTCGTATTACGTCGGATTAAAACTCGGTGTCTCGAACAGTCACTGATTACATTATTCAGGTGTGTAACTACATTGATAAGGTGTGTAATTGCAATTTATTCATTATAATTTGTGGTTTATTCACGCTAGACAAGTTTCGATTGATCAAAAATGTGATTTTTGACGGAACTGTGATCATGAATATCAAACATTGCTGTTCGAAACTGTTGTGGCCGTTATGGAAAACATGTGACCCTGGATACAAGATGTAACCTCATGCAATCAGTACGCATGGGTATTTGTGTCACGAAATGTGTGATGTGTGACATACTGCATCTGTGTTTTATGACACTAATGCTCTTGTTTGAATATAATCATATGCGACAGATCTATACTTAGTTACCATGACTGATTATTGCATGTAATTGTGATTAAATACGTGGATGTGACCTGCATGTATTCAATGTGTGACCATGACATTCAAGATACGACATGCATTGGCTTTGACCTGTGATCATTTAATAGAATTGTGACCGACATGCAATTAACTGTGACCAATATACAAAGACTTGTGGCCATTCTTCAACTGGATGTGACAAATATGCAATGATCTGTGACCTTTCATTAAAAAAATCTGAGAAATAAAAATATGTGACCTGTATGTATTCAATACGTGACAATGATACTTGAGATTCGAGATATGTTTGTTGTGATATTTGACCATTAACGTAATTTTGAACCATATGCAATTAGATGTAACTATAATTGGATGTTAGGCTGATCATGTTTTTGCTAATTTTGTAGAAATGGGGTTAATACACGTGTGTCTGTTGAATGGATCACAAGTGTCACTGGTATTAATTGATCGTAATTGCAGGTATTTGAAGCTTGTCGACACAGTTATGAAAGAGTTTAGATTTGGCCCTGCAAAAGTTGCTGTGACAATGAAGATGTCTTGAATAGTGATCTGCCTCCAATAACAATCAAAAGTGACGAGAATGTCTTGTCTTACATGGTTTTGAAGGATATTAGTCACGACCCTGCCAAATATCTAATTCACATCGAGGTCACAACTGCAGATATCGAAAAACAACCTATTGCACTATCAGTTGATGTTCAATCGAACGAACATGAAATTTCATTAACAGATATGTCATCAGACATATGTGGAGCAATAATGGATCTATCTAGTGACAATCTTGAGCATGATGTCACAGTT
>NC_036237.1:555840-567624 GCF_002742605.1 Olea europaea var. sylvestris
AAAGACTCAAGAAAATGGAAGTGGTTCAGTTGCAATTAGCTGTGACAAAAGTATGAAATGATCTGTGACAAATCTTCAATGACCTGTGTCCAGATTGGATTGACTTGTGATAATTCTTCATGACCTGTGAACACAACATAGTTACGTATGACCAATATACAATGATTTGTGACCAGGGTGCAGTGACCTGTGACAATAGGAATTGACCTGTGAACTACAGATAATCCTAAAAACTGGTGACCTGTGATAATCCTAAAAACTGCAGATAACCAGTGACCTGTGACCAGGGTGCAATGACCTGTGACAATGGGAATTGACATGTGACCAAATTACAGTAACCGGTGACCTGTGAATTGCAGATAATCCTAAAAACTGGTGACCTGTGATAATCCTAAAAACTGTTGATAACCAGTGACCTGTGATCAGGGTGCAGTGACCTGTGACAATGGGAATTGACCCGTGACCAAATTACAGTGACCTGTGAACTGCAGATAATCCTGAAAACTAGAATGGGTCAGTTCCAGTGTTGGTCAATCGATAAACATGTCTACCACCTGTGCTAATAACATGACACAATGGTAAGAATTTGTGCATTAAGTTTTGAGAATTTGTCCTCGATACATTGTCAATATAGCAAAATATGATATATAGTGACACTTCTGAAAAACAATGTAATAAAGTCCCCAAACACTAATGAACTTTTTGATATAAACAGACAAAAGTAAGAACTGCATTGTCATTACAAACGAATTTCCAAACACGAGATAATGTTTCTATCTATTACAACATGTGACTTCTAATTGCACTATCACTCTAAAACAATGCTTTCCCCACCAGTAGGCTGCACTTTCTTTCTAGTCTTCCCGATTTCGAGATGTTTGAACAACAATGAAACTACATCCAACCGAGCTCTCCCCACATCAAACTTCATGGGCATGGATCCTATATCGTCATGTAACATGTACTCCGCATACTTGACCACGTAAATGCCACAATCATGTCTAGGAACGCAAAAATCAGACTGTTAGCTATGAAATCCAACATGTTATAATATGTTTAACTGTAAGTGGAGGGAAAAAAACTTACCCATTTTCTGTTGGAAAAGAAATAAATCAAAATCCACATTTAACTCCATGGAATCTTTTTTCCATATTCCAGCACATTTTATGAGACGCGGAAGCATGCTGACAAAGGGTTCAATTCCAATACGGACTTTGATATCATTGTATGTCTTCCTGGATGAATTCAATAAACGCAACGTATGTGCCTTTATGTCCAACACTTCAAGTATCCAATGTGCTTTGTTGGTAGGCAGAAGTGGGATAAACACAAGGTCAACTTCACGCCATAGAGTGCTTAATGGAATTCGTGCACCGATAAAGTCGTCAATCAGTCTATCATTTGTGACAAGAACATTTGCATCATCCTTGAACCTAGGATACATGTGCTTGAGCTTAGCCTGGAACAACAAGTCCGTTATGGTAGCTACAAACTTGAGATCTCTCGCACTTCTTGCCACTTGATGTATATAGTAAAAGCACACGTTCATATGCTACAGAGATGAAAGTACAATAAATAATTAAGAAACCATATATACACCAGAAAACATGATGCAATAAGCTGTTAATTTGATGTGTGACTTGATTAGAATGTGTGATCAATACAATCTGTAGTTAGTGACCATTCAATAACTGAACCCGAACGTAATAAATACATGTGAGCTATACTGATGCACCTGCAGATATGTGCTTTTCTGTGCAGCGCGGATTGTGACCTACTGTTCGTGTGATTTATGACCCATGCATCAGCTGTGACCTACTGTTCGCATGATCTGTGACCTATGCATCATCTATGATCTACTGCTCGTGTGATCTGTGACCCATGCTCTTTGTGACTAGTATACAAAAACCTGTGACTATTGTGACCTGTACTGTGACATGCCCTTTAGAACTATTACTTTTGTGTAGTAACTTACTGAACTAGTCAACGACACCTCCCTGGATACAAGTTCGTACCACCATGTCTTGTTTTCCACCAAGTACTAACCGATGGAAAAAGGGGGACGGATGGCATCATCTTTATCATTGAACTTCTTCCTGTAAACGACAAGTACGGATCATTATTTGGAAAATTATGAAAATAGGACAACAATTTCGTACTTGTTATGCGGTTTGTATCCTCTTTGAAACCAATTTTGAAAGTCAGCAACATCTGCATCTTGTACATTTTCATTGTAGTGTTCGAAGACCACTACGTTTCCTGACGATTTCATTTGTTTCATTTCGTCGGCAATATAAGGAGAATGAAGTGCTTTAGTTGGCTTTGGAGCCCTCTTCACCGGCAATCCAGAACTTGGTGCGGCCTCAGGTGAGTGCGACGTAATAAAATGTGTTTTTTAATATGTGACATGCATTAATCAACAAATACATAAATTTTTTTATACCTCTTGCTCAATACATTCCGTGTCCTTCAAAACATTGGATATGACCGATTCCACTTGTACTTTAACTTCCTTAGATGTTTTTGCATCAATCTGGCTTGGTTGTGTAAATCCAAGACCGAGATCAAAAGATGGAGGTCTAATAGAACATGGAAATTCAACTACACATGCAGAGTCAACATTTGCTTTGCCTTTCGAATCAACACTTTTTTCGACTTTTGCAGCCTGAAAATCAGAACAGAAATGCATTTGATGAGAAATGTATATTAAACGATTTGTGGTAATAGACAAATAAGATGCAGTCACAGTTGGGGTACTGACTTCGCATGTTGGTCCAGATCCTACAATAGTTTCTGGTCCTAAGTTCTCTCTGAATTTTTTCATAATTTCTTCCATTGAACTAAATATCAATGTATTCATAGAATCAGACACACACTGAATATGTGCTTTGATGTCCAACATGTCAGTACGGATTTTACCTTGCATGCGAACAAACAACTTCAGTTTCCTTTGCTGATCAGACTTCAAGGATGACACCTGTGACTGCATTGCCTGGAGCCGTTTGCTTAGCAACCAATTCTCAGATTGAAGACCAGATAGTTGTCCTTTGAAATAATTCCTCAATTCGTTGACCACCTGCATCACATGAATACCTATAATCAGATAACTTATGATGATGAAATATAACATTGATCTGTGATCAGCAGTAAAACGTGTATTGGTATGTGACCTAATAACTGAAACCCGTGACCTGAATTTTTATGTGACCAAATAGACTTGTGACATGATAGATGAAATTGGAAGAGCTTACATCTTTTGAAAGCATATCCTCTGAATTAGTGGTGTCATCTGACTTATGCTCCCTACTTGGAGAATCTTCATGGATTGATGTCCTCTTCCAACTGCGTAGTGCGTCAACAAAGTCATCATCATCAATAGGGAGATCAGAGTGTCCCAGTCGTCTATCAGTTATCAAAAGCATGGCAGTAGATTGTTTCATTCCTGAATTACTTGGTTTTGTATTAGTCCCAGCACGATGATCTGATCGATGTATGCTACCACCCTTTCTCTTCTCCCCATGTGACTGATCGGGTAGGACAGGTTTCTCATACTGCACCTGAATCATGTATGGTATTGCCATTTAAGTTGGTGGGGGGTCCAGGTCACATATTTCCAACTGCCATTCATATCACAACAAAAAGTGCAATGTCAACAACCAAAAATTATGTATGAACAAACAGATATAATTTTGTACATCACACATATTCAATATGTTTCCATTAATTGTGATATAACAAGGGCAATGACGTCGTGAAAATGTCTGTGACCTATATTGAAAATGTGTGACATAATGAATCAATCTGTGACTTTGTGAATGCAATTTATGATTTGACGAAATATATTTGTGACCTAAGAAATATGATCTGGAACATGAAAAAAAATGTGCAAGTTTAATACTCCGAAACTAGTACTGCTGCATCAGTGGTCACTTACGTCCGAATTGGAAAAGCATTCAGGTCCCTCGAGCTTCACAGCCGAAGGGTACACTTTAGAAATCCTTCTCGCTGTGTATCCATCGAGACTGGGAATTGTCTCGTAAAGCCACACTTGAAAGGCTACAAGTAAGCCTCTGAGTCTGTAATGTGTTGATCTCTTACTCAACCCCTCCCTTAATGAATTTACTAGTGTGTCAAACAGCGACTTACCCCATGGAAACACATTCATCGCACTAAAATCTTCAACTAGTACAAATAAGAAGTGATCCACAACCTTCTTATAGTCTCTCGAATGTAGATAAGACGTTATGAAATACAATGCACCTAGCATAGAAACATCTTCATCCGGAATGTCAGTAGAACCAAGAAATGCATCCTTGATATTTTCATGAGTAACATTTTTCAACGTTGAAAAATACAAATTTTTCAATCGTGATGAAGTCTTCTCCATCCTACTTATGTCAGCATCGCCGACGTATCTCAGACCAGTCACCAAACAAAATTCTAAAATTGAGAACCGTACGAATCTTCCAGCTATGTTGAACCACAACTCACTCTCATTAGGTTGTTGCACCTGTCTCAGTAGAAAGTAACGTATCAGCTGAGATTGGATAACAATTTCCTCACATTGCAGGAAGTGGGAGAAACACGTATTCTGAAAGATTCAACGTTGGGTTTCATTGAGATTGTTTTTGAAGTTCGACACCACACCGTTGACGGGGGTAATTGTAATTTTACCCGGAAACCAACTCTTCTCGGGTATAATGTATCTCCAGGCCTGCAACATCGGTCACAATAAAACTCATCAGTTTGGTCACAAGTGGGAATCCAGGTAGACACAAACATCAACATGTGGGTCACAAGTCCCCTCCACCAAAAAAGAAATCAACAACACACATACAAAACGACACAATAGCGTCCCATAATTCACAAATGAACAACCACTTTTGAAAAAAACATTAAAAACTCTTACTATGATCAAGCATTTCGATTACAAATCCACACAACAAATTCAATGCAATATACATCACAAATTCAAAATACTTCATCTATACACATTACCCATCGATTAAAATGAACATAGGTATGCTCGAAATAAGTGAACAATTGAAAATTATCAAAAACACATTCTTCGTCGACTGTTTTGCGACGGAACTTCTGGATTTGTGTCTTTTAGAGGATGATTCCTTCTGTACTTCATCCAACTTCCTTTTACCCCTTCTTCCTGACTCGTGGATTTCAATTTTCTCCTCAAGTTTCCCACTCCCTGAACGAGTCATCCTTGAAGTTTTAGAAGACTTCGGTTAAACTGTGACCACTTTTTTGGGAAGGGACGTAAAAAATATGTGACCGACAGTGGAAGAAGGACGTCGGGGAATCGCCGAAGAACGACAGTGATGAGCGTCCGAATATGGGTTGGATGAACACCGATTTAATTGTAAAAATAGGATACGTGAGGGACGTAGGTTTTATGGAAATGACGTGCTGGGAGTTTTTAAAGAAAATAGAGTTTCTAAAATTTGAATTACGTGACTTTAGGGAGAGACAATTATTAAATAATTTTAAATTAATTAAGAAATGGAATAAAAAATCTGATTAGTGAAACATTAAACTTTCACTCTTATTTGGGAACTATGAATAGATAAACTATGATTTTGTGTAATTACCATTTCTTTAATACTACATGAGCCACAAAATAATTGGTTTTACATTCTCCCACTTGGCCAGTGTAATTTTGCTTCGTTATGTGGTATATAACATAATGCACATATCATGAGCTAAAATCCATCATACATTGACCACTTAATATATCATCCTTAAGTAATTACTAATAAGAGTTATGGCGGTTTTATACCGTCATATAAGCATAATTCCTTCCATGTACTATAATATTAGTCCCTACCCAAACATGACATGTAATGAAAAGTTCGATAATTGTATTACAATAATGTCTTCAAAAAGGCTATCCCTATCAGCATTCACATAATCCGTTCATGTGCATATACTAACAGCCGTGAAAGGAAATAATATTTTGTCAAAAACAATATATAAATGAGCTCAAAGTGTCGATACATAAACATCATAAATTATATAATAATGTCAATGATAATTTTCAATAATGTCCTGGCAATCCCTTCGTTAATGGATCTGTAATCATAAGATTGGTGCTAATATACTCAATTGACACCCTTTATTTTTGAACTTCTTCTTTAATGGAAAAGTATTTCAATTCCATATGTTTAGCACCTTTAGAATGCTCGTCGTTCTTTGAAAAGAAGACCGCTGTATAATTATCACAATAAAGTTTTAGCGGCCTAGCTATACTGTCGACAATTCTAAACCCTGAAATAAAGTTTTGCAGTCAATTTCCTTGAACTGTGGCCTCAAAGCGTGCCTCAAACTCGATTTCTATAGTGGATGCAGTAATGACCGACTATTTCACACTTTTCCATGATATAGCCCCTCCAACTAAGGGGAATAGATAGCCAAATGTAGACTTTCTAGTATCTATACATCCAACAAAGTCCGAATTTGAATGCCCAATGACCTTCAAGTTGTCAGATCTCCTATAAATGAGTATGTGATCTTTCGTTCCTTGCAAGTATCTCAATACTTTCTTTGCAGCTTTCCAATGATCAAGTCTCAGGTTACTTTGATACCTCCCTAGCATTCCGACAGCAAAACTAATGTCTGGCCTGGTGCAAGTCTGAGCATACATTAAGCTCCCAACAAGAGATGCATAAGGCATATCTGTCATTTGTTTGCGTTCTAGTTCGTTTTTAGGACATTGCATAAGACTAAACTTGTTTCTTTTCTGAATTGGAACAACACCAGCTGAATAATTTTTCGTATTAAATCTTTCTAAAACTTTATTGATATATGTTTTCTGAGACAACCCCAACAATTTTTGTGATCTATCATGGAATATTTCAATTCCAATCATATAAGTTGCCTCTCCCATATCTTTCATTTCAAAATTTTTAGAGAGAAATTGTTTAGTCTCGTGTAATAGACCAACGACAGAATCTGAAATATAAATTTGCTCCCACTGACCTTTAGATATATACATCGATCAACGACATTTTTCTTAAATCCATATGAAGTAATGGTATTGTTGAACTTAAGATAACATTGACGGGAAGCCTGTTTAAGTCCGTATATTGATTTCTTTAACTTGCACACCATGTGTTCCTTTCCTTCAACTGAAAAACCTTCAGGCTGATCCATATAAATTTCTTCATCTAAATTTCCATTTAGAAAGGTGATTTTCACATCCATTTGATGTAGCCCTAAGTCATAATGAACTACTAAAGCCATTATAATTCTGAGTGAGTCTTTCTTAGAAATTGACAAAAATGTCTCCTTATAATCAATGCCATTTTTCTGAGTAAAATTTTTGGCAACAAGTCTAGCTTTATATCGTTCGATATTATCATTAGAGTCACCTTGGTCTTAAAGACCCATTTACACCCAACTCTTTTACACGATTCTGGTAATTGAACGAGATCCCAGACTTCATTATGTTCCATATATTTCAACTCATCTTTCATAGTATCTAACCACTTATCAGAATTAGCACTGTCAATGGCCTGTGAAAATGAAACTGGATCATCATCTACAATTCCCAAGTCAAATTCAGACTCTTGCAGGTAAACCACATAATCATTAGAAATAGCAGATATACATTGTCTTTGTGACCTTATTGCTATTTTTTGTGGTTCATTTAATGTAGGTTCATCAGTGGCAACTTCATTGTGAGGTGTTTGATCATTTATTAGTTGTTTGGGTAAATTGTCATGCCGTTCAACAATTTGAGGGACAACAACATTAGAAGAAGTTGATGATAGATAAACTTGAACTCTAACTTCTTGTATTTCCACATTTCATGGTTCCAAACTCCCACTAACTTCACCATTCTCAATGAACTTAGCATTTCCAGTTTCAACAATTCTAGTACTATGGTTAGGACAATAAAACCTATACCCTTTTAATTTTCTTGGATAACCAATGAAAAATCCACTAATCGTTCTTGAGTTCAGTTTCTTTTCATGTGAATTATAAATTCTCGCTTCTACCGAGCAACCCCAAACATGCAGGTGCCTTAAACTAGAGATGACAACGGTTTAGTTCGGGGTCGATTCGGCCAAAACTATTACCGAACCATCAATTTTTTGGCCATAACATAATTGCACCATAATCACGAAATTCAGTTCGGGTCATTAATAACCATGAAAATAAATTATTTTTAATTGGTCCATTCGTTGAATTAAAAAGAAAAATGTATGAAAAAAGTCAATGAAAATAAAAACATGATACTGAATCAATGTAGCAAACAATATCCCAAATGAAAATGCAAAAAATATCCCAATTCTCAAATACAAAATCCAAATTTAACAAAAAAATATTTAATAACTCAAAAAGCTCCAACCTCAATTCATATTCAATCTTCATTCTTCCCGACAACTCTTACTAGCATACGTCAAAACTCAAAATTGATTCCTATTTAGTATATAAGAAACGTAAGTAGAGTAATAAATCAATAATCCATAATGCTCTTAAATAAAGATTTACACAAAAAAATGTACATCTTCGTTAACATCCTCCTCAATAAACTTTGCACAAGCTCCTGAGTACGATGAAGGAGCAGAATTTTCTACACATAAAAGAGGAAAAAATTAGCAATAAAAGAAAGTACACAAATAACAAATACAAAATAATAAATCCTACCATGAATATCAGTCCAAAGCCAATCTCATTAATTTCATTAGTTCTCCATTAGACATAGAATGCTATCATTATTTGAAGAAAAACCAAATAGAAAAGTAATCCCATTCAATTAAATCAACTAGCAAACATAAAGATAAAATTCATTTTCCTTTTTGTCAAATAAACAATTCAACAAATTCCAAAACTCAAACATTCATTAGTTCTCCATTAGACAGAAAATTTTACTATCATTGAACCGCTTTCCTTAAACATATTAAAGTTGTTTTGTACTCTCTCCGTAAATAGGAAATTAATTGTGCTATCACGGATGACAAAATTTGTAGTTTACGATTATGATTCCTTATGACAGCAAAATGGTCCCCAAAACTATAAATCCTATCACAAATTAATTTAATTCAACTTGGCCAATTCTAACGGGCCTAAGAGAACACTTCAACTGCAGTATTTTCGGCTAAAAAGGTAAACCATTCATTGCACACGTGTACATCACACGTTTTCTCCATTTGCTCTCTCCCATTTATTTCCCCATTCTTGTTCTTTTTCACCTTTCAGAATTTTTAACCCTATATATCCACTTAGGGTTAGGTTTCTGTAATTAAAGAATTCAGTTTTTTGTTTATGTGTTGTTTAGGCCAAAAGTCATCGAAGAGGAGAGAAATTATAGTCATTTTTCTCTAAAGCAGCCACCAATTGTAAAAAATTGAAAATTCTGGATATACTTTGGCCAAATCTTGTGCAAAATTCACAACAAATTCAAATAGATAAATGCAAATTATCAAAAGAGAAGATGAGAAGCTCACCAGTGGCAGAAGCCTGAAGGTCGGAGGAGAAGAAAATATTGCAAACAGGCGGAGGCGGATGAGACGACAGTCGGTACTCGGTAGACCCAAAAGGCAGAAGCTGAGATTCCAATTTTCCAATAAAACATTTGTGCCTTTGTGTTAGACTGTTAGGGTTCAGGGTTGGGTACTTGGGTATAAATATAATTTGTTAACGAGCCAGAAATTTTGGGCTAAAGAAATTAAGTAATTAAGCAGAGAAAAAATAAAAAAATTATGGAAAGCCCAATTATTATTAATTTATTATTTTTTTAACGATTAATCGGTTCGGTTCGGTTCGGTTCGGGGCAATGGCGTAAATACCATACCCACCCCATCCCAAACCGGTTCGTTAAAATCAAATACTATATTTGCTCCATTGCACAATCAGTTCGATTTTTTTCACCCCATTTGGTTCGGTTAACAGCGATTTTCGATTTTGACAGTTTGAATTGCCATCCCTACCTTAAACTAGGTTTCCTTCTCGTCCACGGTTCAAAAGGAGTTTTTGGAACTGCCTTACTAGGAACCCTATTTTGCAAATACATAGCAGTCTTTAATGCAAACATCCACAAAGATATGGGTAAAGACGAATTGCTTAACATACACCTAACCATTTCTATTAGAGTACGATTATGCCTTTCAGCCACGCCATTTTGCTGTAGTGTGGCTGGCATAGTGTATTGAGAATATATGCCATGTCTTTCAAGAAATTTAGCAAATGGACCAGGGTGTTGTCCAATTTCATCATACTTTTCATAATATTCACCACCTCTATAAGATCTGATAATTTTCACCTTTTTATCTAATTGTCATTCAACATCATTGACAAAGATCTCTAAAGCATTTACAATTTGAGACTTTTAGTGTAGTAGATAGACATAACCATAACGTGAAAAGTCATCAATGAAGGTGATAAAATACTTTTCTCCACCAAATGATGGAACATCAAAAGGCCCACATATATCGGTGTGTATTATCTCAAGAAGCTGTGTGCTTCTTGTGGCTCATTTCTTTGTGTATTTGGTTTGTTTACCTTTAATACAATCCACTAAAATTCCAAGATCACTAAAATTCAAGTCAGGGAGGATTTCATTCTTTACCAATCTTTCTATCATTTCCTTAGATATGTGACCCAAACGTTTATGTCACAAGTTAGTAAATCATTCATTCAGTAAATCACGTTTAGTACCAATACTATGATGCAAGGTCAAAAGAGTCTCGACAAAGAGGTTCAAACTTTAATTTATATAAGCCATCACAAAGAGTAGCAGAACCGATAATATGATTTTGTTTAAACAAATTTAAACATCCATTTCTACCATCAAAGAAATATCCACACAGAATCAAGTTTCGATAAGGAAACCAAATTGCGAGAAATAGAAGGTACATAAAATGTTTGAAATAAATCTAAATGATGTCTAGTATATAAAATCAAATGATAGGTTCCAATAGCTTCAACTAGAGCTTTGACTCGATTTCCCATGAGGACAAATTTTTCATTTAGATTTATGGTCTGTATTGAAAGGAATCCCTACATCATATTAGTAACATGAGTGTTACATCCGGAATCAATCCACCAAGTATTATAAGGAACTTCTGTCAAATTAGATTTGAGACACACATAAAAAATAATCTTACCTTTACTTTCGAACAATGTCTTATGTTTCAGGCAATCCTTTTTATGGTACCCAAGTTTGCGATAGAAATGACATGTATGTTATGAATTTTTCCCATTAATTAATTCTTTAATATTACATGAGCCACAAAATAATTGATTTTAGAAAAATTTCGAGTTTAAGGTTTACCTCTTTGTTGATATTTCACTTACTTTCAAGATTATTATATTGAAAGAATAATACAACATCTTTGTATAAACTTTCAATTTGTTTATAAGAATATTTTGAACTAATATTTAGATGTTAGATTTTGTGTTAAATTTGAATTAAGTTTCCATGATAGAAAAAGCGAATGATATATCACTTTTTAATGGAAAAAGTCTCACATTATGTAATTTTACTTTCAAAATACATTTCATATTACTTTTCAAATTATTTAAGGGCATTTGTGTAAGTTGCCCTAAGTTCAGCTATGTTCTTGGTTTTAGGCCTTAAAAATGGGAGGGCCCCAACTTAGCCCCCGTTTGGCCCCCATTTTGTAGAAATAAAAATGGCCGGAATATTATTTTTCTGAAAAATGAGTGGTTGAAAAAAGGAAAGGTTTTCGATTCATGTGTAATATTATTTTATAAAAGACTGTATGGTTGAAAATAAGAGAGAGAAAAATGAAATATAATGTAACG
>NC_036237.1:570890-574494 GCF_002742605.1 Olea europaea var. sylvestris
GCGATTGAAAAGAAGATAAAGAAATTAAAAATGAAAGGTACCAAACAAGGGAGTAAAAGTCATGGTTAAAAATTCAAGTGCACCATATTTTTTTCCCTGGTTTGACCTCCATTTTGTGAAAATGAAAATGAGTGGAATAGTATCTTTTTGAAAAATGAATGGTTGAAAAAAAAAAGTTTTCGATTTACGTGTAATATTATTTTATGGAAGATTGTATGGTTGAAAATAAGAAAGAGAAAAATAAAATATAATGGAATGAAAATTAATGTGGACCAAACAGGTGCAAATATTGGCTATTAAATTTTAAAAGTTTTCGAATGTTCACCTAACTTATGAAATCATTATACACTTGACCATTAAATTTTTAAAGTTTTTTGGATGGTATTCAAATTTATCAAATCATTATCTCATTCATCATTCAAATTTTTTTTAATGTTAAATGACCAATGGAACAATGGTTTGATAAGTTTGACGACCATCCGAAAAAAAATTTAATGTTTAGTGGCAAGTACGATAACGATTTGAAAACTTTTACGACCATTCAATTTTTTTTTTTAAGTTTAATGGTCAATAAAAAATATTGTAATAAGTTTAAGGACCATTTGAAATTTTCACCCGTAAAACACGTTTATCCCTCCCTATTATTTTTGAAAATACATTTTTCTCTCTCTTAGCCCTTGTTTGAGCACCAATCTTTTGAAAAATGTATTTTTTAACAGTGTTTTAATATCATTTCAACAACACATTTTTCAATAAAATAATATTACACGTAAATTCAAAGCATTTTCTTATTTTTTAACCACACATTTTTCATCAATACACTATTCAAAAATTCATTCTATCCCAAAAAATAGGCTCAAACAAGGGCTTACTTTCAACCACACATTTCAATAAAATAATATTACATTCAAACGTAAAATTTCCCCCCTTTTTTTAACCATATTTTCCATCAAAATACTTTTGAACAAAATATGAGACTAAAAAAGGCGCTTATATAGACCAGCAGCTCACATGGGGTGAAGGCTAGAAGAGGCTTAAAGTGATACTTCAACCTTATTCTTAAGAAAATAAAATACTTTTTGTCACAACATCTCATTTGTTGTTGTGATCTTTTTGAACCAACAACAAAATAGAATCTCCTACAACAAAGTAAAGATGGGAGAGAATATGATTTCTATATTTTTTCTGGGCAAAGAAATTATAATTTTTTTGAATATTACTTTCTTGTAAATGCAAGTCTTTCTAAAAATAAAAAAGATTGTTGATAATAAGATATATCACAACTAATTTAGCTCGTATTTGTCAATTATTATTTGAGAAAAACAATGTTTTGAATAACAATTTTAGGAGAATGCATGAAGGAAAAATTTTAAGTTTACGTGTAGAATATTTTTATTGTGTGAATGTATAATAAAAAATGAGTATGTAAAGAGAGAGAGAGAGAGATTTCAAACAATGATTTGTCAACCAAGGGCTTAATGTGCAATCTTTTATGCGACTAAAAATGTTTAAAACGATTTGTGTTGTCTCCATCTATGTCGATGGAAACGTGGCCTGACACATATCTCCATTCAAGTGTAAAAAAATTTCTTCAAAAATCAATATTTTCAACTTTGTGGATGAACTTGATTACTACACACTAGTCCAAATCAACTAAATATTAAAAATGATTAACTAAATTTATTTAAATCATTTAAAACATAAAGATAGATTTCCTTATATATTTCATTTTAGTGAAGATCAATTTTCTAAATTCAAAATTAGCATTATGGGCATTATGGTAATTTCACAGGCAACAAATATCAAGTGGAAACTGTCTCTTTTGTCCTTCATTGACGTTTACAAAAATACAACAAAAGTAAAATAAGGCAAATGGTTTTGTCTGAAGCCCAATTACAGCAGCCATCCTCACTATTAACCCCAAACCCCAATATGCCAACACAGACACAAATTCATATATATTCCAAGAAAATATATAAGCATACATTCCAAGAAAGTATCATTTTCAGAAAGGAGTAGAGCGAAACCAATTCCCATTTGTAGGGTTCTCTTCAAGCTTAATTTGAAAAAAAAAAAAAAAAAACAACTCCAGACCCAGCTTCCCATTATTGAAAAAGAGAAAAAAATCGACAAAATCTTATCTACAAAGAAGAGACCCGAATGCTGGTTCGATTATGAAGTTGAATCCGACGATCAAGGTTTGAATTGAAGATCTTCGCATTGATACTATATAGGTTAGTTTCGATTTTCTACGATCCCATTAGATTTCAATTATCTGCTCTGGGTGCTTTATTTGATTTTTAGCTCAATATTTTCATTTCTATCCTATTTCTTGCGTTTTGGGTTTAATTTGTAACTGTGTTTGAAGACATTGATTTGAACTTGCTGGTTGGATAGGAATTTGGTTGTTACATAACCAGATCTGGCTGAAATTCGATTTGAGTTTTTTGGATGATAGATTTTTCATTTTTGTTTTAGTTCAATCTTGGATAAATTTCTCAATATATAAGATTTTGAGTGAGATCTGTTGTCTACTATTATCGCTTAATTTCAACATTGTTTTATTTTTTTATTTTTTAAGTTCTCTTATATACTCATGGGAGAAACACATTTCTTGTTTTTGAGTTCCTTTATTAGTTTTATCTATGTAATTTAGGTTTTTGATTTAGTATTTCCGTGATAAAAATTAATTGTCATTTGATAAATTTTGAAAATTAGGAAATGAGGGAATATTTTTAGAGAAAAAGAAAAATGAAGTCAGACACTCCTCTGGATTATGCTCTCTTCCTGCTTTCACCTAGACGATCGCGGTAAGCACATTTAAGTGATATCACTTGTTGTATTTTGCCATCATTTTGTTATTAACTCTGGATGCTTTTGGGGACAGATGTGAATTATTTGTTTCCAGCAATGGAAACACTGAGAAATTAGCAGCGGGACTGGTTAAACCATTTGTAGCACATTTAAAGGCTGTGGAGGAACAAGTTGCATCTGACGCTCAATCAGTGAAGCTTGAAGCGGGAAGGCAAAAGAGTTCGGAAATATGGTTCACGAAGGGAACACTTGAGAGGTAGTGCGTCTTGCAACTTACTGATTTATTTATATTGATAAACCCATATATCAATGTAATTGGAAACTTCTATTATTCAGGTTTGTTCGGTTTGTAAGTACACCTGATGTTTTGGAACTGGTCAATACCTATGATGCTGAGACGTCTCAGTTAGAAGCAGCCCGAAAAATATATGCGGAGGTAGTTATTTTTGTTTCATCTGTAGATGTTCATTTGGTTTTACTTTGACTGCAATGTGTACTAATTTGCTCTCCATCTTTCATCAATTTCAGGACAGAGGTGATCAGCTTTCTGGTATGCGCTTGTGTATTTTTAATTGGTTTATTTATCTAACTTCTGTTCTTCATTGATTTCCCATGTAATCTGAAATAGAAAAGGAAACAGTATCTCACCTTCAAATAGTTACTTGTTCTTAATAAAGTTTTCTCTACAATATTTCTTTTCTTGTTTTGTTAAGGTTCATTTTTTAAATATCCATTACTTATTTTAGTAATTGCTGTCTAAAATCAGCAATCTTTCAAGTCAATCAGAGAA
>NC_036237.1:576081-583405 GCF_002742605.1 Olea europaea var. sylvestris
TTTTTTTTTTCCTTTTGGTAACTTGACTTCATTAATGAGGTGGGTTCTTGCTGGAAAATTTGAGCTCAAAATACGTGTTGCATTTGAGAGTTTTAAGTTATGAAGGGCACAGATAACTATAATTAAATTAATCTCGTGAACATTTAGTTGCACTGTAACAGGAGTCAAGCCTGGTTACATGCTCTTAGACAAAGCTTATTCCTATTCAGGTTGTCTTTAGTTGTAAAATGTTTCATGCTTTTCTTTTTATGAAATATGCTCTTGTTAATCTGTTGAAAGGCCACCAAAGATTCTCTCTCTTTTTCTTTCCTTCCCAATCTGAGAGTTGATTCTTGTTTTCTGTGGTCTCAACAATATAGGAAGGAATTACTCAGAGCTATTGATGTACGGCTTGTCACAGCTCAACAGGACTTAACATCGGCTTGTGCTCGTGCCGCCGCTGCAGGTTTCAATGGTGACACAGTCTCTGAACTTCAAATGTTTGCAGAATTTTTTGGTGGCCATCGCATAAAGTAAGACTATAAATTCCTTTGTTTTTCCACAATTCAGCCACAACTCTAGATCACTCCATCCCATATTTTTAATGTTTGCTAGAAGGTACACATGCATTTCTCACAGTTGTACACAAGTGCAGATAATATAACTCACATGCCCAAATGGATCTCATATTATATTGGTTAAATAGCAAGAACATCTGCAAAACTTTGCTTTGTTGAAGCAGGCCTGGGACTTTTCTAGTTTGGAGCAAGTTCAATTTCGTTTATATGGTTTCAAGATCCTGGTTGTAATTACTCACTTCTTTCCATTCCAGTTTGCACCTCTCTGACAGGGAATCAGAAAGGGGAAGGAAAAGAGAAACCGAATCCAGTTTGCACGTATCATTTTTATCTTACAAGATGCATAAAAGAAAAAGAATCTTGTCATTACTTTCAGAAATCACGGTGAAAAAAATATATCTATAGTATATCAATATTCATCAATAACTTAATAGAAAACTATTAAATTCACATTTCCCCTGTTCAAAGGCAAAAGAAACACAACATAGAGGGAATTCTTTTCCTGTTCTGGAAAATTATCGTCCTTTAGTAAAATAAAAAATTCTATAATTTCAGGAACTAAGAAAATTCTTTTGTTTCTTCACAGTGAAGCCTGCAGCAAATATATATCTTTGAGCGAGAGGCGGGCAGATTTAATCAGTCCATGGAGGTCTGGAACCCAGGATGGGGCTGTCCGATCTTCATATGGGTCAGACATGTCCATTGATGAGGATCCCTCCCTCCCTCAGCCCACAGGGCCCCTTTCGGCCAAGATCCAACATCAGGAAGATACCTCCACGTGTGAGCAGCCCAAGCCACCTTCTCTATCCTTCCCAGTACAACCCACTTTCAGCAGAGAATCCAGCAGTGAAAGAGATGACTCAAACAAACAAAATGATGGTGTTGTTGAAAAAGAAATGAAGAAAGAGGAGAGTTCAAGTGCTGATCAGACTGAATTGACTCGCACAAGTCATCATGTGAGGCGACTCAGCGTGCAGGACCGCATAAGCCTGTTCGAGAACAAACAAAAGGAGACTTTGGGGAGTGGTGGGAAACCTGTGGTCCGGAAATCGGTGGAGCTTCGGAGGCTGTCGTCTGATGTGTCATCTGCCCCAGCTGCTGTAGAGAAAGCTGTGTTGAGGAGATGGAGTGGCGCCAGTGACATGAGCATTGACTTAAGTGCTGAAAAGAAGGATACTGAGAGCCCACTGTGCACTCCATCCTATGCTTCGGGGTTGCTTTCCAAGTCTGATGAGAAAAAAGCTTTGAATTTGAATGATACAATCGCAAGTTCTGTTAAGCTGGAGTCAAGAATTATTCCAGGGGTGGCTTCGGGTCGGGTCCTTGATTGCAGATTGAAAGATGCGTCTTCTTTTAGTAGTTTGAATGATGGTTCTGAATCTAATATGTCAAATTCTATTTTTAGTACTATGGAATTTAATGGTTCTATGGATCAAATGCATGAGAAGTCTCAGTCAAGGTCATTTATTGTGAAGGCTGATGATCGACAAAATTCTGAAGAGGAGTTCAGGTCTTTCCCTGAGAGTAAAGAAGAGGTTCTGATAGGGTTCAGGCATCAAGGAAAGTTGAAGGGTGGTGAAGAGCTTGGTGGGGTAAAAGGGAGAGTGGCTTCTGAGACACAGGTTACTGAAGAGAAGGATCAGGGTGCTCTTCAGACACAGATTCGGACTTTTGGAATCAAAGGTGATCGGCAGGTTGAAATTTCAAATTGGAAGGAACAAGATGAATTGAGAGACCAGCTTGTTACACAGTCATGTTCAAAGTCTCCTCAGAAAACAGTGGGAGACTCTGGGCAGTTTGAAGGCCCTGTTGGATCAAGAATTAGAGAAGCTTTTGCTGCTCATTATAAAGGGGCTGAAAGAGGTTCCTTGTCTTCTCAGTCCAGTAAAAGATCTGCGGGGGACTTAGGGGAAGCTGGAAAGAAAGAATCGATTTTGTTTGAGAAAATATCTGGTATTTCTGCATCAAAGGTTACCAGTAAAAAATCTGCGGGGGACTCTGAGGAAGCTGGAAAGAAAGAGTCAATTTCATCTGAGAAAATATCTGGTAGTTCTGCATCAAAGGTTGAAGATTCTGGACTTCAGAAATTGAAGTTTCAGAGACTAGTTTCGGCACCTGAACAGATGAACAAGTCACTACTTCGGAGAGACAAAAGCAATTTTGTTTATGGAAATAGTAGAACACCATTCTCTGGTAAATTGATGACGGAGGCTCAGGATGGTTCTGATTTATTTTTAAACCCAACTTCAGAACAAACGCAAAGGGTGAGGCTTTCAAAAGGAAACCCGGAGCTGAATGATGAGTTAAAAATTAAAGCAAATGAGCTTGAGAAGCTCTTTGCTGAGCTACAACTTCCTGGAGATCAATCCAATTCTGCCCATAGAGACAGGTCAGCTGATGTGCAAGGTGAGTCAGCAGTTAGTTTGTCCTACACAAAACCAGTTGCAGATATCACTCCTCCTCGACTATCTGATAATTACCTGTCAAGTGAAATTACAGGGAGCGCTAAAAACATGACCAAGCTCGGTGCTGCTCCGCTGATGACAATGGTTGATAATCAAAAGTATGGCGATGCTGAGCTTAGTTTTTCAGAAGGCTCTCGAGGGAAATTGTATGACATGTATGTGCTGAAAAGGGATGCAAAACTAAGGGAAGAATGGGGTTCCAACAGAGCTGAGAAAGAAGCTGAGCTGAAAACTATGCGGGATAGGTTTGAGCGGAGTGCGGCAGAGATGAAGGCCAAATTTTCAGGGTCTGCAGATAGACAGGATTCAGTATCCAGTGCTCACCGACGAGCCGATAGACTCAGATCATTTAGTACCCGGTCAATTATCAAAAGGGAGCAGGTTGGTTTATAGTTGTCTTCTAGACATATATGCCACTAAAAATTGGAAGCATCATATATGTATATTTTGTTCGTTTAAGAGTTTACTGGAGTTCCTCTTCTGTGATTTTAACCCCCCGCATAAAAGTTTCCTTTTGACAGAAACAAATAGATTCTGGGAATAGTGAAGATGATGAAGATGCATCAGAATTTGAAGAGCAGGAACATCTTCGTGAAGATAGCACTTTGGGCGAGAACTCTCTTGGAGATGGTGTATCCAGGAGTGCACCTGGTAAGAAGCTACCTGCTAAAAGTTCATCCACATCTATGCCTCGTACCTCAGCAGCCCCTGCCCCACGATCTGCTGCCAAAGCTTCCATTCTCAGTTCTGGGAAGCGTAGAATGCAATCTGAAAATCCACTCGTGCAGTCTGTCCCAAACTTCTTTGACATGAGGAGAGAAAATACCAAGCCTTCTTCAGCAGCCAGTAAGACAACTCGACCACAACTAAGAAACTATGCCCGCAGCAAGAGCACTAGTGAAGAAGCACCAATTGTCGAGAGATCACGCCGATCACAGTCACTGAGGAAGAACTATGCAAATCTCAGTGAGTTTAGGGAGATATCTCCTGCGGACTCGGGAGATGCTGTTTTGACACCACTAAAATTTGACAAGGAAGTTGTGAAGAGTGTTGAGACCAAGCCTTTTCTCAAAATTGGTAGTCCTTCAGACATTGTTGCTACATCTAGTATTACAAAGAACACCTCTATGACCCCCGAGCTCCTAAATAATGAAGAGGAATATAATGACTTGGCCTCTGGGCCAGAAGAAATGGGGAATACAGTAAAAGGTGAAGAGGAAGAGTTTGACACCATGAGCCCTAAAGGTCATAAGGACTTGGACAGTGGAAAACCAAGACTGAGACTGGAATCAGAGAAGTTGGAAAATTCAGGATCAGAAAATGGTGATGCTATAAGATCATTTTCTCAAGTGGACCAGGCTTTGGGTGCTGAATTGCCTTCTATGGTGCAAGATTGGCCAGCAGAAAGTCCTTTGTCATGGAACTCTCGCACTCAACACCCCTTTTCTTATCCTCATGAGATCTCAGATGTCGATGCCTTTGTTGACTCCCCAGTAGGTAGTCCTGCCTCATGGAACTCACATTCTCTGAGCCAAATAGAGACTGATGCAGCTCGAATGAGGAAGAAATGGGGAACGGCTCAGAAGCCGATGTGGGCAGCTCATTCTTCCAATAATATATCGCGCAAGGATATGACTAAAGGATTTAAACGGTTGTTGAAGTTTGGGAGGAAAAGTCGTGGCTCAGAGAATTTGGTTGATTGGATCTCTGCAACCACGTCTGAAGGAGATGATGATACAGAGGATGGACGTGATCCTTCCAACAGGTCATCGGAAGATCTGAGGAAGTCAAGAATGGGATTTACTCAAGGGCAAACTTCCAATGATAGCTTCACAGAAAGCGAGTTTTTCAGTGAACAAGGTGAATTATGATCTCACACTATAGGTCGACTTCCCCTTTTGTTTCTGGATTAATGGTTGACCATGCCAAGTTTTTAAGTTCTGTTTTGTGTGAGTTCGATTTCACAAGGATAACCTCTTTGAGGCTTTATTATTTACCAGTACAAATATCTAAGAGGGGCATGTTAAAGCTTATCTAGTGCAGGAAAAACCAGTCGTGATACTTTATTTCTTGATTTTCGACAATTTATTTTCACACTAGGCTCTTTGAGTTTTCATTACCGTTTATCATATCTGCAAGTTAATCTCTGCATACTAATGATTCCTATGGAGGAATTTCTTTGGATATAATTCATGTGCACTCTGTATACAAACAATGGTTTGGAACATTTTGGTATGAGGTGGGCACTCTTGAAATCAAATTGTGTAAACAGAACGTGAGTTTTTCTATCTCCCTTTATTATGTCTCCTCCAATATTTTTTCTCCATTTTTATAGAATTTTCTTGCCAACAGGTGCTTCATCAACCTGCTTAGATTTGCTTTCCAAGAAGCAAACGAATACAAATTATTAGCGCCCCCCCCCCCCCCCCCCCCCCCCCTCCTCCTTCTTTTGTTCAATATTCAAAGCAAAGGTTAGACCATAGAGCGTACTAGTTTGGACTTGATTTATTTGTATCTTTTCCTTCATACAGTTCAATCTTCAGACAGTTCAATTCCTGCACCTGTGGCTAACTTCAAACTGAGGGAGGATCATATATCCGTAAGCTCAATAAAAGGTGACTTCAGAATATCTTCTTGTTTACTTTCCTTTGCTGCAACTTGATATATGTTATGAACTGAAGAAATAAATGCATCACTACATATCAGACTTTACATTGGTACTGTTGCTTATATCAAACATGTTTGGCTGTGCTTAAAAAGTAACTTTCCTACACAGTAAGTTTTGTTAGTTTAAAACATAACTATAAGAATCATGTTTTCTTAACTTTAGTAAGTTTGACTTGCTTTTAAAACGGCCTAGAAAAAAGTAAATAAATGAAATTGGGCTTCAAAAGACCATAATGATTGTCTGGTCTGTTTATGGCTTCTGCATAGGACATAACTTGAAATCATAATTGGTTTAAGCGAAAAGTTTCTTAGTAGAATTTCTCGTGAAATTCTGATTATTTTATTATTATTTTTTAATCATCCTCGTTTTGCAGCTCCAAGGTCATTTTTCTCATTATCAACATTCCGGAGCAAGGGAAACGACTCGAGGCCTAAATAACACTCTTGAGGATTTCTCCATTGATGGGGGCATGGAGGATTCTAAATGTGAGATTATGAGAGTTACAATTTTGTATGTCAAGGATGGCTGCCTTCTTCTTGGGGATCTTATTTCTTGTTTTCCTGTCGGAAAGCATGTGTATATCGTGTTGAGTGAACAGTTCCAATGGGCAGAACAGCAACGTGATTTTGGTAGTTAAAAAGCATTCTTTCTGCAGTTGCTGTCTGCTCTTAACTTGTGCAATATACACACCAGAATCAAATGTCAACATCACACAGGAGAGTTAATCTGATTATGCAGTGTAATAGATGGTTATTTGTGTGATCGCATCTCCCCCTTGCTTGGCGGAACTGAGATTCATTAAGTGAATCAAAGGTATCGTGCAACCCTATTCGTTAATTTACTGTATGGACGAAGTGAACCATTGCCCTAGCACTAACAGGGATAAATGTGTATTCGAGATTAGTCTCAACCAACCATTTACAAGTACATCGATGGATACAAGACTCCTATTTTTTATTTTCTGTGTTACAGGATGTAAATAAGGCAAGGCCTAATTATAGGGATTAATTATATAGATTCCTAGTTTATATAATTACCTAATATAGGACCCTAACTCTGTGTGTGTGTGAATATAGGACCCTAACTCTGTGTGTGTGTACACACACACACACACACACACACATATATATATAGGGATGGCAGTGGGGCGGGGTACCCCTGCGCCGCACCACTTAAAACGGGGCGGGGGTCTGTCCCATTTCTTGTCCCATATAATTTTTTATTTTTTTTTAATAAAGTCAATGTCTAAAATAAACATTCGAAAGTCGAAACACTGTCCAAAAAAAAAAGAACAATTGCAATTAAAATTACATTGTCATTGTACTAAAATTCATTTTTTGATTCAAAATTTGTCATTTTTCAGACTTCATAACTTCTTTCATCAACAGAAGTAGAGATCACACAAGATGGATCCTGAAAAACAAAAGAATATTGTAATCAATATCATTATAATAACTACGATTAAAATTTACATTATCTAATAAAGAAAAATACCTCTTCATCAACATCCTCATCATTCATCTTGGAGCAAGATCCAAAATATGCAGACGGCACAGAATTCACTATTAATAAGGTAAAATAAATTAGTAATAAGAAAATAAATAACATGAACAACAGAAAAGCAAATGTTTATA
>NC_036237.1:589448-591058 GCF_002742605.1 Olea europaea var. sylvestris
GCATGCCTTCATCTGTTCTTCATGGCGAGACTCCTTATAATGTCATTTTCCCTACTAAACCCTTGTTTTCCATTGAACCTAGAATATTTGGTAGTACTTGTTATACTCGTGATGTTCATCCTCTTGTAACCAAACTGGATCCCAAATCATTAAAATGTGTGTTTCTGGGTTACTCGCGTCTACAAAAAGGGTACTAATGCTACCGTCCGAGTCTTAACAAGTATCTTGTATCAGCTGATGTCACATTTCTAGAACATATTTCTTTCTTTCCCACTTCTTCCACTTCTCGTAAGGGGGAGGATGATGATCTGCTGATTTATCATGTCACTTGCTAGTCAAATAATGTTGCTCCCACACCACCACCAACACCACCACTACCTATTTACCAAGTGTATTCTAGATGACAAAACCCTCATGAGTCCTGATGCATGTTCGACACCCGACTCTTTTTCGGCATCGGATCCAGTGTCCAGTGATCTTGATCTACCTATCGCTCTTCGTAAAAGTAAACGGCAGTGCACTTATTCTATTTCATCAATTGTTTCTTATAATGACTTGTCCTCTTCTTCTTGTTCTTTTGTTGCCTCTATAGACTCTGTGACTTTTTCGAAAATTGTTCATGAAGCCTTATCCCATACTGGCTGGCGAGATGCTATGATAGAGGAGATTAATGCTTTAGATGCTAATGGTATTTGGGATTTGGTGAATTTACCTGTAGGCAAAAAGGCTATTGGATGTAAGTGGGTGTTTGCAGTCAAATTCAATCCTGATGGGTCAGTGGCTCGACTAAAAGCTCGTCTTGTAGCTAAAGGCTATGCTCAGACTTATGGTGTGGATTATTCTGACACATTCTCTCCTATTACTAAATTAACGTCTGTTCGCTTATTCATTTCTATGGTAGCTACTCATAATTGACCTTTACATCAATTAGACATAAAAAATGATTTCTTACATGGTGATCTTCAGGAGGAAGTTTACATGGAGCAATCACCGAGATTTGTTGCTCATGGGGAGCATGGGAAAGTGTGTCATCTTCAAAAGTCTTTATATGGTTTGAAAGTTGAAACAGAGTCCACGTGCTTGGTTTGGAAAATTTAGTCAGGCAGTGGAAAAGTTTGGAATGCAAAAGAGCAAGTCTGACCACTCAGTCTTCTACAAACAGTCCAAATCCGACATTATTCTTCTTGTTGTATATGTTGATGATATTGTTATTACTGTTATTGATAATACGGAAATTTCATCTCTGAAATCCTTTCTTCACGTCCAATTTCACACAAAAGATTTAGGAGTTTTGAAGTATGTCTTGGGAGTTGGGGTGACAAGAAGCAAGAAAGGTATCTTCTTATCATAGAGAAAATATGTGCTTGACTTATTGACTGAAGAAAGTTGGGATCTAAGCCAAGCAGTACTCCAATGCTTCATAATTTACAACTTACTAACGATGGTGACTTATTTGAAGAACTTGAGAAATATAGAAGACTAGGTAAATTGAACCATCTTACAGTAACTCGTCCCGATATTGCGTATCCTGTCAGTGTTGTAAGTCAATTCATGTCTTCCCAACAATTCACCAATGGGCAGCTTTGGAACGATCCTGTGTTATTTAAAGG
>NC_036237.1:593698-597931 GCF_002742605.1 Olea europaea var. sylvestris
TTTTTTTTTTTTTAAAAGAAATGGGCTATCAAGACCAAAGAAATGCAATCTGAATAATATTACATAATCTACAATATTCCCTTAAGTTGCTTTCTTCCATCAATTTCTTAGGGCAATTATGTTGCAACAATCCTGTGAAAAGTCTAGTATGATACGAAGACTTGCACATAGGTTTATAAGTATTTCCAGCTGTTAATAAATTTGTCACAAAGAACAAAACTAGGCCACTAAATAAGCAAAGAAAAAGTTCTGTAAATACAAATCTATTAACCAATTTAACAGAGTCAAAGATTAAGTAAATCTACAAACCTGATGAAGACCTAGACTGCCACGCTGTGTGTAGAAATTGACAATGCAGATGTTTGGTGACATAGAGGGAAAAATATCTTCAACTTTTCTTACTTTAGTGGTTGATTCTAAATAAGCATGAGAGTCTTGAATTGCTCCTTTAACCAACTGCAGGAACTCAGCAGGAATAGGAGGAGGTTTAGCTCCATCAGTAGGCCTTTCGTCACTGTACACACTTGTCTCAGGGTCCCAATTTTTACCAAGGCACATCATCTTCAAACGCAGCTGTGCTCCATCCCGATAACCAGGTTGGTAGAAACCCCCAGAACCCAGACCAAGATCTCTACACATCTTTACCAATTTGACCTTGACAGAAACCAAAGACAACAGCTCTATCAATAAATATAGCACGGATGGAAAGTCTCAGGTAACCTTACATAGCCCTTGTTTGAGCCCCATTTATCAAAAATTCATTTTTTCAAAACTCATTTCAACTACACATTCTCCAATAAAATAATTTTACACGTAAATCGAAAACTTTTTTTTATTTTCTAACCACGTTCTTCAAAAAATACTATCCCCCTCTGCCTTCCCCCATCTTCATGCTCATTCATAACCGAAGCAATAATATAAGACTTCACAACTAATTAAACAACAAACTTTTTGATAGATAAGTTGAGCATAATAAATTGGCAAGTGTTCATGTTGAGTGTTGTTGACATGAATAGGCAACACAGTCCAAAGATATGATAATTTCTTACAAATCCAACAGCACGAAGACAAAGCACGTAAATTGTTTCACCTGATCCATTAAGGGTAGGTAACACTTCAATAGAACCACACCAGGCCTTAAAACCTTGATGTTTTCTCCTTCTGTACGGCGCTTCATTTCATTCTTCTTTTCTCTATTCTTCACAAGCAGAGGGGGTTGCAGCTTGACAAAACTCCCAATTTTCTCCACACAAATATCAAAGGAATATCCTTTCTGCAGGCTATCAGAATCATTAGGCCTGCCATCACCAACAGTGTTTTCAGTAGCACTTGTCCTGCTTTGAGTTTCCTGTCCGAAATGACTCTCTTTAGAATCAGATACACTACTCTGAGATGGTCCTTTCTTCGTGTAAGATGCATCAACAGGAGAAGTACCACCAAGGTGTGGTAAACTGAAGCTTTCTTTCCCTGCACCCCTCAACTGTTCTTGATGAGTTTTCCTCTCATTCATGTTGGGAGGTGTAGACACTGACTCCTGATATTTTGGGCTTACATACTCCAATTTTGTTGTGTTACACTCCAATTTAAGGTTTTCAGCACTAGATATAATGTTTGAGGGAGGTGTAGACGCTGACTCCTGATATTTTGGGCTAACATACTCCAATTTTGTTGTGTTACACTCTAATTTAAGGTTTTCAGCACTAGATATAATGTTTGAGGGACATGAAACACCAACTGGCGTTGTTTCTGGATTTTTCCTTCTATATTGTAATACTCCACGTCCTGAGGAAGCATTCCTGGAATAACCATGAGATCCAACCTTGCAGAAGAAAGGTTGTTCACAAATAACAGAAATCAGTCATCACTCCATGTGGAAGATTTTAGTGACTTGAACATATATTTAAGAGGTGTAATCTCGTAGACTTTCGAAATGCCAACATGCAGGAGGATAAACCAGTTAGCAAATTTTTTTATCCAAAGAGCGAAAATACTTCCGAACTCTGTTCAGAATCATTATGAATCCCTAGCAAGAGAGATCATTTCCAAGTCTTTAAGCATCGATCGTTTTCATTTATATGTTTTATTCGTAGCCAGTGAATCTAAACAAGTATTAAACTTTACAACATCAAAATCATACGTTTTTCCTCATCACAAACAATTCGCCTAAATCCCGATTAAGTAAATCATATGCCATTTACTACCTTAAAGAAATTAATCTCAAAATAGAAAAAGCAACAGATTCACTTTAGCCAACAAAAAAAATAAAATAATAATAATAAAGGTAAAGATTGCAGAGTTTAAAGATTAATTCCGGTTAAATTCAGATGCCCTTCGACTGATAATTATTTAATGTGATAAGAAAATAACAAAAACATAGGAGAGTATTTAGAATTACAGAGCCGTGACGATTGGGCGAATGACCGGCGGAAGGCGATGATCGTCCTCTGGGGCTGCGATACCTACCTCCGCCACGACGGCCACCTCGATCCATTTTATTACGACTCCACGAGATGCAGGAGATAAACTTTCTGGTACCGTCAGGTAAATGGAATTTCTTAGGGAAACCAAAAGGCGTTCTTTTTGAATTTTTACTTTTTTTCCCGTGACTCAGACGTGACCTCCGGAGGAGTGGCGGTGTGACTAGGATAAATTGGGATGCTGCCACAACTTATATACATTTGATTCGAACGGTCGCGATGCGATTCCCCCCTTGTAAACCTTGGATAAGAGTGATATTAAAGCGTACCGTAACTTTGCATTGATTGTTAAAATAGTCCCTATCATTTCAAATTCGATATTTGCACCCTCATTTCAAGCATTTCTTATGGAATTAGTCATTCTCGTCATGTTCCGTTAATTTCATCGTGAAATAAATGCATGAAATTCACTCACATCATTTGAAAGGGATAAATTAGTCAAGTCATTAGATTGAGGAGAGTTTTACCATGGCCATTCATAAAAATAAAAGGAGAATTGGAGCACAACAAAATCCCCAATGTGAATAAGCCACACCAAACATCACTTTACCAAAAATGCTCCAAAAAAAGAAGCCTCCATTGAAGTGTTGAACTCATTCCACACCACCTTCCCATTGCCATTCCGACATCAATAACTTCAATGTCGATGCCGATAAGCTTTATTTTCAATTTCTGAGATGGGTTGTGATTTTTTATAAGTCAATTTTACTCCAGGCAACTGACTCTGTTGAATCGATCAATCAATTTCTTGAGGTATGTATTGAAAAGGACAATGGCAATATTTATCACTTCATTGCATTTGTTACCATTGCCATTGTGTTGGATTTGAGCGATAAATACCATTTTTTGCCAAACAAAAATTAACATCTTAACAAAATTCTATTGGAGACACCAAAAGACCATGTGACCAAAATCCACAATTTAGGGTGTCAAATGGGTTGTGACTATTTTTATTTTTGTTTTTATATTTTATTTACCATTTGTAAGGTAAGTTCTATATGTTTATTTACATTATTTTAAATTGGGTGAACATGAAATGTTTATTTACCTGTTTAATTAAGTTTAGCATACTAATATAGTTTGTGTTGGAATTTTCTAGTGTGATGCTTCAGATCTAACTCCAAATGAGGATGCTGACATTGAAGGTTGTGGGAGGTATAAACTTGCAAATTACATCAAACTATGAGGATGATATTCACCAAAACTTTTTAGAGAGCAAAAAATATATAGTAACTTGACTAATTTAAACCTTTCAAATAATGCGAGTGAATTAATCCATGCATTTATTTCACTGTGGGGTTAACGGAACATGATGGAAATAACCAATTCCACGAGAAAGGCTTGAAATGAGGGTGTAAATATCAAATTTGAAAGGATAGGAAATATTTTAGCAATCAATGCAAACGATAGAGATTTTTTTTTGCTAATTACCCAAATAATTTTGAGCAATAAACCCAAATATTTTTCTATTTCTTCTCTACACATTCTTCAAAAGGAAATAATTTTTACAAAATTTATTTTATAAGAACTTAAAGCACTTTGTTATAAACTGAAAAAAATGCAGTTTATTTAAGTTGTGCACTTTTTATTTTTAAGTTGTGTACTTGGGCTTTGTTTGAACACCATATTTAGGGAAAAATATGTTGGGAAATTTTTACGCCAATTCCCTTTATTTCTATTTATCCGCAGTATCTTTTGCTATTCAGAAAAATATTAGCAAACAAGGAAAAATAAAAAATATGACACACAAATTAAA
>NC_036237.1:599144-636348 GCF_002742605.1 Olea europaea var. sylvestris
CAATATTTTTCTCTCGGATCAACTCCTTGACCATACCCAAAATAATTAAATACATCAACTATTTATAGGATTAATAATCAAGTAGAAGAGTTTAATTTAAACTCAAACAAGACTCCTTTAATTTAATAAGGATTCCTTCATGTGCAAGACTCCAAAATTGACTGTAAATTGAAAATCAAATTCTGCTCTCAACTTTAATTAGAAGTATTCCATACAATGACTACCTTTTACTTTTTGCAATAGAAGTCCTCCAACTTTTAACGCTTGAGGCAATTACCCAACAAAATAGATTTTGAAATAGTGCTTTTCCGTAAAAAATGTGCTAAAAAAAATATGAATTTTTTTCTAATTGAATGTGTGATTGAAGATGAGTTTTAGAAAATAAATTTTGAAAAAAATAGAGCTCCCTATTAATACACCCTTTATTTTTGTAAAAACCCCTCCGTTAGTTGTCTTACTATTTCAACTACACATTTTTCAAAAATATTACTTTTCACAAAATTTACATAAAAAGGCCCCTAAACAAGCAAAGACGACAAAACAACGTACTTGCATAGTATATCTGCTGGCGGTGGCCCAGTCTGAATTGCCTTCAAACAACCAAAGAGCATACATGACATCACTTGGACACACCAGTTTAATTTTGATCTCTTCACGTTAATTTGGAAATGAGAAAATTGCAACTGCCTCATTTTTCCTCCCCTTTATGTTCCATTCTAAAAAGTGCCGTTTGTTGTTTTCCGGCTGCTGGAATGTTCAATCTTCGAGTCTCATAGCAGCATTATTAGGAGGCAACAGCCTTCCACTGGTGTTATTTTTTCGTGTTCATCAACGTTAACACTCATCTTCTTCGTCCTCTATTGCAACAACTAGACGTCTCCCTTTCCTCTCACCCTCACTCTGTTGGAATTTTGTATATGACAGGCCTCATTTTCAACGATTTATAGCACTCCGCTTGATCCAAAAACAAAATTTGATGTCTGTCAGATTCTATCGTCACATTTACAAGGTAGAGATATAGCAAAACAGAATTACACGCACAACTCTGGAGAATAGCACCTACATAAAGCACGATGGAGACCAATTTTCCTCAATAATAAAATCATTTATGAAAAAACATACATAACACGTATCAATACAAAAAGTTGAAAAACTGTTGCAATACAGAAGCATTACATAAATCATACAAACTAAAGGAGGAGCTCAAGTATGACTCGGTGTCTGAAATCACTGGTAATACATGAGATGCTGGGTGGCAGCTACATTCTGGAAACCACCATCATATATAGCCTGGCTTGCAGCAGCACCCATTCCCATGGATGCTTGCTTCCCATGGGGTTGCATGAGGGCATGAACACCACTCATC
Source organism: Olea europaea var. sylvestris (assembly GCF_002742605.1). NCBI lineage: Eukaryota > Viridiplantae > Streptophyta > Magnoliopsida > Lamiales > Oleaceae > Olea > Olea europaea. The sequence goes on from NC_036237.1 coordinate 600,511, forward strand.
TTGCTCAAACCGAGTTGCCGTTCATAAGCCAAAAGGTCAGTTGCTGAAATGCCTGGCGAGGGTCCAGGGGCAGGAGGCGCGAGAGGGTTTGAGCTTGACCCAGGTGGAGTTGGCTTGTTACCCCATGAACACTGAAGGCATCCAAAAAAATTTCCAAAACAATAAACCTAAAAATACATTCAGTAATTTTACTCCAGACAACCTACGGTAGAAACATGACTAAAAAGTCGGGAAATGATTGGTAGGTTAATCTATCGCATTCCACATCTCCCACTACAGGTAGATGTTGACAAAATGGATGTTCACACATTTCTGCTGCCTTGCTAATGAAAACTACCTATAACCAAAACCTCTACATGCAAGTAAAAACTGAAAGAAAGTGATCAGCAAACTTATAACAACATTCCTGAATATATACAATTTCAGTGCTGCTTGATTTAAATAAAATGGTTGTTTTTAAATTGCGGCAACATACCAATAAAAAAATAAAAGATGGAGAAGATTCAAGGATTTCCAAGAAAAGGGAGGTGAAATTATGTGCCATATCTGGAACTCACATGGATTGAAAAGAGAACATGTTAAATTCATTATTGTTTTTCAAAAAATGGCTTGACTAAATACGTTACGTGGAGCCCACAACTGATATAATTACTAAAATTAATTTAAGACAAACCTTAATTTGTTTTCCACAGAGAAATGTATTTCCCATTGAAATAGCCATTGCAGCCTCCTCATGGGTACTGTATCTTACAAAACCAAACCCTTTATCACGCTGAATGCGAACTTCCTCAATTGCTCCAGCACCAAGGGCATGGAAGTGGCGATGGAGATCAACCTGGGTTACCTGGCAAAATGAAGGCGTAGGCAGAAAGATTGGAAAACACATATTTTAAGGATTTAAAAGCTTCTAGAAATTCTTTTCCTTTCAGTATTAGAAAACCAATAACACTGTCCACGAGCATCAGAAGTACTTACTGACTTGAATCAAGTGTACACTAAAAACAGAAACTGAAAATAAATCTTGCTAGACAGAATTCTTTTGTGGGGCTTGGGGGAAGGTGTTGCATGTTGGAAAAGAACAATAAGCACAAGGGAAAGAGCTTCTTGCCTCTGGAGCAAGATTACCGACATACACAGTTGTGTACAGAGGGTTATTCTCGGGAGCATCACTATTTGCTGCCTCTTTAACATCTTCTGTCAAAACAAAAACCAATTAATCTAAATATTATTGACCTCAATTGATAATGATGGGCAAATCATAGAATCATCAATATATCATTAAATTAATCACAAAACCACACCTAGATCAAAATTTATGGCAACATGGAAAATAAATTACTCATATGTAAGCAATCCATGCCACTTTCTTATTTTAGAGCAATCACTACCATTGGTCTTTTCTGCAAAAGCATTTTCTATACATTTCTCATGAATTCTTATTGCAATTTTCATCCAAACTTGCTCACCGGAGGAGCCATTTGTCAGTTCCACGACACTTTTAGAATCGGCATTCTGCATGTCATCACTGGCACCAGCACCTTTTGCGGACCAGTTACAGCGCATCTGCCTACTGCCCAGCCATTTTCCTGATAAATTGACAAATAGAAAAGTATTGCCTAAGCTTTGTGATCTTTTGCTTATGAAAAGATCGTAACACATCATAGCCATGCCAAAATATCAAAACAGATACATGCAAATAAAACATATGAAAAGAAATGGTTCACACTGTGCTGACCAGTTAGATCATTGATTGCACTTTGGGCATCCTGAAAGGAAAATCCACGAATTAAACTAGAAAAGAGGAAAATTGCACGTTCCAAAATAAATTCAAATTAATGCACGAAAATATACCTGCTGACTCCGGAAGGAGACAAACCCATATCCCCTAGAGCGTCCAGTCTTCTGGTCCCACATAACCCTTGCATCACTAAAGACCAAAACAAAACAATCAGCACCTCGTAAATTAAACTACTTAATTAATTTCTAGCAAAACTAATATTTCCCTTTCTTTTGTCCTCGTGTTCGTACAAAACTAGCCTCACAATCCCCTATTCCACTAAAAAAAGTAGTCTGGGACGAAGATTGAAATCAAGAAAAAGAGCATGCCTGTGAGTGAATGCATATACATGCAACAAATAAAAGATATATGGGGGGAGCTTACGAACAACTTGGGTAAACAGAAAAGCATGTGAACAACATGGCATCAGTAACCTCAGGACTGAGATCACCAACAAAAATATTGTAGTGACCTACATAGAAGGTATAAAGTGTCATTGCACCAAAAATCACAAGACACCAACTTGATAACGAGAAAACGAAACACACATATGAAATCATAAAACTATGGACCCACTTGATGTGTCCTCCCTCTGACCACTAGCATATGCCCAGTTAACTTTAATAGGCAGCCCAAACCTGAAAAATGCATAATTAGATATATATACACGTCCGAATTCGAAAAGATTTTAATATTGGACCTTCAATATTTCCTACTCACAGATGTCTTCCATTAAGAGATAGTATCGCAAGTCCAGCTGATCTACGATCAAAATAATGGATAAACCCATAGCATGACTGCAATTGACCAAAGCATATTATAAATACAAGAAAAATCATCATTACTAGAAATCTAAGTCCATGCCTGCCAACTTGTTGTGCATGTGACTCATATAGAGTGGAACATAGGTCCTGAATCAAATGGACCGATGCCGTCGTGAAGCGGGGTGGAGTGAGAGGAGCGGAGCGACGGCATTGGCCTTGCGTAGGTTTAATTCACTGTTTGGTTGTTAGGAACGCTGAATGGTTTGGAGGTGCTGGGGCAACGCCCCCGCGATACAGTATAGGGGTATTTCTTGTACGGATCTTAAAGTCTTATATGGGTCCAGGTTTGGGTTAATATAAATAATATGTTGTAATCCTATTTTTCAAAACTAAATAAAAATATCTCCGCTTCGCTCTCGTGGATGTAGGCACACCGCTGAACCACGTAAATTCTTGTGTTGATTTTTTTTTCCATCTCTTTAATTTTGCGCATAAAATCCAACACAACTTATAATTATAAATCACCAGAAACAGCACACATAAGATTTACCTTTTCTTTTCTAACAAGCTTACAGCTTTCCACAGGACCAGTGCTTGCAAAAACTTCTTGAAGAAGTGGCTCAGTTACCTGCGTGTGAATGTTTCCAACATACCTGCATTTCCTCAAAAATAAAAAACCTAGAAGTTCAAAAGAAAAGAAACAAAGAAAAATAGTCAAAATTATAAGGATTCCCTCCAGAGATTACAAAACGAGATGATACTAAATAAAGCAGCACATATATGTTAAACAAGAGAATAACGACAAAAAAATTTTATGCTACAAAATAGAGAAGATCAATAAAGCCACTAAAAATTTTGACCGATTAAGTTTTGGTTATGCAAATGGCAGCAAGGCACGTGACAGACAGTAATGATGTGAAGGTTCATAGGACTCATTAAAGACAGATTCAAAACATTCACGATGACACAAGCTGGGAAATCACGGAAAAAGAGAAAAGAAACAAAACTAAAAAACTGTCTAAACAACACTCACACACTGCGGCATGTACTTGGATCAAACCCAGGAGGCAGATTTCCACTCGGGATTGGCTCAATCTGCAAAAATAGAAAATTAAAAAAAATAAAAAATAAAAATAAAAAAAACGAAAGGAAAGGAACTTCCTAATTTATATCCCACGTCAACCTTCAACTCAAGGGAATAAAGGAAAAAGAAGATAAGAAAACGATGAGGAAATGTTATTTAAATGTTATTGAAGACTAAATTGTAGTTGCTGTTGAACAAAAGCAGACAGCAAAAACAAATGCCAAGACATTCAGATAACAGAATGGCAATTTAAAAAACATAGGACATAATATAATTTATATCTGTAAAGTGTTCATATTGATAATGGAATTTTAGATCAGAAATGTCCATAAAGGTAACACACCCCAGAGCACAAGATACATCATTTCCCTATCAAGCTTCTTTTCCTTCGGATTCCCAACCATATCTCTTTTTAATTCTCAACCAGCGGCAAATGCAGCTTTTCTTAAAAAGGTTGACAACTATGGACAACCATATAACCTCTGTCTTCAGCAACAACCCATCCGCTCTCAACACAGCAGGGCAACAGGAAATTCTTTCTTATAAGTTGTTCACATAAACTCAAACAATAAACATGCTACTTATTTGTATTAACCTTTCGCCTCCAAAGATATTTAATATCACAGCACTCGTTTATTGAAAAGAACACAAGAATTACCAGAACATTAAAACTATTACCAAAATATTGACAGAATCATAAAACTTGAACATGCATCGAAACATGTATAACAAACAAAGGTACTTCTCCAAGGAAAAAAAAATAATAGGAATAAAACACGCAATGATATACAAGAAAGGGGGGAAATCCGACTTTACAACCTCAACTCCAACCTCCTACATAATCTCAAAGTTCCCTTTTCAATGAAATCAAAATTCATGCGCAAATAATTAGACCAGTTTCCAAAAAGCCAATGAAAACAACCTTGATTTCACAAAACTCGGGGAGGAGACAGCACAATGGAGTGATCGTTAAAATAAAGTACTTTTGCACGAAATCAGGAGGATGGAAAACCAAAAACCAAACTGGTCGTATTAATGCACAACAAATGCTCATTGAGAAAAAACAACTACAAAATTGCAAAAACACGCACTCATACGACAAAAACACTCAACAAGCAAATAGCACTGAGTTATATTGATTACCACAGAAAATTAAAACAGAATACAGAAACTGGAACCTGAGGAGCAGCCAAGAGGCCAGGGTGATAAAGCGACTGTTGCTGAAGAAAAGCCTGCTGCATCAAGGCCTGCTGTTGTTGTTGCTGTTGCTTCAGTCTCTGATTCTGCATTTTCGGGGACTCTGATTTTAATTTACGTAAATCCACTTAACTTATTGATCGGAGAGAAATTCTAGGGTTCGAAACCAGGGATACAGAGAGAGAAGAAGGACCTCGAAGAAAAAAGGGGAGAGAGAGAGAGAGAGACGGATGCCCCAGCGACGAGGGGGAAATTGGATAGGTTAGTGGTCCGCGATGATAATACGGCCAATTATATCCGCGATGAGAAAGAGAAAAGCTCGACTCATTCCCAGCCTAATTTCCTTTTTCTAAAAAAAGATTGAGGATTCTGGGAATGTCACAAAATATATTTGGAGTACGAAAAACTTGTTTCGATATAAATTTTCTTATACATCATATATCGATGTGTGTAATTTACGTATGACCCTGATATCCATGAACCCGAGCCCAAGTTTTATGTATCCTTGAGCTCATCCTTCGGTCAAAACTTCCTCGGGTTCCTTGGCGTCGACTCACCCTCGATCTTTGATGAACTTCAGCATTGTGTACTCCAGGCTACTCTTTTCCCCACTATCGTCAAAGCTCCCTAACTTAAGAGGATTCTATTTTCAGAGTACAAATTCCTTCCTATATTGGTAGATTCACAATTTTCATAAAGTTCTAATGTCTAACTTTCATAGGACTCTCACGCCTTTTGAGACTCTTGAAGGGATAAGGCATCCAAGTAACCCAATCCTATTGAAATTGCATTGCTGAGTTCTATAAATAAATGGCCCTTACTCGTCTTTTGGGAAAGTTTATATTCTCCCTTTTTGCTAACTTAAGCACTTGAGAGACGTAGATGACATATTTCGAGGCCTTTGTTTCGGATCTTAGATCTTATCTTCGTGCTCGTTCTCAGTCATCAAGCTCAGTGTGCAAATTTTTGAAAACTTCATGTACCAAGTTATAGAAGTGTTCTATCGGTTTAAACTAAGTCCATGTTTGGGGCCATTTTTACGGAAAAACATTGATTTGAATAATGAATTTTTAGAAATGTGTAATTAGAAAGTAAGGAAAAATTTTGATTTTATGCGTAGATATTTTGCCTTTGTTTGGCCCTCATTTTTTCAAAATTCATTTTCAACCATACATTCTCAAATAAAATAATTTTATAAGAAAATTGATTTTTTTTTTCATTTTTTTAACTATATATTTTCCAAAATATCATTATTCCAAAATACTTATTTTTTTTTAACAAAATTTGGATAGGGATCTCGTAAAAACTTCTTTCGAGAAAAGGGATAGATCGGGCGATTTCTCAAGAACAATAGCTAAAAGATTCTATTTGAAACTCTTACATGTCCAGGGTTCAATATGAAAATAATTTGGGGGGCCAAAGATAGATTTTATTGTATGAATGTATGGATGAAAATGAATATATAATGAATATATAGGGGAAAAAAAGAATTTTGATTAAAAAAAAAAAAAGAGAGAGAGAGATAGAGACAAAAAGGAGCCAAGAGAGAATGATTTGAATTGAATTTGACCACCATTATGTATGAAAAATTTTAACTTTTTATCTCGAGAATAACTTTTTTTACATTTATATTCAACTGTAAATTCTTTAAAAACATCATATTTCACGTTTCTCCATAACCTTTTTACCACCAAAAAAATAAAAAATAAAAAAATTTAACAAGTACTATACAAGTGTTTCAAATAATAAAAACTAATTATTATTATTATTATTATTATTATTATTATTATTATTATTATTATTATCCACGGATACACATACAAGTTATTATTATTATTATTATTATTATTATTATTATTATTATTATTATCATCATCCACGGATACACATACAAGGGTGTCCCTCTCAAGATGTGGACACGGTTTGAAAATAGTAAGACAAAATATATCCTATGTCAATATGTAAATCCCAAATTCAAGATAAGGCATAGTTTACAAATATAGATAAAAATAGGATTAGTTTATTTGTACACATTTGATGTACATAATAGATGACACTCCTTCAAAGGGAGTGGAGTGTCAACAAATATGTACATGAAAATTGTACATGTATCACTACCCATAAAAATATTATGAGTGCTACTATATGTACGCCAAAATAGCCATCCCTCACAATGAGAGAGACCTACTTGAAGTCTCTCTTCATGTGAGAGGATGAACTAGATGGATACTGTTGACCCCAAAAAATATTGCCAACAGATTTCGAATCCACCCATGCACACGTAAGTTTAGTCTAACACGCTAAGACAAATAGACGGTCTCAAATGGACCGATCAAGGGTATGGGAGCGGCTCAACAATGCAGGCCGAGAACGTTCGGAATTCGACGAGATGTTGGCATAATGATTGTACAATAATTACCCATCGATGTTTGTAGAATGCGAGTACGAATTTTGTTCACGAAATTATTTCTTTTGATTTAAAATTATCGCAAGTGTACGGTTCGTTAACAAATAATAAAGTAGATTAAATGAGTTCGAATATCGTCCCATAGATATTGATTAGTTCAATTTTACCTATCGTCGCTTTAACCAAAACTAAATTACTAAAGTGGATGTGAATCTAATTAAAACCCTAATTTTGGAAAGAAAACCTTAATTATGCAATTTTTATGATTGACTTAAATTAAATATGCAAAACAATATTTTTTTAACACTCTAAAATGAAATCAAATGTTGAGAACGCACGTTTGTTGTAATCAATAGAAATTAAACACACTAGGATCAAGATTTTCCATGCAATTATCACTTTAAAACCCTAGTTTCACATTGTGACAACACACTTCAATTGTGAGGAATCAATGTTCCTAAGTCTATCCAATACTCTCTCTCGAGATGTATCGAACCTATTTCTACATATCACCGGCCTATATTTCTATAACAAGTGCATACGTAAAAATGCATGCGATTTTATGAACGCTTAAAGATTCACGTAGGGTATAGCGGTATATTTTTATCCCTTGTAGGACCCTACAATGATTTATATTATGTCGAACCTATCTCAATTCTCTCGAATGCAATAATAAATCACCCAAACTTACACAATTACGGACCCTTAATTGCGGAAACAATAATTGCATATAAATCATTCAAAACAATAGAAATATGTCTTAATGTTAAATTACAAAACTAGAAAATTAAAGATCAAATTACATGGTACATCTATCTCCTAGCACATGAAAATTTTGCCTAATATGGTTAAAATAAAAGAATACATCAGATTTTGGATAAAAGGCATCACCGGATTATGAAATCTTGAGAAATCTTGAAGTTCTTCGTGTAAATCTTCGTTCTTGCGCTCAAAATCCTCTCCAATAAGTGTTTTTTTTTGCCTCTAATACATTATAACTTTCTCTCCTGATCTCCGATTGAAGTGATTCAAAGTGCATTGGCAAGAAAACTCAAAGATATACAATTTTGATAGAAATAGGCTTTCTCAAATTCTGATATTTACTGTGCCAAAAATGGATCTCAAGTATAGACTAAAAATTACGAGCATAACTTTTTCGATTGAAAGTTGATACTTGATAATACTTCGACCATATTTCACCTCTTTGACTCATTTCCTCATCTGATTGACCTCTAACACTCTTGAATCTTCATTTCATTGCCCGTCTCATCTATGAATTATTTGCAACTTGGTCCCTGAACTTTCAGTTTCTTCAACTTTAGTCCGTTTTCGCTTGTTTCTTTTATTTCCATCATCTCATAATATCACCAAATTGGTACTTAGCTCATTCACTTCCTTGATTTGTCCTTCGGACCATCTTTTGGATAATTGCACTTTGGTCCCTGAACTTTTATTTTCTTTCATTTTGCTCATTTTTTGAATCTTTTTCTCATGAATTCCATCATATCTATCAATATGGCCATATAACATGAAATTGCATAAAATTAAGTCATAATCAACCAATTTTATCAATAATTAGTCATATTTTGTGGACCAAGTATTGCGAGATGGTAAACAGGTTGTTGAATAAAGTGTATTAAAAGAGTAAAGAATATGTAATCTTGATTCTTGTATTGAATCTTGCATTATTCTTGTGAGAGATGCATGAGGGAGTATTTATAGTATTAGAAGTTAGATCAAAGCCCTCAGTTGGGAATACACGTGGACTCATCTCGTAAGTTTACATGTCAAATTATAGATATCACATTTGACTTTCTAGCCTGCTACACATTTATTAATCGACGGAGCCGTCGCTACTTTGAAAAGACAAGATGCTTGCACTCTATGATGGGTGTCCCATCAATCAACCAAAAAGGATCCTTGTGTAAGGTCGGATCTCCGGGGAGGAGTGCTGCTTAGGGCATCCGGGCCTCGGCAAGACAGATCACCTTGGCCTATTCACTTCGGCGTCAGCATTTGGACCACCTCATGTGTGTTGTTTCAGTATGCTGATTGACTTCTGTTGGCCNCACCTTGGCCTATTCACTTCGGCGTCAGCATTTGGACCACCTCATGTGTGTTGTTTCAGTATGCTGATTGACTTCTGTTGGCCTGGGAGCTTTGGCTGGGATGCCACGTGGTTTGAGATGAGTGGGCCATGGGCCCCAGTAAGTCAGCCAAGTGTGTCAACACGTAACAGATACCACTTGATGTACAAGTAACATTATTCAAATATTTTATGGTTCACAAATTAAACATAATTTTTAAGTGCGACTGTCGAGATTGGAATTGAAACGAGAACTGAAACACGAAGCAACTTGGTTGGCCCTGCTAATTGACTACCTCTATTATTTATCCAGTTAGTGACTTTCTAATTTTAGTTTTACATTTATTAAGTTATTCACCTTTACACTCTTTAAAAAAATAAATAAATAAATAAATCAAAATACGAATCAAAATCAATGACGTGATAAAATTTTGCTCACTCACTTTGAGTCCTTGCCAGACCAAGTTCACCTCATCCGTACCCATCAGCCACCAACCCTTGGCCAGCTTTAAAATCCACAATCAACCCTCAGCCACCTTTAAAGTTTGCCACCAAACGCCACTAGCTCAATACTTGTAGTAGTATGTCACATTCTGAAATTCAAGGCTGCGTACTAAGAAGAAAAAGACCGCAAAATTGTATTACTTGTATGATAATTTAGGAGCTACAACACAACTACTCTTGAATCTAACAAAACAAACTTATATGCCAAATCCTACCGAGAATCTTCTAATTGATGATGTATACAATATTGATTCAAGAAAAGTTCTCTAAATCCTAAAGACAAAAATGGCTATAAGCCTATAATTTGAGCTCAAGCTGTTCATCACTCTTGGAAGAAGATGCTGGCTGTTCTTGAATTTGATAAGGCCCCCTAGCAACGGCTCTGTATCAACAGAAATCGAAAATTAAAACAAAGTCAGATATGCCTTTAATTTGCATTTTTCCTTTTCGAAATCATAGTTCATTCAGAAAGTTGCACACCTATCTTTCCTCTTCTCCAGGAATCGATGAAGTGATGATCTCCTTGCAATTGGCAAATCTGAAGAATAAAAGATTCAATTAATACTTATTTAAGTAAAATGACATTTCTTGCTAACTTTTCATTGGAAAATCATAATTTCATTAGAAGGCAAATGCAATTACCAGAAACATTAGCTTCGGATTGTGGTGGAATCATGTTCTGTGATTTAGATAATGAGGCCATAACACCACCAGTGTTTGTTTTCTCTTCCACAGAGCTCGACGATGTGCCAATGGCCAAGTGAGAACCTTTATTTTCAGGCTGTGGAGAGAGCCAATCTCGCACACCAGAGCTAGATGCCACAGCACCACCAGGATTCATTTTCACTTTAACAGGGTCTGACAAAACACCACTATCCTTGCAAGAACTATTTGTTCTCCATAGAGGTCGAAGCCATTCTTGCACACCAGAGGCAGACATCACCGCACCGCCTGTATTCATTTTCTCTATGACGGGGTACGAAAAAAGGCCAGTAGCCTTGCGAGAACCATTAGCTTCAGGTTTTGGTGCAAGCCATTCTTGTGCACCATAGCTAGGTGCCGCAGCACCATCAACCACTTTTTCTATGACAAAGTTTGAAAATATGCCATTAGCCTTGCGAGAACCAATAGATCGAGGCTGTTGCAAAAGCCATCCGTGTGCACCAGAGCTAGAACCACTAGTATTCATTTTCTCATTAAAGGTATTCGAAAAAATGCCACCAGCCTCAAGAGAACCGTCAACTTGGGTTGGTAGTGGACGCCATTCTTGTGCAGCAGAGCTAGAGGCCACACCACCGTCAGGAATCACTTTCTCTTTGCCAGTAGCCATATTGGAGTTTATGTTGCTAGCCAACTGCACCAGTTCCCAGGCTTTTTCAGCCGGAAAATCGTCAAATACAAGAACTCTACCCGCATAAAACATTGTCAATGGAGCATTGTTAGGCGCCATTATTGCATCTTTGCTGAAATCAGGAAAGAATATTTAAGGCTGGATCTACAGTTTTTAGAAATTATGCAGAAATAGATATGAAAAAGGAAACAAACCTTGTGCTAGATTCATTCGAAGCATCTTCTATATTAATGGATGTAAGCTGCGATGATACGGGCCTCACTGAAAGAAGTAAAAAGATTTAGCCCAAACTTATAATCAATAATCTTCTTAGCCAGAATACAGGTGAAATAATAATTAAAATCATCGCTGATAAACACAACAGGATAATTTCTTTTCATTTCGGCAGATCTACAAGTTGGAGTGTCTTTCAGGAAATATATCAAACAACTTCACAACAATATTAAGAAAAAATGAAATTATACTTATGGATTCGAGGCTCTCCACCTGTCCACCAATTTCAAGATTCAAATTTCTGAGATTCCCCTTCTTCTTAATATACCGACTCAAAAGATTGCATGTGTGCACAAAGTTGGACTTCTCCGGCGCAGGCTCCTTGCCGACTCTTCCGCTATCTGAAAGGTGGCGAGAACTTGACATGATTTTCCAGCCAAATTCTCAAATCTCAATATTCTTTGAAGAGAGTTTTTAAGCAAGCTTTTTTTCATTCAATCTTCTGGTTTGTGTGAAGAAGAAGAATATATATGGTGGTGGACAAAGACTTACCAATATGGCAATATCTCCGTGCTTTGCTTCTAGTTAGGCCAGCTTTTTACGGTGTGTGGAATGGTTTTAAGCACGTGAAAGTCGCCTTCAAATAACCCCAGTTTAGTAATGGCAAGAAACTTCGCCCCGCGGGCCTGAAATGGGGCAAATAAACTTGCCCCGAAAGTGTCGGCAGCGTAGGGCAAGGCGTGGGACGGGGTGGGTTGAGGATGCTTAATCCCATGAAGGGGGAAAAAATATTAAAAATAATTTTACTTTTAGACAATTTACTTATTAAAAATTATTTTGAATTTGTATTTTATTCTAACGTAACTTGAAATTTTGAAAAAATAAAAAGAAATAAAAAAATTAAACGGGGCAACAACGAGACAAAATGTTGCCCCATCCCCACGCCGCATGCCCTGTGTTCCCCTATCTAATGTGGGGTAGGGCGTGATTTGGGCGAGATGGGGCGCTCTAACCCCGCCCCGTTGCCATCCCTACCCCAATTCTGTAAATAATAATTCAAAAGTAAACAACTACTTCATGCCATTAATTTTTATTTTTATTTTTTGAAAAAAAAAATTGAAATAATGATTTGTTGAATAATGTATTGTTAAAATGAAAGTAAAAATTTTTGAATTTACGTGCAAATTATTTTATTGTATGAATATGTAGTTGAAAATGAATTTTGAAAAAAAAAAAAAAAAAAAGCTATTGTAAAAATGGGGGGCTGAACATAGGCTCAGTATGCTTTGGGAGAAAAATTTTGTTGAGGTCCCTAACATTTTTAAAAGTATAAATATATTTTTAAAAGAGTAAAAAAAATATAATAATATAGATAAAAAGGATATTCATTCAAAAAAAAAAAGAAGAAAGGAATATTTCCAAAAATGAAATCTTTATCTTTCCTAGTTCGAGCAACATTACAATCCCCTACGCCAACCTCTACCCTAACCCACAACATCCCAACAGTCAAGGTACCACCCACCCAAGTCACCATTCACCTCTAGTACTACATATGGCTTTTTGGGTTCGAATTGACTTGACTAATCTGTGTTGGAAAAACAATTAGGAATGAAGAAGAAACAACGAAATCAAGAAAAAATACAGCAACAAGATGAAGAAACACGAATGCTGTCAGGAACAATTTCAAAGGCTCGAACGTGGTATTGCTATCCTCAAACGTTATTTGCCCCCTCTTCGGTGTTTATGAGATGCTCCAGAGTTTTTGGCAAATGGGTTGGAGGATTATAACAGGCCTTGTTGTAGAAAATAAATTTGATATGTAAGGAAAAGATTGGATGAAAAAATTGATTTGACTTTAAATTGAAAAATGATAGAGCGTCATGCTGTGTTATATAATCCATTATGTAAATCTTAATATACATATAACACAATTCATATATACTTAAGAAGGCTATGGTACATGTACATTTTTAATATACGTAATCGTTTATACCCTTCACATGGAGAGAGGCCCACATATAATTGATTATACGCAGACTTCTCTACATGTGAGAGGGTGTAAAGGATTATGTTCATTCAAAACTTACAAATAGATTTATTTAAAAATTGATGTAAGACCAATTAAGCACGGGTTTAGAGTCTTGCGTGCCGAAAGCAGCAGCATTATTCTTTGTTGGAAGAAAAGCAATTTGCAAAGAGCCGCCCTACGTGGAACAATCATCAGTTTGCCCCTATGCGTCCCACTACGCCTATTTTCATACAGCTCATTTGGAACAAAGAAAACGTGTTCAATTATCTAAATATTTCATTTTTCTATGGTAACAAACTAAATTAATTAATTTATTATTTATTTATTTTTTCTGAAGACATGGAAAGATTGGATCATCATCAAAAAAGGGCTGCAGATTCTGATGGCCCCTGTTCGAAGGCAACTTGTGATGAGAAGCTCAAAGGGCGATCAGTGAGCAAAGAATCGCAGCCAAAAAAGATAAAAAGAAGGAAACACCCTTCATATATCTTCCAGAAGTTAGCAACAGGATTTGACCCTCCATGTTCACAGTTAGCCGAAGTTATAATGTTTGATTTAATTTGAGTCTCTTGATTAGGGTTCGTAGGTTGATTGTAATTTTTGTTTTTGTAAGTCTAGGAAAATTTTGATCAATACACTTTTATTTACCCGATAAAAAAATGGAAAGGAATAAATTAAGCTTTACTAATTCTTTTTAAACTTCACCTAGATAGGAACAAAGCTATGAACTTGCAATATTCATCTCTATTTAAAAAATTTTGCAAATCCGTGGAATGCATTGGTGATGCTCTTAAGAAATGTGATCTAAAGAATTTTGTGAAAGTTAACAACTAGACCCATAAGTGAGTGCCACGTGTCATAGTTAGAACTATATTTTAAGTTCTTCAAAGATGAAGTGACACTGTCCCGAAACAATAAGGGGGTGTTTGAGCCACATTATTTTGAAAATAATGCATTCTTGAATAGTGTATTGATGTGAAATGTATGGTTAAAAAATAAGGAAAAGTTTTTTATTTGCGTGTAATATTATTTTATTGAAGAATGTATGGTTGAAATAATGCAAATTACTGTTTAAGAATGCATTTTTTTTCAAATAATTTGGCTCAAACAGGCCCTAAAAAGATTGAAACTTGAAACTTGAAACTTGAAAGGCTTATAGACTTAGAATATCTATAAATATTCCATAAAATTACCCTAGTCGGATTCTTGCTTAGCTTTACTTTGTGACAATTTTCACTCACTCCAATGATCGAAATGTGGGTATCCCATAATGCAAGATTATGATTGAAAATGAGGTGAGCCCGACGAATTGGACTTGAGATGGATCCTAGACTTGATTATGAGGCGATATGTGGTAGATTGCAATTGAGCCATTAACTATGGCTTTTGGATAAAGTAGTAACAATACCTGTATCATATTGGTATTAGAGCTGAATGTCCCCTCTTCAAATCGATTTTAGAGCATTCTCGTGAAGTGGGTAGATAATATAAAATCATGCTTGAAACGAAGGTGGGATTGATGGATTGATCTTGGGGTGATGCCTGGTTGGTGATATCAGGGGAATAATATTTGTGTCATCAACTATAGCTTCTGGAGAAAGTAGTAACAATATAGAATATACTGATTAATAGAAGATTGAGAATGAGAATGCCACAAAAAAAAGTAAGAATTCAATAATAAACAAAGAACGAAGAACTTTAGTGCAATTAAAAATGGTATTGTAATGGGATTATAAACACCTTTAAAATATTTGATAATGGACCACTTCCCATGCCCAGTTTGTCCCAACAATGAAAAATTGAAATATAATGGATAAATTTTTTTTGTCTGGTACAAAGTTCGGTCTAATTGAAATTATGGTTAACTTGATGGTACATGAAATTTCTTTTGAGAGAAACGTACGCAGTTATATTTAAATTTGAAGTTGACTCGTATCAATTTATTGTTAAGAAAGACACGAAAAGAAACCTGTAAAATTGGTTTTCATGTTATTTTTGAACAAGAGAAGAAAAAATTTCACAATTTACATCATGTGGTTCAAATAATTGATCAGGACGACTAGTAGAGAGAGAATGACCCCTGCTATGTCAGGTAGCCTATCATGAAATGACGACTATCGTAGTGTCAGCTCGACCGATACTACTTTCACTTGTTCATAAGGTACAGACAAGTTTGGCATGTTAAGTAATGCTCGTCATATTAGAGTGCTAATTACTATGCTAATCCGACCCCGCCACGTGCGGAGCCACCGTCATCTACTCAAACAACATTGGAATCAGTCAACAACCATCCGAACTGCTATTATTAAACCCACTACCCGGGTAACCGAATAAATGGAAAAACCCGTCTGAAGAGTGGGTAAGTCTCATAAGGACGCGTGGATGACAACTGCACAGCGGTTACGTGATGCTAAACTGATGGGTACACGTGGATGGCAACTGCCCAGCGATTACGTGATGCCAGACGCCTATAAATATCCCATGAACGTGTCAGGTAAAAGGGGTTCTTTCTTTTTCCAAGATAAATTCTTTCCTCTTTCACTACTACATTTCTTTAACGTCATTTATCTAAAAACGATTACTAACTCTCACGCTGGAGGTAAAACGTGGGAGGGAGCCCCAACCTCTTTTTCCAAGATTACCAGAGGACAAAAGACCAATTATTTCATTGAAAAACATACAGAGTTACACTAGAATTATTTCAATAAGGTTGCTACAGGTTACTCACAAACAAGTGGGTCCCATGATTTTATGGATATTTTTTTAATAAAGTGGGGCCCACCTATTTGTGAGAGCATGTACAAACCTTGTGAAATTTTCTCCAGGTAATGTAGCATTTCTCTTTGAACAATTCTCCAACTTATTTGAAAAGTACACCTGAAATCGTGAGAGTTTCGCAGACTTCTTTATTAAAATGAAGGGAAAGACAAACTAACAAAGAACTTAAGAGATTATATAGAAGCTTACATTATATTATAATTTTATGAATTATAGGATAGAGTTAAATTAAAATTGTTCAATTTACGAGCCACACTTCCATTAGTTTTCTTTGTAGTTTATGACTTTTAAAAGACAATTGAATAATAATCAATTTATCGAACCATTTTCTTTTTTCATGTATTGCAACAAATTAAATTTATTTTTTGAATAAATTTAAAATTAATTAAAATATTTCTTTTTCTTTGTTATGTTCATTTTATTAGATTATTATCTACATTTTATGTTAAATCTAATAACCATAAGTCTTTTAACAAATTTTAGAAGTATTTTTTTAATTATTGGAACACTTCCAACGCCCCCAATTTGTCCCCGCCGCAACACTATTTTCGTGTGGAATAATTCATCTTTATATAGATGGGAACCATATAATTTAGTCTATACATGTACATGCTTGCCTCTTTTTAATGACCTTTCCAAGAAATAAATTGAATTGTATTTGACGGTTTTGCTAGTGGTAGATTGAGATGTACTTAATGGTGTACACCCTACTCACATGGGCGAGGGACTCATTCGAATAAAATATCATTTCTTTCACATGAGTTCCATACTCATGTAAGTGGGGTGTACACCATTCGGTACACTCCATTAAATACCATTAGACAAATTCCTGTATCGATCTCTACAATTTTCAATCCAATTGAATTTAGAGTCCCCTTAATGGTCCATACAACAAACTCTGCATTAGAAATTCTCATATTAATCAGTGACGGACACATATCACTCCTTATCTTAAAAGAGATAATGTGAAGTTCACTGTTCATTTTTGTCACATAGGTTTTCACATTAAATTGGTTTGGTAACAGTAAATTATTCTATTTAATCACACTGTAGCATTCTTTTCACACATCATTTCACCATTTTCACACGACTGCGATGTCACCTCCACCACAATATTTCTCCATTTTCACATGCTACTTCACTTGATTAAAGGCAACACTATACTATATATTATATAATAAAGAAACGAATTAAATATAAATTGCATACACAAAAAAGTATTATAAATTTTTTAAATTAAATTAAAATTATTTTAAAAAATAAATATTATTTAATTCAAATTTAACGAATGTCGTTCTATCATAAAAAAATGTATAAAGATTATTTTATTAAATCAAATTAAACAAATAAAATAAAAGAAAGTTACAAAAATTAAATAAATAATATATAAATATTATTTAATTAATTAAAATTGAACAAATTAAATTTTACCTAAAAGAATTAAAAAGAATTTTATATCGAAATATAATATGAACAGATATATAAAAATGAAAAATAAAAATCCTCCGTTGACGGAGAGAATCTCTCCATCCGCGAAGAGATAGTCTCTGCTTTTGCACGGAGTGTTATCACTCTGTGCAGGGAGTAATATTTTTTAAAATAATATTTTGTCACACCATAACTTTTTTTAATTTTAATTGATCTCCAGAAACGACATCATTTTCTATTTTACTTGCAGCTTACATGCTTTGAATTTGACACACAGTACTCTTTCTCAATTTTTGTATTCTATCAACTATCGATCATATTTTATAATTTTATTAGTAATAATATTTTTTTAAATAAATTTTTACATAAAAGTTATTCTTTATTTCTAAAATGTAAAAAGTTACTTATAACTAAAAAAATCACTTCAAGTTATTTAAAAATAATAAAAAAATTTATAATTGTGAAAGATACTTATAGATAAAAAAATATATTAATCACTCTTCTTATAATTGCAAAAGCTACTTATAAGTAAAAAAATATTAACTTAAAATTTTTAAGTATAACTATTTAGATATATTTATTTTTTAAATTAAATATTAATAAAAAGATTATAATATCTAGAATGTAAAAAGTTACTTATAAGTAAAAAAATCACTTCAAGTTATTTAAAAGTAATAAAAAAAACTTATAATTGTAAAAGCCACTTATAGATAAAAAAAAATATTAACTTTAGCATTTTTAAGTAAATATTTAGATATATTTAATTTTTTAAAATTAAATATTGATAAAAAAATTATTATAAATAAAATTTAAAAAAAAAACATATTACACTTGGTGGACGGAGTGGGTTTCCACTCCATCCATGCACGGAGACCCTCTCCATGCAAATATATTTTTTTATTTATTTTTATTTTTTTAAATTTCATTTATAGTAATTCTTTTATTAATAGTTAATTTTAAAAAATTAAATATATCTTAATATTTACTTAAAAACGTTGAAGTTAATATTTTTTTTATTTATAAGTAGTTTTTAGAATTATAAGTTTTTTATTACTTTTAAATAACTTGAAGTGATTTTTTACTTATAAGTAAATTTCTACATTCTAGATAGTGTAATTTTTTATTAATATTTAATTTAAAAAAGTAAATATATCAAAATATTTATACTTAAAAAATTTTAAGTAATATTTTTTTACTTATAAGTAGCTTTTGCAATTCTAAGAGAAAGAGAGATAGACATTTTTTTTACCCATAGATAGCTTTTACAATTATAAATTTTTTAATTACTTTTAAATAACTTGAAGTGCTTTTTTACTTATAAATAACTTTTTACATTCTAGATAGTGCAATCTTTTTATTAATACTTAATTTAAAAAATAAATATATCTAAATATTTATATTTAAAAATTTTTAATTTAATATTTTTTTACTTATAAATAGATTTTACAATTATAAGTTCGTTTTACTTTTAAATAACTTGAAATGATCTTTTTAGTGTTTCATTTTTGTCACATTGAACTGATTTGATCATTTTGAATTTGACACATAATACTCTTTCTCCATTTTCTCACGCTATCAACTATTAACCATATCCTATAATTTTATTAGTAGTAATATTTTTTTAAAAATAATATTTTGTCACGCTGTAGCTTTTTTTTAATTGGTGGACCAAAAACGACGTCGTTTTTTTATCTGCGGCTTATATGCTTTGAATCTGAGACATGGTACTCTTTATTCATTTTCTCATGCTATCAACTATCGACCATATCCTATAATTTTATTAGTAATAATATTTTTTAAATAATTTTTTACATAAAAGTTATTCTTTATTGCTAAAATATAAAAAGTTACTTTTATGTAGAAATAAAGAATAACTTTTATGTAAAAAATTATTACTAATAAAATTATAGGATATTGTCGATAGTTGATAGTGTAAGAAAATGAAGAAAAAATATTTTGTATCAGATTTAAAGCATGTAAGCTGCAAATAAAATAGAAAACAACATCGTTTCTGTTCCGCAAATTAAAAAAAAAAAAAAAACCTATAGTGTGACAAAATATTATTTAAAAAAATATTACTACTAATAAAATTATAAGATATGGTTGATAGCGTGAGAAAATAGAGAAAGAATATTGTGTGTTAGATTCAAAGTATCAGACCAGTTTCAAATCAGTTCAATGTGAAAACCAATGTGACAAAAATGAACAGTAAACCTCACATTCTCTCTTTCAAGGCAAGGAAAAATTAATATTGAAAAATTAAATTAAATTATAAATAAAGAGAAAAAGAATTCATACAAATTTTAAATAGAAAAAAATTATCTATAGTAACAACAAAATAAATTACAAAATAAATAAATAAGAAAAAAATTTCAACCATTGAAGAGGATCACTCCGTGAGAGGGAGAGAAAACTCTTCGTGAAAGGAGAGAAACACTCCTTTCACAGAGAGTTTCGCTCCTTTCAAGGGGTGAGGGGGGGAGAACTCTCCTTTTCACTTTTCAATAAGAAAGTTCTCTCATTTTGAAAGGAGAGACTATCTCTACGTGCGAAGAGATTTTTTTGTCCTTTTTTATAAAGAGGAATAATTTTGTTCATATTATATTTCGATATAAAATTTCTGTGGAACTTAACCACTCTGTGCTCGGAGTTTTTGTAATTTTTTGTTAATATTTAATTTAAAAAAATTAAATATATCTAATTATTTACTTAAAAATCCATGCATATAGTGAATATTCACTTCCTGAATGGAGCAAAAAAAAAATTGCGTTTTGAATTTTTTTTTCTTTTTTTATTTATTTTGTTGATATTATAGATAATTTTTTCTATTTAAAATTTTTATGAATTCTTTTTTCTTTATTTATGATTGAAATTAATTTTTTCAATTATTTTTCTCTATGTGAAAGGAGAATTTTTTTTAGTATTAAATTTTTTTATATTTAAAATTTTGTAATTTTTTTATTGGTGAAGGTGGAAATTACTGCTTTTTTTTTTTAACACAAAGCTGGACTGATCATTTTTGTCCAATGCGTTTTCACATTCAATTGGTTTAATATGGATTTGGTCAAAGTAGTTTGATTTTTTTATTATATTATAAAAAAATATAAAGTAATCCACTATCTATCACTCTTTCATATCACTCATTCTCCCTCCTTCAATTCAATCAATTTGTGTCCAAAAGTTCAGCTTTCATGTACCGGCGAGGGGGGGGACTCTCCAATTCTTATTTTTTTCTGTGGGAAAAAAATCGCTCAGTCCTCATCTCAATCGTAGGGAAGAAAATCGTAGAATTTGTGACGATTATTTTTGGCTATGTTCTTGCAATTTTTTTTGTTTGTATTTCTGTTTTTTAGTTTTTTAAGATTTATTTAAGGTATGTAGTTTTTATTTCTGTGTATAAATGTATGTTCTTGTCTCTGTATATACGTGAAAATCTAACTGAGTTTTATTTTTCTCTTGGATATGGTTATGAAGTTTATATTTTTGTTGGATGTTTGCTTTCTTGTGGATTTGTTTCTTATTTTCTTCGGCTTTATTTAATGTAATATATGATTTTTTTTGTTGAATGTGTAAAAGTTAGTTAGGTCTTTCTTTCTTTACTCTTATATACTTGAGAAGTTTAAAATTTTCGCTTATTATTTTTTAGTATTAAATTTTTTTATATTTAAAATTTTGTAATTTTTTTATTGGTGAAGGTGGAAATTACTGCTTTTTTTTTTTAACACAAAGCTGGACTGATCATTTTTGTCCAATGCGTTTTCACATTCAATTGGTTTAATATGGATTTGGTCAAAGTAGTTTGATTTTTTTATTATATTATAAAAAAATATAAAGTAATCCACTATCTATCACTCTTTCATATCACTCATTCTCCCTCCTTCAATTCAATCAATTTGTGTCCAAAAGTTCAGCTTTCATGTACCGGCGAGGGGGGGGACTCTCCAATTCTTATTTTTTTCTGTGGGAAAAAAATCGCTCAGTCCTCATCTCAATCGTAGGGAAGAAAATCGTAGAATTTGTGACGATTATTTTTGGCTATGTTCTTGCAATTTTTTTTGTTTGTATTTCTGTTTTTTAGTTTTTTAAGATTTATTTAAGGTATGTAGTTTTTATTTCTGTGTATAAATGTATGTTCTTGTCTCTGTATATACGTGAAAATCTAACTGAGTTTTATTTTTCTCTTGGATATGGTTATGAAGTTTATATTTTTGTTTGATGTTTGCTTTCTTGTGGATTTGTTTCTTATTTTCTTCGGCTTTATTTAATGTAATATATGATTTTTTTTGTTGAATGTGTAAAAGTTAGTTAGGTCTTTCTTTCTTTACTCTTATATACTTGAGAAGTTTAAAATTTTCGCTTATTATTTTTTATATTTAACGAGGCTTACAAGATATTGCTTTGGGTATGTTTGGAGTCTTTTTGGTCTAGTTACAGTTCTGTTATTGTTTACATTTGTAAAGAGAATTTTTTATTTGTTCACTAGTTCAAAGATACATGTATCACCCATTTATAGTTCCTTCAAGGAAAGAAAATGTGCCCAGGCTATACAGAGAAAAGAATTAAAAAGAAAAAAAATTATAATATGAACAAAACAAATTTAAAAAAATATTATGTAATTAAACAAAAAAATTAAAGTTACTAAATTCAAAATAAAAAAAATTATAATATGAACAAAACAAATTTAATTAAAAAATAAAGAAAAAAATACACTCCGTGGACGGAGAGAATGTCTTTCCTTTCAAAGGAGAGTTGGATGGAAATTTATTTTATTATTTTTAAAATTTTTTGTTTATATTATAAATAATTTTTTTCTATTTAAATTTTTTTAAATTCTTTTCTTATTGAATTTAATTTTTTAAATTATTGTTTTTCTCTCTTTCAAAGGACAAATATTTTTCCATTTAAAATTTGTGGCTATGTTCTTGCATTTTTTTTTGTTTGTATTTCTGTTTTTTAGTTTTTTAAGATTTATTTAAGGTATGTAGTTTTTATCTCTGTGTATAAATGTATGTTCTTGTCTCTGTATATACGTGAAAATCTAACTGAGTTTTATTTTTCTTTTGGATATGGTTATGAAGTTTATATTTTTGTTGGATGTTTGCTTTCTTATGGATTTATTTCTTATTTTCTTCGGCTTTATTTAATGTAATATATGATTTTTTTTGTTGAATGTGTAAAAGTTAGTTAGGTCTTTCTTTCTTTACTCTTATATACTTGAGAAGTTTAAAATTTTCGCTTATTATTTTTTATATTTAACGAGGCTTACAAGATATTGCTTTGGGTGTGTTTGGAGTCTTTTTGGTCTAGTTACAATTTTGTTATTGTTTACATTTGTAAAGAGAATTTTTTATTTGTTCATTAGTTCAAAGATACATGTATCACCCATTTGTAGTTCTTTCAAGGAAAGAAAATGTGCCCAGGCTATAAAGAGAAAAGAATTAAAAAGAAAAAAAATTATAATATGAACAAAACAAATTTAAAAAAGTATTATGTAATTAAACAAAAAAATTAAAGTTACAAAAATGAAACAAAGAATATATTAATATTATTTAATTAAAATTGAAAACAAGTTTTAAATTCAAAATAAAAAAAATTATAATATGAACAAAACAAATTTAATTAAAAAATAAAGAAAAAAATACACTCCGTGGACGGAGAGAATGTCTTTCCTTTCAAAGGAGAGTTGGATGGAAATTTATTTTATTATTTTTAAAATTTTTTGTTTATATTATAAATAATTTTTTTCTATTTAAATTTTTTTAAATTCTTTTCTTATTGAATTTAATTTTTTAAATTATTGTTTTTCTCTCTTTCAAAGGACAAATATTTTTCCATTTAAAATTTGTTCAATGTAAAATTATTTCAATTTTTCTATTGGTGAAAATTACTGATTAATTTATTTTAAAGATTTTTTTGTTCGTACTATAGATAAATTTTTTCTATTTAATTTTTTTTTTGAATTCTTTTCTCTTTATGATTGAACTTAATCTTTTCAATTACTACTTTTCTCTACTTTAAAGGAGAATTTTTTTTCTATTCAAAATTTTTTCAATATAAATTGTTTGATTTAAAATTATTTTAATTTTTTTTACTGGTGAAAATTACTACTTTTCTTTGTACAAAGCTGAACCATTTATTTTTGTCATTACTATATTGAATCATTCAATTTTAAAATTAGTATCACAAATAGCTTACCTCAAATGATTATTTTTATAACTAATTGATTCGCTTCTTCTTTAAACATTAAATTTGTATCAACATTAAAAACACTAATATGACGTTAAAATAATTCTGCTCGTACAATCAAGTAAAAGGCAAAATCATACTCGCAAAAAAGTTGTGAAAAATATAAAATTGTTTGACATCTAATTACAATTGTTCTCTATATATTTTCATACTTTGATAATGTTTTATAATTACATTATTTTCGATTTTGTCCAATACATCCTTCTTCATATATGCAATCAAACTATCATTCAACCATCGATCTCCAATTTGATTGCTAGACAATTCTTGACACAAGTCATTGGAGAAAATACTCTCTCAATTGTTGCAATAACCATGGGAATAGTTAAGGTCAATGTCATCACAAATTCCATCACCCCTTTAATCTCCAACATCATTTCTATCCCATTTATCTCTAAGATTCATTTCGTTAATATTCTGCTTATTACAAGAAAATGCATATTTACGTTTACCTATGCAAACAATTGAAAAAGCAATCAATTCAAATAATTGGAAGGAAAAACATACAATCAATATCAATACTAATAATTATTCAAATAAAGATAATTCAATAAATGTAAGTTAAATTGGATAGATCCATTCTTTATATACAATTCAAAAATCATTCCAAACTTATTTCAAATCAAATTGATAAAATTCAATATAAAAAATATAAAAATCATTCCTGAAAATAAATTGGACCAAATGAAATTTATAGTTAATCCAAACACATTTTCTCTAGAATTAGAAGATACTGTAATTTGCCTATTGATTACCTTTCATTTTTCAAAGGTAAAATAACTTAGGTTGACTGTGTTTAGAGATCCAACGAGTGGAGATGGTTACGAAATTGCAGTGGTAGACGAGGCCAGTGGCGATGTAATGACAATCACTTTGCAGCAGTGTTAGAGCAAATTGGTAGCAAAAACGTCAAACTTGAGTTCTAATTAATTGGAAATTTGATTGAAAAATGAAGGTTCGTAGTAGTTGGAGGTCACGTGACCCTTGATCATAACCAAGAAAAAAATTCACGGGTAAGAAATTGATTTTGGTGCTAGGTTCGTGTACAGAATATAAATTTTATTCATACATATGAACAAGTGATTACAAAAGGTGATTTTATGGTGTACAAATTGACCTATTATAAGGAATTAAATGATTTAAGTGATGATTAAATTTGGTTATTCATACACACCAGTCCAGCGTATGATAAGCTAAGAAATTATTTTTATAGTATTATTTGGAAGCTTATCATTAATTGCTCAATTTGAAAATAAAATCCTTGTGGCAAGTTATTTAACGTAATGAGTCTTTATTGTTCGTGTGTCAGTTGAGTAGATAGTTTTGCTTGGGACTAGAAATGTGAACATTTGGGTGTTGATAAGTGTATTTTATATATTTATCTGGACTCTTAACTTTACTTAATATTAATTATTTTGACTTGCTTTTACTCATATCAGTGTATACATTGTGTTTTTAGGATAAATCCCAAATTTCAAGATGATTGATGCAAATGTAAGTGATTTGGAGCATAAAAAGGCTAAAATATGTGAAATGAGAAACCTGCATGCAGACCATGTGATAAATTTAAGGCACAACTGTTGAATTGTGTCCCAAATTCTTTGGGTATTAGTGTTTTAGACGAGGAGGGCTTGAAGAAGTCTAGAGATGGACAAAGGAAAATGAGTCATCGCATTTTGGCTAGCTGAGTGCTCATCTTCCTCTCGAGAGTTCTAAACAAAGAGCCAGCCACTCGCCTACTGCAAGCTTGGGTGCTTGAGTGTCGCTGCACGTGAGCTTTGCCGCTCGAACATCGTCATTATCCGGCCCACAGCCTGTTTCGCGATTGGATGAATTTTATGACACTCTTTCCATTTAAGATACAATAATTACAACTTGACATGTACTTTATATATAGTTAACTCTTCATTGTATTAGAAAACAAGTTAGAAATCTAACATCTTGTATTATTTCATCTTATATTGAATTTTTCTCTTTAATCCTGATTACGCCCAAAGATTAACGCGGTAGTTGTAGCATAGCTTTGGAGTGTCAATTCCACAGGGAGATGGACGAATTGTTTAAAGGATTTATCGAACTAAGATTTCATGAATTATGTGAAAATAATTTGTCAATTGAAATGAAATTTAATTATCAATATGCGAGATTAGTGAAGCTTCAGAATTCCTTCAATTGGATTTGATCATCAACATCAATAATTCATGGCTTTTTGCTCAATTAGAGGTTTTCATCCCAACTTTCTAATCAGAAGATTTAACAATGAAGATCAATCAAATTTTAATTGTACTCCTCGGATCTAGACTTTTGTAAACCATTCCCACACATGTTTATTAGACTAAGATTAAGAGTCAACCATATACACTATGCATAATGCAGTAAATAATCCACCAATAAAGTTGATTGAACTTGAAATTTAACAATTAGTTCAATTCCATAATAGAAAAAACATGATTGAATTTATGAAGAACCTAATAAAAGTTAAATCAATTCCAAAGTAAATTCATAAAAGAAAGTCTAGATCTAGAAGTGTTTGACAATAAAAATATCAATTTGTATGAATAAATGATGTGAAATCACCAAATCCAATGAGTTCCTTCGTAATTTTACCTAGGAATTTAGTTTTCCATCGAATTCTTTAGCCCAAGATGAGAGAAAATTATTATGGAGGTCAAGATAGGCATGTTCTATCCAGTCTAGGACTTGAAATCGTGTGCCAAGCTTTTTTCAAAAGAAGTTGAACCGATTAAGGAAACTAAATTTTTTGCCTGAATATTTTGTGCGACTATTTTCAATATTTTGACTATAACTTTCTCTCCTGTTGTCCAATTAAGGTAATTCAAAATGAGTTGGAAAGATAACACAAAGGGCTACAATGTTTTTAGAAATAGCTCTTTTCAAATTCGAAGGTTTACTAGGTCAAAAGTTGATATCAATCTCTGGCTGAAAATTTGGAAAATCTTTATGCTGTTGAAATTTGATTTGTGAATATGTTATGATCATATTTAACTTCTTCTCACTTCTAATTACACCCAATAGACTACTAGCTTTCTCAAATCATCATTCCATCACCCATCTCATCTTTATATTATTTACAACTTGGTCCTTGAACTTTCATTTTGGTCATTTTTCGCTATTTTCTTCTAAATTACACATTTTCTACCAAAATGCAACATAAATCAAAGCATAAGCATTATATTTTACACTCTTATCAAGTCCGTGGTGTTTTTTCACGTAAATCTTGGCGTTCTTGATTGTTATTTTCAACTTGTCATCTTATTCTCATTTATTGAATTCAACAAGCGGTATTAAAATATATAGGTATCGCCTTGTTTTCTAATAAATGGTATCAGAGAGAGGTTGATTGATTTTTGTGATGGCAATGAAAATATGATTATTTTTTCTTTTGGATTGCAGTAAGAGATTTTCATTACAACTTTGAAAGAAAAACAACGTAGGGATCGAAAGACCCTATCACGAATACATCTCCATCTTCTGAATAATTTCTTCATGATGTTTTGAAAGAAAAAATCGTCACTGCATTAGGGCTGATGTTGGAGTAATTGTGTATGGCGAAAGATCTAACAAACAAATTGCATTTGAAGCAACGATTGTATTCTCATCGTATGATAGAAGGTATCACTTGAAGATTACCTAGCTATTTTTAAGGAAATTGTCACTGATTTGTAGATCTTGGAGGTCAAATGTGATGATGAAAATTATAGTTGATTTGTCCACTTCATATATGTCATTTAGAAACACGACCTTATACAGTCTTAAAACTCTCATCATTGAAAAAATTATATGATGTTCTATTTTCAAAAGAAAGATGAAACATCTTATTAGATCTGTAATTCATGGAGAAGGCAATGTTGTTCATGATGGTTATATGAGGGGCAAATCGAAGTCCAATTCCAACAATAAAATTCTTAATTACTGCAAGAAAAGGGGGCACATTAAGAAAGATTGTTTTAAGTTGCAAAGTAGGGATAAATCAATTGCTATAAATCTGAAGGGAAAATAGTTAAAAAATTCAGGTGAAGCATATGTTACATAAGATTGCTATAGTAATGGAGAACTTTTGGATATTTTCCTGATAGCGACTCCAAACCTAATGAAAACTTGATTATTGATACTACTTGCACTTTTCATATGTGTCCTAACCAGGATTTATTTTCAATATATAAAATAATTTCCAGATTGTTGTGGTAATGGAAAATAATGCATACTGTATGATAAATGATATCGAAAGGGTCAGAATTAAAATGTTTGATGTGACGGTTAGGACACTTTGCGATGTGAAAACATGTTACAAATTTGAAAAAAAATCTTATATTCCTGAGTACTTTTGATTTAAAAGGATACAAGTATACCGGTGAATTTGGAGTACTGAAGTTTAATAAATGTGCCAGTATTGTGACGAAAGGATAGAGAAGGTCCCAGTTATATGTCTTGAAAGGTTCTACAGAATCTTTGAATATCAATCAGTATAAGTTAGGCACTCAGGTGGATTTTGAGTTTGGTACAATAGTGTTGAAGTGTGGTTCAGGGTCTATATTGAAAAATATATCTCTGTCAAGTTCAGCAGTCATGGGTGATGCCACTTTGCCACCATCACCAACGATGCCACGGTATTCAATTGCTAGAGGGGTGACCGAGGAGAGATATTATGCCTTCATAGAGGTATGATGAAGTTGATTTAGTGCCTATTCTTTTAATGTGGTTGAAGTTATTGAATTTAGCAAATAACCTTTTACAAAAACAGTTGTGTTGATTCTGTTATAGAGTATGTTTCTATCATGGTTCGTAATTATTGTCGATTTATTTGGGATTTTGTTGCTTGTTGTGATAATTCAAGCAACTTTGGCACCCAATGTTGTGCAATACTTGGATTTAGTTGATATTCAGTAATTAAGCTTGTCCTAGTTAGGCTTTTGAGGAAAAAAGTAGAGAATTTTTTTATTGAAATTTTTTTGTTGAAAAGTTAAGTTATATTCCTTGTAGTGAAATTCGTCTTCTGATGGAGAATTTTTTGAAACTTCATGCATTGTGGTGAAATTTATGTTAAGGTGAAAAATTGTTTTAAGGTGAAAATTTGTTGAATTGTGAAATTTCTTTGGGTATTATTATTTTGGATGAAGAGGTTTTGAAGAAGTCTAAAGATGGACAAAAGAGAAGGAATCGCCACATTTTGGCTTGCTGAGCGTTAATCTCTCGCTCGAGCGCTCAGAATAGGGACCCCACTGCTCGCCTACCGCGAGCTTGGGGGCTCGAGTGCTGTGCACAAGCTTTCTTGCTCGAGCGTCGATGTTATTAAGCCCATGGTTTGTTTTGTGATTTGACGAATTTTATGATATTCTTCCACATAAAACAACCAAGAAATCCCTTCCCGTAGGTGCAAGTGAGGGGTAAACTCTAATTGTGACAGAAATGCCGCTACCTCTGCTACTTGACGCTCCCAGGGCACTATACCAGCTGAGGAATTGGACTCTCAAATATGGTATTGCCTCGTTTTCTACCAACAACTTTTGATACGCATGTACAAAGAAAATTTGAACCTGATGATGTATTTCCAAATTCAATAGGCGTTTTTAAATTATTGGGTAGAACTAACTTCTCTATTGAGGGCAAACAATTTACCCTATAGTTTAATATTTTTAATTATCAAGTTTTTATTTTAAATTGATTATTGTGTATCATTTTTAATGCTTTGATATAATTGACAACCATTGCAATGATCAGTGAACTGTAACGAGCCGAAATCTAAATAATAAGAATCCGAACTTAGATAACAGTTAGCGATACACTTTTACGTGATATTTAATTGAGTTCCTTTATGATTGAAGGCGCTTAAGTTAAGAAATAACTCATATTCGCATAGAGATATAATAAGTTGACTTAATTAAATAAGAATTGCTTGAAGTCGAGAATAATTCAATCTCTCTAAATTTACTATACTATTTATTTATTTGACATCGTACACTTAAGATTTTTACGCGAACAATCTATTATGACAAACAAAATCAGAAATTTTTTAGAGTTGTGTTAGACAAACTAATTTATCAAAATTTACATTTGTTTTTATATTAAGAAAATTAAAGTGATGAAGACATTATTATTGGGTTTGAAGACAAATTTGAAGTACTTAATTATGAATTCATGTAATGCAACAGCGATGCTATTAATAGATTATTTAAAGCTATCAAACGGGGATACTTTGAAAACTTATTTCCATTCATAGACATGTCCGTTTAGCCACTTAATAAACCATTGTAATTAGAATTATTTAGCACATACTTAATACATGTATTAGGTATGTGGCCAACCAAAAATGTAATAAGTGGAAGTTACATAGAAACCTACATTTAAAAATCCCACTTCACAAATCATATGCTAAGTTTATTTTTTCTGTTGACCCCAAAAAATATTGTCAAAAGAATTCTCACCACGTCTCCTCCAAACCTACACACAGAACACTCTGTTAGGAGGCAAAGGCCGTCAGTCAAGAAAAATGTCCAGCGATCGTTTGCACTCCAACGGTCAAATCAACGACTAGACAAAATATATAGAGAGTGCATGAGTCGGAAGAGTAGGTTTGGCTAGGGTTTAGAAATCACACCTTAAATGAAATGGAGCCACATATATAGATAGAAAATGGAGATGGGCTTCGAGGCTAATGGGTCGAGTCCAAGCAAAGTTCAATGGAAAGACCCAATATGAAATATTTTATAGGTATAACAGTTTCAAAAATTAGATATTTGTTAATTATCATATTGTTATTTTATAAATATATTATAAAATTAAATTAATACACATCTACCCACCCCGCCCAACCACCCTGGCCAAAACCCTAATCGTCTTCATATTTCCCCTCTCTCTCTCTCTCTCTCTCTCACAATCGAAGGAAAGTGTCATCGGAGCCATCGTAGTGATGATGCCACGACTGCATTTAGCTATGACTTCTACATGGTGTGAGTGGCTATAATACTGAGTGATGTGCACGGGAATTTGCAACATCTAATCACCATGAGTGGCTGCATACTAATCGATGTGCACGGGAATATGCAACATCCAATTACCCGGATCTATAATGTATGAATGATTAGGACATATACAACAACGCGATCTTTTGTAGCGATGGAATAGGTCGAGATCTGCAATGGCGATGGTAATTCTGTGATGTTATGGGTGTAATTGTGGCGATGATGCTACTGTGATGTCGTGAGTGTGGCAATAGTCGTTTTGGCACACTGCAATTTTGGTGGTATTATGACTGTGACAGTGGTGAGGTGGTGGTTACAAGTATTGATGGCGATCACAAATGATTTGATTGACTGTGACTATTAAATCGGTTAATCCGTGATCAATAAATAAATTGTGACAAAAAAATAATATGTGATCTAAAATTTAGTTAACTTGTAACCAATAATTTGACATTTTTTGATTGTATAATAAATTATGACTTTTAAAATTTGTGATTTGTGATTGATAAATAAATTGTCACTTAAAGTTTTTTTTTTGACCGATGAACAAATTGTAACATATGAAATTTTTTATCTGTGGTCATGAAATAATTTGCGACCTATAAAATTTTGGATTCATGACCGAAAAATAATATGTGACTAACTAAATTGTTAATTTGTGAGCAAATTGTACAAATCTATGAAATTTATATATTTAATTAATAAAATATATAATTAATTAATTAAAATATAAATAAATTCTATTAAATATCTAAATTTTGAAATTTAAAACTTTTATTCTTAATTTTGAAATTGATGATAATTATCCTCTTAGTTATGAATTTTTTCCATATAATAAATTCCAACATTACAAGGTTCGAACTAATTGGCATTGGGCCAACGAAGACCAATCAATGTCTCATTTCTGACGCCTATGGCTTTTTAGTGGGCCTCCATCACGTGATTAAGAGTGTGTTTGATTCCCATTCTCTACCCACAAAAATGAAAAATATGACCGTTATCCATTACATTAAATCATCAAATTTGATTTTTTATTTTTTGCGTGGGTCCCGTAATAATTATATTTTTCATTTTCATTCTTATGAAAATAAGTATCAAACGGAGCCTAAATTTCTCTGGGCGTTAGTTGTGGTAACATTATTAGTCCCTGTTTGAGCCCCATTTAAAAGAAATGATGTATTTTGAAATGTGTGGTTAAAAATTAAGAAAATGTGTTAGATTTTTGTGTAATATTATTCTATTGAAGAATAGATGATTGGAAATAAATTTTGAAAAAAATGATTTTTTTAGAAAAATGTTGCTCGAACTTAATCTCTGCATTGGCCAGATCTCTTGTTGGCCACTAATTCTTAAATTATTGTCTCATCAATAGAAAAATGGTACATCATTAAGAATCTTTTCTGTCTAATTCTTCTTTAAATTACTGNTAATTCTTAAATTATTGTCTCATCAATAGAAAAATGGTACATCATTAAGAATCTTTTCTGTCTAATTCTTCTTTAAATTACTGTACTTGACTTCATTGAGACCCTATTTATTTTTCATTCTTTCCCCATTAAAATGAAAAATATGATCGTTATCCATCATATTAAGTAACCAAACTTGAATTTCTATTTTTTGTGTGGGACCATAACGATTATATTTTTCATTCTCATTTTTACAAAAATGGAAAACAAACGCCCCCCTAAATTCGATCATTTATTTTAAAGAATAAGTACAAGTTTAATTTTATAAAAGATTTAGATTTTCTTCTTTTCTTTTTTCTTTTTTTTTTAAGTTTATTAAACGAATTATATCCAGTGTATCAACCTCTTGTAATCTATTTCATTTGTTAAAGATGAGATGAACCTAAGATGTTTGTAGTATAATTTTGGATAAAAATATGTCGCCATTTTTAATTAAAAAATAAGGAAAGAAAAAACTCAATTATTTGAAGGTCTAATGTCAATACTTCTAGAAAATTCGGGGTAAAGTAAGAAATTTAATTAATTACTCTATTCTAAATTTCGGAGCCCCTTCCAAAATCGAAATTCATGCACCCTTTCCAATCGGAACCGGCGCTTCTATAGGAATATCAACAGGGATTCTCTTGCCGCCGTCAAATTGCCGGTGATAGTCGAATTCAACAGTTTTACCACTGTTCATTGCTTCTCATCATTTTCAGTCAGAACCAAAAGTTACAGCAGTAAGTACAGAAAATAATCCATTCAAAACTATCTCTTCTGCAAGGATAAATACTTTTCCAGTTTCCATGGAACCGCCGGGAGAAAATCCCGCCGTCGCAGTCTTAACATTTGATTCACCCGAGAAAATAATCCTCCGGTGGGACTCAACGGTGTCGGAGGATGCCCGTGATAAAATGATATTTGAAGGCGATCGCCACGAGATTGACCGCTATCTGCAAGCCGTTGACGAAATCCAGAAGTCCTTGGAATCGACCACCGTGTCGGAATCTTCCCCGTCCGTCCTCCAGATCGCCATGGCTCGCCTGGAAGACGAGTTCCGTAACATTCTCCTCTCCCACCCTAATCCTGTTGAAACGGAGTCTTTGATTGATCCAACAATCTCATCGATTCACTCCGCCGGTACTTCCCGAACCAACAGCATCGAGTTCAATTTTAAGTCAAACGAAGAGGAATTAAAGGAAGATAGTAGTGGTAATATCGTAAGAGAGGGAAATGTTGTTAAATCCCTGGAGCATCGGGAAAGCAGCAGCAGCACCTGTAGCAGTATGTACAAATCAAACGGCAGCATCCGCGAGATAGATCTCATCCCAAGCGATGCAATCTATGATCTTAGATGCATCGCGGACAGGATGATTGCTGCAAGGTATCTACGAGAGTGTATTCAAGTGTACGGGAGTGTAAGAAAATCTGCTGTGGACGCCAGCTTCAAGAAGCTTGGAATCGAGAAATTAAGCATTGGGGATATACAAAGACTCGAGTGGGAGGTTCTAGAGGCGAAGATTCGGAAGTGGATTCGTGCAGCCAGAATCTGCGTTCGTGTACTTTTTGCGAGCGAAAAAAGGCTGTGCGAGCAAATCTTTGAAGATATGGGAACCTCAACTGATGATGCTTGTTTTATGGAGACCATTAAAGGTCCGACAATACAGTTGTTCAATTTCGCAGATGCAATTAGCATCAGTCGGCGAACACCGGAGAAATTGTTCAAGATATTGGATCTTCATGATGCATTGATGGATTTGATGCCGGATATCGAGGTAGTCTTTGAGTCGAAATCTAGTGAATCGATTAGGGTTCAAGCTGTTGAGATAGTGTCTAGGTTGGCTGAGGCTGCCAGAGGGATATTGTCGGAATTTGAGAATGCAGTGCTCCGGGAGCCATCGAGAGTGCCAGTGCCGGGAGGGACAATTCATCCGTTGACTAGATATGTGATGAATTATATTAGTTTGATTGCAGATTATAAGCAGACTTTGATGGAACTGATAGTGTCTAAGCCATCGATTGGTTCAAGGTATTCCAATGATCCTAATATGCCGGATATGGATTTTTCCGAGGTAGAAGACCAGGCTCTCCCCTTGGCGCTTCATTTAATTTGGATCATTATGATTTTGCAGTTTAATTTGGAGGGTAAGTCGAAGCATTACAAGGATGCTTCCTTGGCTCATTTGTTTGTGATGAACAATGTTCATTACATTGTCCAGAAGATTAAAGGGTCAGTTGAGTTGAGGGAAATGATTGGAGACAATTATTTGAAAAGGTTGACCGGAAAATTCAGGCAATCCGCGACTAATTACCAGAGGTCAACGTGGGTGAGGGTATTGTATTGTTTGAGGGACGAAGGTCTACATACGAGTGGGGGTTTTTCATCTGGTGTGTCGAAGAGTACTTTGAGAGAAAGGTTCAAGTCATTCAATGCTATGTTTGAAGAGGTATTCAGGACTCAAGCCACGTGGTTGGTACCGGATACTCAACTCCGGGAGGAGCTTCGTATTTCCATAATGGAGAAGCTTATCCCAGCTTATAGATCATTTCTTGGACGATTCAGAAGCCATATTGAGAGTGGGAGGCACCCTGAGAATTATATCAAGTACTCAGTGGAGGACCTTGAGAATGCAGTGTTGGATTTCTTTGAAGGACATCCTGTTGCCCAGCATTTGAGGAGGAGATCTGAGTGATTTTTGCCACTTGGGGCAATTATAGGACATTATTCTTTTTATTTTTTGTAGGGTGGAACCCTAGATGCTGTCGGAGTAAAGGATCGTCAACAAGGGCGTTTTAGTGCGTTGTAGATTCTTATCCAAGACTTGTATCATTTGATGATGCCATGTGAATTGCTAGAAACATGTGAAGTGTATGGCTAATCCAATAACGAAAGTTTCGTAAGAGGACTGGAGCAGGCTACCATAAGACAAAAGATCTTCTTTTTAAAGAGATTCGATTCGGAACTCTTATATGTCCAAGGTTCAATATGGAAGGTTTTCCCTGACTTTGTCCATGTCAACAAACAATTCGAAATACCTCGACTTTTTTAGAACAGGTCCGAGTCAAATAGCAATAACGTCAATTTTTTATTTTTTCTTTTCTTTTCTGTGGACTAAAGGAGAAGTTGTAATTCTCCCCAGAAGAGCTTACATTGGCTCTATTCGTGAATGCTTCTGCCCTGTAAGCAATGTGTTGTTTCTACCTTTTTAAGTTTTCTAAGCACATTTTGTTTCATTTATTCAAATTCGGTGACTTCCAAAAACATGAAACTAATATTCTTGTTGCCTAGTCTCTGGAGATTACTCTTTCATTGAAAATCGAACTACAGAGCTGAAATAAGATTCTGAGATTGACCGAATCATAGTTATTAGATTAAACGGTTCCGACCCTTAACATCGACTTTGGTGGTTGGAGTTTAGGATAAACAAATTCAAAATGTAAAAGAATGACTAATTGGATGAGCTATGAATTCTTCATCCATACCAATCGTGAACGACCTTTTTGTATGTTCTTGGAAGGGTTTGGACAATATTAACGGCTTGCTCCTGA
>NC_036237.1:643103-644911 GCF_002742605.1 Olea europaea var. sylvestris
AAGTTTTAGTTCGCCCTGCACAGTTAGAAATAAAGCGTCTTAAAAAGTTTACTTGGCCTAGAAACCTTTGCAATTCTTTTTTGCTGTTAGGTGGTTTGGCCTCTAAAATGGCCCTCGCTTTATTTTTATCAAGTTCAATCCTCCTTTTGTATACTAAGAAACCAAGGAAGTTTCTTGCATTAACACCAAATGCACATTTCAAGGGATTCAATTTTAGTTTATATTGCTTCATTCGCTCAAATGAATATCTTAATTGTTCAAAATGGTCCTCTTCTTTAATGGATTTGACCACTATATCATCTACATACACCTTAACAAACTTGCCTATCATATCATGAAAAATCAGGTTCATCGCCCTTTGATAAGTTGCTCCTGCATTTTTCAGGCCGAAAGGCATAACTACCCATTCCAAACATCCTAGAGACCTAGGGCATCTAAAGGCAGTTTTGTCTATATCTTTCTCAGCTATATAAATTTGATTGTATCCTGAATACCCATCCATGAAGGAATACATTACGTGTCCGGCAGTTGAGTCTACTAAAGAGTCTACCATGGGCATTGGATATTCATCTTGGGTGTGGCTATATTTAAATTTCTAAAGTCTATGCACACCCTTAATTTATCATTCTTTTTTAGTACTGGCATGATATTGGACAACCATTCGACATACCTGGCTGTTATAATAAAACCTGCTTTTAATAATCGCTCTATCTCTTTCTTAATCTCAGGGAGTACATTAGGAGCAAAACGTCTAGGAGGTTGCCTATGATGTTTAAAATTTAGCTTGGTTGGCAATCTATGTTCCACCAAATCTCTATCTAAACTAGGCATATGTTCATATTTCCAAGTAAAACAATCCTTATACTCCTTTAATAAAGCGATTAATTTATCAGTAACCTCTTGATCGAGCATTTGGCTGATGAATATTGGGCAATCTTCTCCTTCATTACCAATTTTCACTTTAATCAGAGGATCTCGTGCTTGAGCATATCCAAGCTTGGCGATTCTTATCACTTCATCGTCCAATTACCTTGTAGGCACTTCTTCTTCTAAACAATCCACCTTGTTGACTTCTCGGCCAATACTTTGTCCCAACTCAAACACTGTCAATTTGTCTCTCAATGCTTTCAAGGCTGCTTCTTCTTTCGTCTTGTCCTTGCATTCTTTATTGAAAGCCATTAATTTGGCTTTGAAGGCCTGAATATCGACCGTTTTGCCTTTGTTGCTTACAACTCATTTAAAACTCCTTGATTACTCTTTTGCCAATTATTGGCTCTTCTAGGGTCACTATGTTTGGCCTCATCTGACTGAACATTTCGGTGAGTGCATCCACCGAAGACGGCTCTTCACTCTGCGCGATAATTTGAGTTTCTTATCCATCTTGAACTACTCTGACAGGTCCATAATTTCCTTCGTATATGAACCTTTCTACTGAGTTTGCTTCTGCGACAAAAGGTTTATGATCGACCTGCACCACTTCTGCTTCGCCTTTCTCATTCCAAAAAATCAGGCATTGATGGAGCGATGAGGGTATACAACGACTTTCGTGTATCTAATCCCTTCCTAATAACACATTGTAACTAGTAGGACCATCTATTACAAAGAAGACTGTGGTCCTAATAGTTGTCCCTATAGTTATGTCCAATGGTATAACCCCTTTAGCTGAAGTTGCTCATTCATTGAAACTCGTAAGGACGAATTCTGTTGAGATCATATCACTTTCTGTCTTTGCAAATTTTCTCATCATCCTAGATGGAATGGTGTTTATAGCTGCTCCATTATCGACAAGCACTTTTGCCACAGGTATG
>NC_036237.1:645139-648728 GCF_002742605.1 Olea europaea var. sylvestris
AACAAGTCCACTTCACGAACCCCCTCTCGATGTAGTTGCTTCAACAGAGTATTGTACAATACTCCTCTTTTTCTTTTTTCTGCTTCCAAATCAATTTCCTCTTCGATATCCTTCATACCATCATCTCCTTCATCATTGTTTGTCCTTCTTCATATTCCAGCATGCATGCTTCTTCTTCGTTATCCTCCATCTCTTATTCTTCTTTCTCTTTATTCTTGAACTCATTGGCTAGCAAATAGTTATTAGCCATGACAGGAGGTAACTTACCGAACTGAATAGTAAAGGACTGATCTGGATCTTCTCCATCTCTTCTGTCTCGCTCAAAGCTCGACCTCCCAGAAGAACTTTTTGGCAATTCTTTCATCGACTCACCTGTACCAGTCTCCTTATTGTCTTCGAGAATATTTTGATTGGCCACCTCGAGTAGCTTAGACACCTTAGGACGTGGCATTCCCTGTTGTTGCCTCATCATTCGTCTAGAGTTTCATTGAAAACGTCTTTGTTGGGTTCTACTCATTTCGTTGAAGGGTATCGCCCTTCCTGCATTATACTGCAACGAATGCCATACATTTGGTTGGCGAGGCTACGGCCTGAATGTTCTCCCATTATTCACTGGCCTGAACTGCCTCTCAAAAGGCGGTCCCCTATAGAATGATGTACCTCGCCCTCTACCAGGCTGAGCGTTTGTGAAAAAACTAGGGCGATGGTGATGCTGCCATATCCCTGGTTTTTCTGTATTCCCACTCACTTCTCTTTTACATCTTGCACACATGACGTCTTCATCCTTTTTGGGTTCCTTCCCTTTGATACGTTCAAAGACACTGGGATGTGGTCCAGGGTCTTCTTCTCCATCATCTATAACCAACTTGAATTTTGGCAACTTGTTTTTGAAATAGTCATCACCATGTTCACCCCAAGTGGCTGTGGAAAATGATTTTCATCCACTACCATCTTCTTCTTATCTTCGAACGTAATTCGTTCTGATTCAATGGCATCCTGTAACACATGGCAAAAAACCAAACAGTTATTAGTCAAATGTGACCATGCATTATGCCACTTACAATATTTTTTACCCTTAACTTGTTCAGGGCTTGGCAATCTATGTTTATCGCTCAGCTTTATCTGTTTATCCTTATATAATTTATCAAATATAAGATCAGCTTTGGTTACATCGAACGAGAACATTCTAGCTTTTTTGTTTTCATCTTTTATAGGCCCATCCTTGCCCGACGGTCTCGGCTTAACCATTATAGGACAAGTATACGTGTCTCCTTTGATTAATTCGGTCAAACACATTTCGATTTGATCGTAATACTCGTCATTAATGGTATGAACAATTTGTGTCTCTATAATAAGTCCCCTTGCTAGAATATTTCATTTGCTCTTCTTCTCTTATTAATCATTCATACCTAATCACGTTCGCGTTCAATTGGAAAAAATCAGGAAATTCCTTGTCTTGGAACTTCTTTTTCAAATTAAAAACTTAGACAACCTTGAGCGATTTTGACAAACTCCTTTTCAGGCAAAGATACAAAATATTTACTTCTTGCTGTCTTGGACGTTTGAAGGAAACCTTCTGCCCATTCGTTTGGCATTTGAGGTAGATTCGCCAAATCGGCCAAAGTAATTTTAGAATCAGTCTTATAAAACTGAGCGTGGAACAATTGCTCCAATTGTTGCCATGTTTGGACAGAGTTTGCTGGCAAATTGATGAACCAGGAGAAAGCTACTCTTGTTAATGAACTAGGGAACAACCTCATTTTATGGTAATCAGTTACGTTACCACTTTGCAGTGTGAATCGCCCTATGTGTTCTAGAGCAGACACCTCTTCTAAACCGGTAAATAATGAGAATTCTAACACTTTATACCCTCTAGACCCTCTAGGCCATGGATATGTTTGGTCTACCCAATCAGGATATGGCTTTGTGTAAGTCGGCCTAATAAAAGGACGTACCCCAAAAGCCATCTGGTCCTGTACTATTTCCATAATCTGATTCCTCAACATGACATTGGGGTCATATGGAATTCCTACAGGTTGGTTGACCGGTTGATTTGCTTGAGGCCTGATATTTGGTCCTTGGTTGGCCAGAAAGTTGCCATGATTTGGGTCATTGTTACCATTAGCCTGAATATTTATTCCATCATTAACACGTGGGGCATTCTATCCATTATTTAGGGCATTGTCTCTTACGTTTAGGTTCCCCCCAAGTTAGATGTACCATTGCCACTATTCTGATTTGGCATTACACCATCCCCTGGTTTGAAGTAGAGGGACCAAAAGGTGATTCTACCCCTTGATTTGGACTTAGGACTAGGGGATTATGTCCCACAATTGTCCTAGTTTGAAAGTGATTTGCAAGAGGCACAACTGGTTGACAAATTTGGCCTACCAACTTATTTATAATTTTGTTCGAAGTATTCAGTTGTTTGGCCATGTTGTCATAATGTGCATTCACATTCTGGGTAAATCTTTCTATATTATGAATATTTCGTAGATTTACTTGTTCAACGACATCCTGTGTGAGTTCTCCAAGTAATGCACGCATAGTTCGAGGACTCAACTCTGTCATTGGTTCGTAACGACTATGACTGTTCTGATTCTGTCCATCTGTTCGTGGAGAGCTATGCCGCTCCTCATATCGTTCGATCACAGACTGGACTCCTCCCTGACTTACTTCCTTATCAGATTTCTGAAACATATTGTTTTACCTTTTGTATCTTCAACACCAAACATCAATGTCCCACTGAGCATGCCAAATTGTTTTGCGTGGGTAGTCGCTAACAATTAAAAAGGGATCAGACGATTGTGTAAGGAACAAACCTCTTAAGACAAAGTCTCAAAAATGGGTGTTTTATTAGCGATGACTTTACAATTGGAACTAAACAGAATGCCTCCAAGGGGCGCAAGCACAGGAGTACTAAAAAAAAAAAGTTTAAGTCTAAACTAAGAAATTGAAATTACACATTCTCTGTTTGAGAGTGCTTGATTCGGGATCCTTTGCTCTATGTCTTCTCTTCCTTTTATATTCTCTTGATGATTTCTTCGTGATCAACCGCTTAGAAACTGCTTGATTGCTTTATAACTACCCACTTTCTTTATGGTGGCTAACTTGTCGTGGAACTGCCGTCTCTAACTGCTGCCACTACTCTTTGTTGTTCAATCGTCTTCAACTGAACTCCTTGAATCGTGGAACGTGATAAGGTTACTCAATAACTGCTTCAAGAACTGTACTTATGGATAACCATAACATTTTATGTTTGCTAAGATCCTGAGCGATTCGAAGGTTTGGGCGAGAACAGGGTCATAGCTCTGGGTGACTGTAAGACACTTCACTCGCTCAGATCTTGGGCGTCTTGCAAGCTTGGACGATGATGTTACCGTGTTCGTGGGCTTCCACTACATTCATTAATAACCTTATCTAGGCCTTTATCTTGAATTGCCCAGTTGGGCTTCATTTTTTGGGTTATTTGATTTGGGAATTCCCCAATTGGGCTTCATTCCTTGGGTAATTCGATTTGGGCTGCACTTTTAGTGTGTAAACACTTCGAGCCCGTTTGTTTAGCTTTATTCGGCTGAAGTTTATGCAT
>NC_036237.1:655255-657598 GCF_002742605.1 Olea europaea var. sylvestris
GGAGCTGAGAATGTTTGGAGAAAAGACACGGGTAAATGAATCTCGACCCATGTTAAATGTCTTAAACATACACGTCAATCCATATCAAGGAAACCCATTCTCTTTTCTTAGTACCCTTAAGATCTGTAGCCTCCTTTTCTGCTTTCTGTGCCTGTTGACGATGGAAACACAAATGCTGCTTCAAACACAAAAAATGTTTGCTGAAATAACAAATAAAATGCACATGTCAAGCACCAAGCTTCAAAGGGCAACAGTTACAAAGTAAAAAAATTTGTATTTAATGACAAAGAACATTGGGAGAGATATTTTACTTTGCTTTTGTTACGTCAATTGTGTGCAAATCATACTCAAAACAAGCAACACCAAGTCACGAACTACTGTATATAATGCAATATATATATATATATATCGCTTCTTGATAAGTTCTATTTTTTCACTTCATTCGAGGATCTTCATGAAACAGCTTAACAGTATGCCACATCTAACAATCCTCTTTCTCTATGTCCTAACCAATCATATGATATTTAAGCCAACATGAAGCAGGTTACTGTAAAAGTACTAACAAGATGACAATACATACCAGCTCACCAATCAAGACAACATTTTCCCCACGAATTACATACAAACCTAATGGGATGTCACAATAAATATCGCCTACAATAACACGATCGCATGCACCTTCTAGAACAGCATGAGCTACAAATGAGATATCAAGATTTTGTAAGTTAATTGATAATGAATTATGCTGGCAGGCAAAAGGCTGATCCACAACAAATGTGAAAATCTGTACCAAATTGATCAAAAGAACAAAGAGTCCCCAATAGTTTCCGACCATCTCGCAGCAATACAAGGAGTTTCTCTGGGAGAAGACAAAAATTCAATTCAGAAAAGCAAGAAACAAGTCTCAAAGAATTACAGAAAACATTTATATATAAATGATGTAAACATTGCAGCTCCCAAGTTCTAGCGTTGTACCTATAATTGATAAATTCATGTGAGTTACAACATGAGCATCTCTTTGTTTAAATTCAAATACAACAATTCTTATCCAATATGATGTACCAACATATACACGTGTATTCGACACAACACGTGTCGAACATGCAGACACACGATTTTTCAAAAAAGTACTAACATGACACGTTTATTAAATTCTTTGAAATACTTCATTATATATTCTAAATTTAATTTTATACTTATTATTAATTTTTCTTGTTAAAATCTTTTTAGACATGAGTACCTATTTGTTATTTGAAATTTCAATCCTACTATAAGTCAAATTTCAAAACTAAAAATGTATGATTCCCTAAGGCTATAGATTTTGTGGGGAAGATAAGGTTAAGGGTTATGTCCTTGAAGAAGAATATATATATATTTCTTCTGTTGCAATTGACAATGATCAGGACTAGGAACAAATTCTTGCTCCAGATCTTGTTCAAGAAATAATTTCAGATCAAAATAATATTATAAAATGTCTCATACACAATCAAAACTTCTTTATAATAGGCAGTCATATTAAGCAGATAGAGGTTATCATAACTGAATGAGAGACTGGTACCCATAATATTTGAATTAAGAAAAATACTAAGCTTATTACTTTTAATTGAACAAAAGTAATCGAATTTGTTCAATATAGAAATAGAAACCAAAATTTGTCTAAAAAGATGGTACTTCAAACGTCTCTTTCAAATTCAAATAATAACCAGTCTTTAATAATAATCTAAAAATCCTTATAGCCTCAACTTTAACTGATTTGCCATTGCGCCACACAGATGAATCTTTTAGCATCAATTGGCTTTATGTTGTTTAAACAACCCCGCATAGACACTTATTTGAATAGTGACATTGAAATTTGTCCACAAAGTGTGTTTGGGTATTGAAACTAATTTAACCTTTGACCATACCAAAGTGAGAAATGTACTTAACTTTATATGCCAAGCGTGGTATTTAGTTCAATTTCTCTTTATGTATCCTAGATTTTTACTAAAGTAATAGCTAGATGATTTATTCTTTTCAAGCGTTTGCTGTTTCTTTTGAAATGAACCGGATGTAACTTTCTTATTCTTTAACTTGTCTATAGATGTACTTGCCAAATGAGTACTTCCAGTTCTCTCTCTTGCTTTAAACTTTCTTCTTCTTACACACAATATGAAATGAACTCACTAAAAGTCTACTTCCACTTTTGACAGCTGTAACTGACCTTAAATTAGCTGAATTGTCCAGGAAGAGAAATCAAAACCATATGCACATGCAAGTCATTAGACAACTCAAACTTTAACGGCATTGGTTTTGAAATAAGATGAGACACATCCATAATGTACTCCTTATTTTCTTTAGCCTTAT
>NC_036237.1:668463-669858 GCF_002742605.1 Olea europaea var. sylvestris
TTTATACCGTTTTTGAGCTTTCTCAAGATAACTCCGAGCAATGTCAATATTTCGTTTCCACTCTTGAGAAAAGTTCTTTGCTTGAGGGGACTTGGTACTTCATTCGATATCCACTGTATGAGGGAGTAGCGGTTGCTGGCCAATAATAATCTCAAAAGGACTCTTACTGGTAGAAGAGCTCTTTTGGGCATAAAAGCAAATTTGGGCAAAGTTTTACCCAGTTTTTCTGCGAAGTAGAGATAAAGTGCTGAAAATATTCTTCTAGCATAGAATTGAAGCGATCCGTCTGTCCGTCAGATTGTGGGTGAAAACTAGAACTCATGCTCAAAGTTGAACCAAGAAGTTTGAACAACTCAGTCCAAAATATGCTAGTGAAACGAGGATCTCGATCACTGAAGATGTCCTTAGGCAGTCCCCAATATTTGACAATATGTTTGAAGAAGAGTT
This sequence comes from Olea europaea var. sylvestris, assembly GCF_002742605.1. Classification (NCBI taxonomy): domain Eukaryota; kingdom Viridiplantae; phylum Streptophyta; class Magnoliopsida; order Lamiales; family Oleaceae; genus Olea; species Olea europaea. Next base: position 668,911 of record NC_036237.1, read on the forward strand.
GAGCTGTCTCTTCCGCATATACATACTTAGGCACTGCAATGAAAGTTGCATATTTTGATAGACAGTCCACCACGACAATGATAATACCAAAATCCTCAACTTTTAGCAACCCAATAATGTAGTCCATCGATACACTTTCGAATGACCGGGATGGGACGGAAAGGGGCTCCAGCAAGCCCGCCTTTTTCTGATGATCTGCCTTATCTTGCTGACAAATAAGACAGGTTTTTACATATGTTGCAATGTCGTCCCGCATTTGAGGCCAGTAGTATGTACGTTGCAGTAGTGCACAAGTGCGTTCCTCTCCGGGATGCCCTGCCCAAATTGTGTCATGGCATTCTGTAATTACTGATTTCCTCAGATCTCCACCCTTAGGAATATATAGGCAATCTCCCTTTGTCTTCACTAGTTCCCCATCGAGCCAGAACTGTCGAATTTTACCCTGCTTGATGAGGCCGACCAAATATTGGGTAGCCGGGTCCTTCTCCATAAGTGCCCGAATTTGGTCTCTAGTGTTCGTGGAGACTGCGCTCCCTGAAAGAGCAGCTACAGAGCAGATGGCAGCTAAATCGACTCATCGACTAAGAGCATCAGCAACATGATTACTAAAGCCGAGATGATACTCTAACATAAAATAAAACTCTGAAAGGAATTCCTGCCAATGAGCCTGTTTGCTCGATAGTTTTGATTGGGACATTAAGTGACTAACTGTAGTGTTATCTGTCTTCACAATAAATGGAGACCCAAGCAGATAGTGATGCCATCCTCTGAGACAATGGACAACCGCTAACAATTCCTTTTCATGTGCTGAGTAACGACGTTTTGTCTAGTTTAACTTCCGACTCTCATATGCTATCGGATGTCTTTCTTGCATGAGGACTCCACCAAGGGCAAAATCTGAAGCATCTGTATGAATTTCGAATGGTTTAGCCATATCCGGTAAGGCTA
>NC_036237.1:676730-678416 GCF_002742605.1 Olea europaea var. sylvestris
GATCACCTTGATGTTAATCAAATAGTCGGCCAAAGAATAATGCTAAGTGTACATTCCATGTTTTACATCCTTTTTGACATCCTGTGTTTTCAAAAAATTGTGGATGGAAAAACAGTTTTTCATTTTAAACTGGCAAATGGTGTGTTGTCACATAACGCAATATAAACAATAATATCAAATATGATGCACATGCAACATAATTGAATTTCCCTCGTGCTTGTGAAAGTACAAACATGTTATTTCTTTATATTGAATGATGCAATTAGTTCACTCACTATAGTGTGTTTGTCTGCGCTCATCACTATCATTGGTCTCTTTAAGCTTTGGAGACCATATACACGGCATGTGGTGGAATTTAGAAAGAGGGCTCTCTTTTGAAATACAATTAGGTCCTGTTTGATATGCTTCCATTTTTCATGGAAAATGGAAATTAAATTTCATTTCTCACTTTTTAACACGTTTGATGATAGAAATTTTTCATGGAAAACATTTTCTATAAACCCATGCCACATAAGCATTTTCTTGTTTTTTTGATGAAAAGCAATTCCCACCAATTCCAACTATATCCTTTTTTTTTCTTTTTTTTTTAATTTGCAATTGAAACAAATTTTAAGAACAATTGTAAAAGAAGATATTCATTAAATTAACAATTTTCATGTAAAACAACGCCAAACGAATACCAAAATATAGATGATTTTCTTAATTTTTTTATTTTTTATTTTTTTGTTGGCAATGAAAACGAATTTCATTCTCAATACCAGTAAAATCTATTCCTTTAATTGACAATTTTCATGTAAAACAAAGTCAAACGAACACCAAAAAACACTTTTATTTTAATATTTTCCACGTAAAAAATTATGTCAATCAAACACAATAATTTACAATTTTCAGGAAAATAATTTCTAGACAATTCAATTCCTTAGAATTTGTTTTCAATTCAATTCAATTCCATTTTTGCAATCAAACGAACCCTTAATGTTAACTACTATTGAAAATATTTGGTGCTTATCATCATTTTTTTGGGCACAACGAATAATTTTACCCAATATCACCTTCTTTTACATACTCCTATGCAAATGGGACTTCCAACGATTTTACTCGGAAGATTAAAAAAAAAGGAGACTAATAATTAGGACACAATATGTATGCCTGTACAACTAATTTCTAACTATATATCACACGACAAATTAAATCCGCCATTATCATAAATTTCTATGCACACGCTGTTTTACCATTTGGAGATTTATAAGACAGATGCAGCTAATTATAGACGAGTTTTCTGATCTGGAAGACTGGAACCTTTGCCAGCTTAGTGGTTGAACAAACCATCTCCATTCTCCATTTTCGCTTCTGGTGGTGCTGAACGACGCACAAACTCGGGTAAAGAATTCCAAAAGGTCTCCGGTGGAAAGAATAACCTGCCGCTCGGAGCTTCCACCAGAATTACCCCAGTATCCATCAATTCATCTCTTAACAAAATCATATCGCAAAAAAATTCCATATCTGAAAGTATAAAATCAAAGTCCACAAAGTGAGATGTGATGTTATGATCATTCTAGAACGTGTTTGACTAAGCTCAGAAATAAAATTTACTTTTTGTTTCCTAATATCTTCAGATAATTTTCTTAACTATTGCCTTGCATTCAAAATAAGTAAACTTACTACTTTCCATATTTGACACGCCAC
>NC_036237.1:678462-709775 GCF_002742605.1 Olea europaea var. sylvestris
CCCCCCAAAAAAAAAAAAAAAAAATTATATGCATATTGCTTACAAGTCAATGTTTTTAGTGAAATATGCTCGGCTCTGCAAATTCTAGAAAGTAAGCAGCAGTAAATATACAAGATGAAACCTAGAATTTGTAATTTTTATGTTATATATGATTACTAACTCGTGAAACAAAATCTCTAGGCCAGCCAATGGCAGCATTTATCTTCAGTGTGAATGAGGGACCCCGATTTACCATTATCTTATTTTTAAGTAAGAAGAGTTGCATGAAGTACTCTCATCCTAGTGTCAAAATGAGTAACTTATTTCTTACTTCGACAAATAAACCTAATTACATAGAAAACTTTTTAAGCTTAGCCAAATAATCTCTTTCTATCAAGTTTCAGAGTGATTAACTTTAGAAACAGCTCCAGGCCATACAGAAGTGGCAGCTTTTACCTCCTTGCTATGCAAAATTTTGGAAAACCAATAGTTATTCCGCAAAGGATGATTTGATGCATTCAGATCTCCTTTTATCATATCACAAAGTATAGGGTTATTATGCTTCCTCCATTGCATTGGGAACTCAAAAAATACTCCCTTTCTGCCATCAAATTAACGATCTGAAAACAATGAGAATGCTGTTAGGCTGGAAATCAATTCAAAAGTGAACTGAATACAAGGGAGACTTTACCTTTTCTAGGCTTTGGTCGTCTAACTTGATCATCTCCACTGCTTGTTGAAAGAGTCCTTTTCGCAGACGAAGACTTCCATGAAGATTCTGGCTTCTTCATAGGTATAAGAGCAGATGACAGAAGAGCATCAACGGCTTCACGCTGTTGTTTCCTTTTCATAATTGAATTTTTGGGTACCTCCACTTCATTAGAAGCTCCATCGCCAACTTCATCCTTCTGCTTATGGCTTCTTGCAGAAGACGATGTTCCCATTTCCATTTTCTGCCCGCTCTCATCATGCTTAACCAGTTTTGAACCTCTATCATCAGTGGCTATACGTTTCAAATGTTTATGACTTAAACTCCCCTTTCCAGAATTACTAAAATCACTTCTCATATTGCCATTATTTTCTCCCTTACCCACGTCAGATTTTCCCATATTATTTTGATGTTCATTAGTCGGGTTGGACCAACTTTCTTTACTGTTTACCTGATGCCCCTTTACTGCAGGCTTCACACCATTTGTAGTTTTGTCCTTGCTATATTCAATTTCTACAGTTGCAACATCCTTTATTAACTGAACATTACTTCCATCCCTGGCTCTTCTTTTATTATCCTTAGTAGCATCCTTTGCTGGTGGAAAAGCATGATCGCTTTCACCTGTTGTAGTGACACTTTGTGTTCCGATGCCGATTTTTCTTTTCCACTCAGAAGTATGCTTCCTAATCTTTTTTTGTGTCTCTCCATGTTCATTTGCTGCTTCAACTATTCCAACATTCCTCGACAGACTTGATTGGTTGGCTGAATTACCTGAAGCTGGTCTATTTTCTGAAGCAAACTTGAACATGGAACTATATGGCCTTGTTCCTGATATAATCAAATTTCTCTGTTTTGCATCTTCAACAAGAGATGCCCAGGTCCGGTTCGTCTGTAATGTTCTTGAATTACCCAAAATCCATAAAGAAAGCTTGGCCCTAGTCAAGGACACATTCATCCGTCTAACATCAGCAACAAATCCAAGATTGCTAGAGTTAATCCTGGGCTCTTCAGCTCCAGCTGCTCTAACTGTTGAAAGCAGCAGGATATCAACTTCCCGACCTTGAAAGCCATCGACTGTATTAAATTCCATTTCAGCAGTAATAGCAGACCCAAATGCACCAGAAAAGCGTGTACGTAGAAGTGATAGTTGAGACTTGTAAGGAGTTATGATGCCGATTCTTCCACCAAAAAATTCAGAGGGGTACCTATGAAAGACAACAAAAATAATAAATAAAGAATCTTAAATGAAAAAATCACCAAATGAGAAAGAAGAGGTACCTCTTCCTGAAAAATTTCAATACTTCAACTGCAGCAGCAGCCTCACACTCATTGTATAGGGACAATGTAGCTGAGTTTTTACCATGTTGCTCCTGACCGTCAATAATATCAAAGAATACATAGGGCCCTAGGGCCCTAGTCTCGTGAAAGGATGCAGCTTTGCTAGACATCTGATCGCCATTTAGCAACTTGCCGTCGTAGAAATGAAAAGAAGGAAAGCGACATATTTCCGGATGCATCCTATACTGTCCATTCCATAAAAATACTGAATGAATATTTTCTAAACATTGACAGTGACAGAGAGAGAGAGAGAGAGAAACAATAGCAACATAACAAGTTTCAGGTCCGATCGTGTCTCAAACTTGCAAGAGTTCATGACTGATAAATCAAGCATTGTAAGACGTGACTAGTTTTTCGAGTTCAGTACATCCTAAATTTGTAGGTTACTATAATTCAGAATCCTAAAAAATAACGGTTGTGCTACATGTACATAATGGTTTACATATATATGATATGGTGAGATATGATTGGGTCAGAATTTCTTAGGGCAGGTTACTATGATTCGGAATCCTAAAAAATAACGGTTGTGTTACATGTACATAATGGTTTACATATATATGATGTGGTGAGACATGATTGGGTTAGAATTTCTTAGGAAAAAAAATCTCAATTCTCTTTTTGACACATCATCTATATGTAAACAAATGAGTAATTTCATTATGTACAAGAAGCATTATTCAAAAAATAATGTGTGTATTTTCATTTTCATCGAGACAGTCAAATTTTCTCCCAATATTAATGTAATGCATGCTTCCAATATTGACCTATGTAGAAAACGTCATGGTATGGAAAGAATATTAGGGATAAAATTGTGATCAATTAGAGATTTTATATTTTAGGATAATTGGTTAATTATTTTATTTCCTTACCAGGCAGGTTATTTTTCCTTTTTCCTTCAAACTAGTGTACTATAAATTGATTGTATTGCTGCTGGAATTAATATCAATACACACAAAATATTTACTCCAATAACCTAGCTAACTAATGGCGGAATTCCCCGCCACCAATCAGGAATCTACAAAGTCTGAAACTTCTCAATTCGAAGCATAATCCAATTCCTCATTCTGCGCCAATAGAGTCAAAAACTGCTTCCAACTCACAGTGGAGAAACTGACTGGAAGGAATTTTCGAGAGTGGGCTCAACCCATAATATTAGTGATCAATGGAAAGGGAAAATTAAGATACTTGACCAGCAATACAAAGAGTCCAACCAATGCGAAACTCCTATAGAGATGGAATTCTGAAAATTCTATGGTAACGGCATGGCTCATGAATACTATAAAACCGTCCATTGGAAAAACGTATATCTTCCTCCCCCACCGCAAAATATGTCTGAGAGGCTATGAAAGAAACATACTTTGACTCCGAAGATTCTTTGCACATCTTCGAAGTAAAGATACAACTATGCAGATGAAGCAAGGCACAAGGGATGTTACAGACTATTACATGGAGATGGCCTCTCTTTGGCAGGAATTGGATCTTAGAAATGAAGAAGAATGGCAGTGCCCAGAAGACATAGCTCTGTACAAACAAAGCGGGAGAACAAGAGAGTATACGAGTTCCTTGCGAGTCTGAATCAGGAACTCGACGACATCAGAGGCCAGATATTGGGCCAGCGACCACTGCCTCCCACTCGTGAAGTGTTCTCTGAGGTCAACGTGAAGAGGCGCATCAGCAGGTGACGATGGAGAGCTCCAGAGATGCGTCTGCCTTAGTGGCAAGTGGATCTCACAAATTAAGAATTAACGGGCCAAGAAACGGAAAACCACAACTTGGATTTTTTAAAACAAATGGGCCTGCTCGGACTGGACCCTATTAAATTAGGCCTATTGGATTTGGATTAGATAATAACACTTCTGGTGAATTTGGGCCAGCTGGATTTAGAGGAGGAAATTTAGGCCGATCATCAAAAGGAAGTATCAATGGATCCAACTCGAAATTGCAGGAAGATATACTATCATCATAACAATTATTAGTTAAGTGCAGCAAAAGCTCTGCCGTTAAGCAAATTCCTGAGCAGGGAACCGATGGCAAGCGCTTGATCCTAGTGCGAACACTGTCATAGGCCGGGACATAAAGAAGACACATGTTGGAAAATTCATGGAAAACCCATTGATTGGAAAGCAAAGAAATATACTAAGAGCCGAGGGTATCAAGCCGAAACAAGAAGTAATCAAACTGCTAGTGGTGCTTTCAATTTGAAACAACTAGAGCAACTTTACCAAATGTTTTGAAGCCTTCAACCACCTGGTCAATAGTCCCCTAAAAGTCCTTCTAGCCCTCCTGTTCACAAAGGTAACTTTCTTAGAGCCTTAAGCACCTCACGATCTAAGACCGCCAAGATTATTGATTCCAGTGCATCCGATCACACAATAAACTCTTATCACTTATTCTCTTCCTACAATGCCTACGCAGGAAACATTAAAGTAAAAATTGCAAATGACTCACTCTCATCTGTTGCACAAAATGGGAGTATTCGTATCTCTAAATCCACACTACTGAATCTGTACTTCACATCCCAAATTTGTCCAACAATTTGTTATCTATCAGCCAGTTGACCAAAAATTATAATTGCTATTCTAATTTCTTTCCGTCTTACTATACCATTCAGGACCTTTCATCGAGGAAGACAACTGGCAATGCTAAAGAGTTTGATGAACTATACTACTTTGAGAAAGCTGATATGAGAAACCATGTCATCTTTTAGGCAACAATTCACATCTGTCTCTAGGGACAATAAACTTTTGTTATGGCACAATAGATTGGGACACCCCTAGCCTAAAATAATTGAAACATGTATTACCTTCCATTTTCATTAATAAAAATACCATTGAGGTTCAATGCGAAAGTTGTGAGTTTGCAAAACATAAGCGTACATCCTTTCTGGCTTCCACGTACAAGCCATCTAAACATTTCGTCGCAATTCACAATGATTTATGGGGTCCTTCCTGCTACTCTAACTGCACCCGAACGAAATGGTTTGTCACATTTATGGACGACGACACTCGAGTATGTTGGGTTTACCTCCTAAATGAAAAAACATATGTCCACTCTGTATTCATAAATTTCCATTCTATGATTCAAACCCAATTTCAAAGTCACTCCAAATTCTGCGAGCTGACAATGGCATGGAATACTTCAATACTACACTACAAGACTATCTAAAAAAACATAGGATAGTTGACCAAAACTCATGTGTGAACTCTACCCAACAGAATGGTATTGTTGAACGAAAAAAATAGACACATACTCGAAGTTGCCCATGCTTTAATATTCACTAAAAATATGCCAAAGATATTTTGGGGACGCCATTCTAACTTCTGCATATCTCATCAATCGAACGCCCATCCGAACTCTCTCCTTCGACTCACCCATACAAAGACTCCAACAACACTTCTCTGCTTCCCACCTCAATTCAAATCCCCCTCTCAAAGTATTTCAAAATACCGCTTTTGTACATATCCACTCACACCTTCAAAATAAACTTGAACCACATACAATCAAGTGTGTGTTTCTTGGATACTCACCTACACAAAAAGGCTACAAATGCCATGACCTGTTCAACAAAAAATTCTATATCAACCTCGACGTAACCTTCTTCGAAAACATACCTTACTACAAAAAACCTATCTTTAGGGCGAAAATATAAGTGAAGATCGGTTCTCAAATCGAGAATTCTTAGACGTTGACATTTCCCCATCTGAATTAATACATACAAAACCTGTCAATCTAACTTCTAATGTGCCATATACAGGAGGGAACATGAATTCGAAGGGAGATGATGGAAAACAGAATGACAGAGACTGGTTTACTGAAAAAAAAAAAGCCAAAATAAAATTATAAAGAAACACTTACACCTGAGATACCAAGAGAATCGAAAACAGTGATAGGACAAAAGGACAACCCATTCAATGAATCTCCGGATCTAGATCTACCCATTGCTATCAGAAAACAAACTCGGTCATATACTCTCAATCCTATCTCAAAATCCACATCTTATAATGCTCTATCTACAAAGTTCCGTACTTTCATCACTAATATTTATGAAAAAAGAAATTCTGCGGAATATTTAGGAGGCCTTGGAATCACCTAAATGGAAAGCAATAGTAATGGAGAAAATGCATGTGTTTGGAGAAAAATAGAACTTGGGAAGTGGTAAACCTACCGAAAGGAAAGAAACATGTAGGCTGCAAATGAGTCTTTAATATAAGACAATAGAAAGCTACAAAGCACATCTAGTGGCCAAAGGATACACTCAAACCTATGGCATCGACTACACTGAAACATTCGTGCTTGTGGCAAAACTCAATAAAGTTCGAGTTCTCATTGTCATTAGCAGTAAATCTAGACTGACCGCTCCAACAACTAGTTATTAAGAATGCTTTACTTAATCGAGAATTAGAAGAAAAAGTTTATATGACACCACCGACTTCAACAACGAAAATGAGGAAAATCAAGTGTGTAAACTGAAGAAACCTCTATATAGTTTCAAACAGTCACCTAGAGCTTGGTTCGATAGATTTACAAGAGTACTAAAAAAATTAAGAACCAACAAAGGCAATCAAATCACACCATGTTCTTCCAACAATCCAGAGATGGGACAAAGACTATTCTAATTGTATAAGTAGATTACATTGGGCTCTAGGGTTGCACAGTTGCCTATGACATATCTTGAGCTCCCACTAGGAGCAAGGTTCAAAAGTAAACACATCTAGGACAGTATAGTAGAAAGGGTGGAGAGGAGATTAGCGGGTTGGAAGCGTATATACCTCTCAAAGGGAGGTCACCTTACTCTTATCAAGTCTACTCTCTCGAATCTCCCCACTTATTTCTTGTCTTTGTTTCCCATTCCTGTTACAGTGCTAAAAGACTAGAGAGGATCCAAAGAGAGTTCCTTCGGAGAGGGTTAGGAGAGGAGAGAATTTCATTTGGTCAATTGGGGGGCAGTTTATTCTCCCACAAGGGTTGGGGGACTCGGATTGATGAGCCTTGTATTGTTTAATAATGCCTTGTTGGGTAAGCAGTTATAGCGATTTGGGGTGGAGAGGGAGAGTTTCTGGAGAGATTATAGAAGAGAAATATGGTATTTTGGAGGGTGGATGGTGTTCAGTTGAGAGTCATGGTACCTACGGGGTGAGTTTATGGCGGTATATTCGATGAGAGTAGAGTGACTTTGGAAATAGAGTAACTTTTGGTGTGGGGAATGGCAATACTATTAGCTTTTGGGATGATTGTTGGTGTACTAATCAACCGCTAAGGGAGAGATTTCCTTCTTTGTATCGTATTGCCGTGATGCCATCTGCTATGGTGAATAATGTATTAGATACACATAACGGGAACATCAGCTGGAACATTGTTTTTGGGAGGGGATTACAAGATTGGGAAGTGGATGATTGTAACATTCCGAAATTTTTTTAAAAAATAAATAAATTATTTATTCTATATATTATATTATTTTGAAAGTGAGGGATTAAGGTGAAATAAATATTAATATATTATATATTTGGGGTCAAATAATTGGATTTTGATAAAGTAATGATATGTATATCAATATTATACTTGTTGGATAGCTAGTATTTAATTATGAATTTTATGCTCAAAAAAAGAAAAAGAAAAAAAAGGGTTGATTCGGATAAGCCTTCTTCAAGATATTACAGTTTGAATAAATCACAAAAAAAAAAAAAAAAAAAAACCTAGTTTTTAACTTAATTACTTTATTTGGAGTGCTTTCTTCCTAAAGTACTATATGACAACAATTCAATTTTACCTCTTGCACGTAATTTAGACACTTTGCAGAGAGAGAGAAATTTCAAGATTGATTGTGATTGATGGAGAGAGAAAATGACTTTATCTTATTTTAAAGATTTAATTGCCTTGATTCTAGATTTTGACAGGATACCGGACACACATGAGTTTGTTTAGGTAGAGATAAATTGATTTCTTCTAAGTTGATAAAGGTAAATCTGAGATTTAGTTAGTTAATTGCTGATGATAACAAGGTTGGCAGGCACGATAAATTAGATTGGTTATGATGAAATTTTAATTGTTTGATTCGGATAAATTTAATGGTTAATAATAATAAAATAATAATGGAACAAGATTTGGTATACTGATATTAGGCTCATTTCGAAGATCGTAATTAATTAGAAGTCTATGACTCGAGAAAAGTTATTTTGGATAAGAACGCATTAAGTTATACCCAATTGAAAGAAAACAAGATAAATAGAATTTTATATCGTTATAATCCTATTCTTTTCTTCTTTCTGGAAACGGGTAAGGTTTATATTAAATTATTAATCTTTTTTTTTTTTGTTTACTATTAACCCTTAATATGATTAGGCTAAACTTTGATGATTCAATCTAATTCTACTAATTAAACTCAACCTTATCCCGACTCATGGTACATGTTTTCTAGAATAACTCAACCACTTTTTATTACTATAAATATTAGGCAAGGATCTCATATATTACCACACCAAATGTATTCACACGTGAAAGAGAAAAGAAAGAAAAAGAGTGAGAGAAAGGGGAGGGGAAGAGAGAGGGAGAGAGAGAGAGAGTAGCTTTGGAAATATCAAATATTTTAATCACATACTTTCAAGGCAGAGGAAAGCTTTTCAACGTATTTCAGATTTTTTTTAAAACGAGGTAAGATACATTTATGTGCAAAGTGTTTTAATTTTCTTTATGCTCTTATATACAATTAATATGCATGGATTACTACTGGACCTTCGAGTTCTAGAAAGAGATGATATTTCTACGGGAATTTAAGAGGACCTGATATGGGTGTGTCGTTTGGTCACCGATATACTCCATAAGAGAAGAGCGGTATCAAGTGTATAATTTATTTGTTATGTAATGGTGTATGAAAATTGCATGTATCTTACTGAGTGTTTTAAAATACTCTTACATTAATTTTACAGGTTAATTCGGGTTGATTGGAACAGTGGCAAATTGGTGATGCGGGTTGCCAAGTGGATAAAGAAAAAGAAATAAGTTTGTCATATTTAAAATTTATCGGTCAGTTTAATTTATTCAAAATGTGATATTTGAATTTGCTGAGAGTTTATGTTTATATTTAGATACGATTATCATATTTTCAAATTTAGATTTATAAATATTGCAGTTATTTAATTATTAAAGAATCTTTTTATATAGTTCCGCATTTAAAATAAAGAAAAGTTAGTTTTTGGTAACGTTCCGGTGTTTATAGAAAAAATTGGGGCGTTACAATGATTGTGCGTTGCTATTGACATTTTTGTATGAAGTGCATATCAGAGTAGAAGAGTAACCGCATCAGCTGGACGCTGGCAAAGGATGACATTTTCTCAGTTAGCACTTATTTTAGATCCTTATTGGGATCTGTGGAGAATTCATTCCTTTGGAAGATGATTTGAAAGTGTAAACTACCTCCAAGGGTAGCATTTTTACTATGGACGGTAGTGAAGAGACAAGTGTTAACGGCGGATAATCTTCAATTAAGGGGGTTTTATTTTACAAATTGGTGTCATATGTGCAGAAAGGATGGAGAAACGATTGAACATTTGTTTCTCCATTGTGATGGCGCTCGTTTGCTATGGAATGATATTCTGACTTCTCAATATATAGATTGGGTGGTGTCAAGGCGTATGCAAGATATGTTGTACAATTAGGACTCGATATGGTTTTATTATTTTTATCGTATCAGAGGTTATGTTCTTTTTTGCTGAAGGCATGGAGGAGAAAGTTTCGTGACAAGGACAGTAAACTTGTTTGGGACATTATTCCAGGTTGCATTGTTTGATGTGTGTGGAGAGAGAAACGGGCGCTGTTTTGATGATCAGATAAAGATTTCAGAGCAATTTAGAGAATTATTTTATTTGACATTGTATAATTGGTTTAATGCTGCAGCTTCTAGTCACATAGATGGGCTGCCCGATTTCATGACGTTTATTTCTTGTTTAAGTGTATAATACACTTCTTGTGTATTACCTTCTGATTAATACAATATTTTATTACTTACTAAAAAAAAAAATTGTATAAGTAGATGATATAATCCTAACCGGGAATAACATAACTGAAATAGAAAGATCCAAAAGGTGTTTAGTCGTTGAATTTGAGATGGAAGACCTAGGACAAGTGCTATACTTTTTAGGGATGGAGATTGCAAGATGAAAGAAGGGTGTTAGTATTTCCCAAAGAAAATACATTCTCGACTTCTTAATCGAAATCGGTATGCTAGGATGCAAACCAAACGACACACCTATAGAAACAGGAAAATGTCAAAAAACACAAGGAACTCAATGAAAACATACGGATATCAAAGACTAGTAGGGAAGTTAATCTCTCACATACTAGATCAGACTTAGCTTTCGTAGTTAGCATGGTAAGCAAGCATATGCATTTTCCCAAAGAGGCTCACTTGGAAGCACTATATAAAATCCTCAGATATTTAAAAAACAACTCTGGGAAATGACTATTCTTTGAAAAAAAAAATGAGTGGAGATATTCAATGACGCAGACTGGGCTGGATCAACAAAAGATAAAAGGTCTACTTCAGGTTACTATACCTTCATATAGAGAAATTTGGTAACTTGGAGAGGCAAGAAACAGAATGTAGTGGCACGAAGTCGCGCAGAAGCTAAATTTAGAGCAGTTGCATAAAGAATATGTGAAGGATTATCGATAAAGAAACTTCTGAAAGAACGAAAAGTTGGAATGGAATTGACAATCAAACTCTACTGTGACAACAAAGCAATGATCAACATTTCTCTCAATCCAATGCAACATGATAGACCCAAACATATAGAAGTAGACGACACTTTATCAAGGAAAAGGTGGATGAAGGAATTATTTGTATAACATGTTCTGACAAAAGAACAAACAGCAGAAATCTTCACAAAAGGATTATCCAAACAAATCTTCAACGACTTCAACTACAAGTTGAACTTAGTCAACATCTGTAGTCCAACTTGAGGGGGAGCGTAGAAAACGTCACAGTATGGAAAGAATATCAGGGATGAAATTGTGATAAATTAGAGACTTTCTATTTTAGGATAATTGGTCAATTATTTTATTTCCTTACTAGGCAGATTATTTTTCCTTTTTCCTTCAAACTAATGTGTTATAAATTGATTGTATTACTGCTGGAATTAATATCAATACACAAAAATTTACTCCAATATTTTCTTCAACCTCTCTCCAACTGAACCTCACTGTTTGTCTTGAGACATTGTCACCGTCATTTGCCGCTGCGAACAGGCCACTGACCAACCACCAGCCTCTGTTTTTTATTTTAATTTCTTGGATTCCAAAGCACAATTTATTTTTTGTTATTTTAAAATCAGATGAACTGATGACTATTATAAACTAGAATGACTTGAAATTATCTGCATATATTTCTATCTTCATCTGAACCTCAACAGAAAAGGTTATCAAGTGGAGATAAACTACAGATTAAGCCTTATTCCCGCTTATACACAATAAAGTTGGCAAAGAACAATTTATTTTTTTATCTTTTTTTTTTTTTTTTTTGACAATTTGTTCAATTTTGCTACTTCCAATTGGAAGCAAGGACTAACTTTTTGGGTCAAGAATGTCTGGGAATTTGAAATACCTGGTGGGTCAGCATGATGATAGGATGGTTAGCCTGTTGCAGCCGTTCAAACATGCTACATTGAAACATATATTTGCTAACAACATTAGAGAGAACCGTGGCAGGTAGCTGCTTTGGATCACCAACCTTCAAAGACAAATATCCAGATCAATTATACTCATTGCTCATCATTCAACAAAATAAGTGCTTGTGGAAACCATTACCATGATGCATTTTGTTCCTTTCGATTTTAGAAGCTGAAGAGGAATCAGAGTGGCTGGTTCCAGGGCCTACGTTGGAAAAAATATAAGGTTAAAAGGAAGACGAGAAAGATATACCAGGGTTGAAGATCCAAATTTTGTGAAACAACAGAAACAGGGGAAAAAGAAGGAAATATGAAATTATTACTTGAGCAGCTTCATCAATCACAACAGCATCAAACAGAGAGTTCTCAGAAGGACTAGTGAACTTATGGTTTAATATAGATTCTGAACACACTCCATACAGATCTCCACCACAGCCACTTAGGGTAGTAACTACAATTTCAGCTTCCTTCAAGATAGTCTTTCGGAATTTATTTTTGAGAGCTTTGATTTCTTCACTGGCTTTCTTCTCCTTAGCCTGAGCAACGGAAATATCTGTATAGATTTTTTTCTTCTTGTCATATAATGCTCTTAGCCTTGCTCCTAATTCTGCATCAGACAGTTCCATGATATCCTCCCCTTCCAACAGATTGCTTGAATTTGAATTTACCTCTTCTACGTTAGCTCGCTTGGCTTCATAGTATCTGATGCGGTCAACTAACTGCTCCAGCTTAAAACGAAGAACTGTCAAAGAGTCTCCATCAATATCATTCTTTTCATCATTTGCATTCCTTCTTTCCTCTGCCAGACAGTTATCAACAAGCGTGTCAATAAAGAAGGGTAGAGAATTCGGATGAACTGTCTTTTCATTACCAACCCTCACAAGATATGGCTTGAACATCATTCCATCGCGGCCATAAAGACCTTTACTGGTTATTCTTGCGACTAGCTCATCAACTGCAGCATTAGATTGTGCACAAATAAGAATCCGACCTCTAGTGCAGCTTCCCGTGGATTTGTTGTTCTTTTCTAAATCGTCATTATGTTGTCTAGCCAAGGCTGCATCTTGCCAGGCTCTTGCAATTGCGGCAGATTGACTCATCCTTTGCTTAGTGCTAGAGACATTGCTACACTTTAAATAGTCACTTGGTAACCTCTTACTGTCTTTCATTTGAAAGAAAGCAAGCAAACCACTGGCAATGGCTACAATTGTTCGGGTCTTTCCAGTTCCTGATGGAATGAGGTTCAGACAATAGGTAAGCAGTGCAAGTGCTAATTGACATGCATACAAGTCAAGGATCCAGGAAAGAGAAAAAATGGAGAAGAAAGAAAAAGAAAAGAATGCAAATAAATATAACATACCTGGAGGACCCTGTATAAGAGACAACTCAAAATCCTTCTTAGAGTCAAAAGGTCCAATAGCAGTATTAATAGCTTGCAGCTGACTGTCGTTATATGAAGACTTAAGGACTTGCTGCAAAGGTTGAGAAAGCCTAATAATATTTTCCTTTCTAATTTCACGATGACCAGAAAAATAATTGACAGGGTTCAAGACAATAGGGAGCAAAGGAATTTCTCTTATTGATGACAATGCCTGGAATTCCCTAAGTTGAGATGCAATGCTCATAACACGATATAAAAGCCACTTGCTTCGGTCTGTAAGAAGCTTTCTAGCTCGATTAAGACGAGAACATCCTTGCAGATATACCCTGATGACTAAGATATTTAATCTTCTTTTATTATCCTTCTCCCGACGCTCCACCTAAGCATAAGCACACATCATCAGCAATATGCAATCAAAACATGTTAATTGGTCAACTTAAGAATTCATCCATATATAAGCTTCAAGGACATATTAAAAAGACGGTTAGATTATAAATTAAATATTGCCAACTCGTTAAAACACAGAAAGTTTTATTAGCTCCTCAAGGGACAACAAAACAAGTTGCAGTGTGTGAATCCTTAAGTTTAACTTTGAAAACTTTGAGTTATTTTTTTATGCCCATGAATCAGGGAAACAACTATTTGATACCTTGATTCCTCTCAGTGAAATAGATAATTAAGGATGTAAAATCTACTCAAGAAACCAGGTATTTGTGCATATAGAAAATTTACAGATGTACCTTCCCAACAGTGTGAACATCATGGAAAGAACTTTTTAGTGGCTGTCTTGTAAGCAAAATGAGATCGCTTTCGAAGCAGATTTTGGACACATTGGACTTGTTCTCATCGTAGACCACACGAACAAAGTGAAAATTATCAACTTTCTCAACTGATAGCACTGATATACTTCCACAACACATTTCTTCTACTGAAGCCATCTCCTGAAAGGAACTCCGCAACTGTGCTTTGAATTCTTCTAGTACCAATGGTCGGAAAATTTCTACATATTCATCAGGCGACTGGAAACAAACGGGGACCTCCTTTAGTTTGCTAGCATTTTTATCAACTTCGTCGTTTCCAGATTCTAATCCCACGGCCACAAAAAAATCCAACTCTAGAATGGGTCTAAACCAGTCATCCAGACTTGGAGGTTTGAATCTTCTCACTCTGCCATCCAGCCGGCAAGACCCCGATCTGTTTTCAACAGGTAAGTTGAGTTGAATAACTTGTCGTTTGGGACCAGAAGTGCTAGGTCTTGTTACTGGTGCCTGTTGACTCCTCAACGGTTTGAAAAGAGAAAACTCCCATGGATCCTCCTCGGTATCCCATACCACCTCTTTTATAACTAAATCACTAGATTTTGTAACCTTGTTCATGCCTTGCTGATCCTTACTTTTAGAAGTTATACTTCTGTCAGACAAGGCCCTGATATTGGGATACTTTTGAGGTATAGAGGAATCAAGTCTTTTTGAATTAATAGTTTCATCAGATATTTTCCTTGCGTTATAGTTATTATGCGAAGGGAACAAATCATTTATGTCATCTTTCTTAGTTACTTGTTTTCTCATACTATCTGACTGCTTTGTTTTACTAGGAGACTCAGGTATCTGTTTGTCTTCCGGCGTATATGTGCCCATTTTATGGGTAATAAGATCATTACAATCAGGAGAACCTGGCCTATAAGTCTCGGGCTGACTACTTAACCCACTGGTAGAGTGCATTTCATGCAGGTCAGCCTTAAGAGCTCTTCCAGCAGAACTTGCACCAACAGATTTATCACCAAACATACTCTGACTTGACCTGACAAGAGAGTGAACCCCCTTTTTGAAAGTAATGTTAGGTTCGTCCTCATCATCAGAACGAACTACCAGATGATCTTTCTCCATATTGATCAATGGTTCAGAGTCCACAATGTGCATTTTTGTTGCCTCGGAAAACAATTTTTCAGAATCTTCTGTTAGTGAGTTATCAAAAGGTGAAGATTTTGACTTGATACCAGTTTTGTTGAATGCAGAACCTTTGTCCAGTAACAAACCAGAAAGGGTTGCTATTTGCTTATTCACTTCACCAATAAAAAGGTTTTCTGCAGTCCAAATACGCAATCAAAATATAATAGAGTCACCAATGGCATTTAATCATTTATACGAAAATCAAGAAATGAAAGATAAAGAAAAAACTCACCGTCTGAAATAAGTTTCTCAATATCAGTGATTGCTGAAGCAGCTTTATTACGACAGGATGCTTTAATTAGACCAAGCAAAGAGGCCAATGTCTGTTTCCAATATCTAACAACAGTGTCACTTGATGACTTTCCCCAATCTGATAAATCATGAAGCCACTCTATGGCATCTATATTTTCCAACATTATGCCAGAACTTCTAGAAAGCCTTTCAAAAACAAGAGGAGTGACCTCGAGCAGACGGATGCACGTCATCTGGGGAAAAAAATAAGAGTGAAATTAAATGTGTCCCAAGTCCGAATGCAGCAGAAATATGATCAAGAAGCCTAAATTGCATTAGTGAATTCAGATTCTAGTAATTTTGTCAATGTGTCAATGATGAGGATATAATTATGCTATCAGCTACATTCTCAGGTCATGAGAGAGATTCCTAATAATGGGAAGAAAACATATTGGACGAGCAGGCAATTTCACTTGCGACAGTAACTGAACCAAATTGATTACTCTAAAGATAAAACTCCAACAGTTAAGAAGAGACCCACCCTAAGAGGTGGGGAGGAAACTTTCTGATCAAACCAAACAGCAAGTAATTTATTTTATTTTCTTATAGATAGATGCCAAGAGAAAAGATGCACCCCTCTTATTGTCTGATTAAATACGTTGAAGATGATTTTTTGTACTTATTTTTTGTACTTTTCCCGTTCGGTTCTTGCTTTCTTTTCATGCCAAAATACAGCTTTCTCCACAGATTTATAGCCTGTTCAAAAGTTCTATATTTGACCACTTTGGTGCCCTTACCAATCTAATTATATTGATTTTCCGTTGAAAGAAAGAAATTATATCAAAGTTGTGAATGTTGCTCTGCATCTTCTGGTGGACACTAGATTTCATGAATATGCAAAGTTGCAAACACCCACTACAGTGAAGAAGTTCGATTGTAAGAAAAAATTAAAACAAATAACATAAAAAGCTGAGAAATACATAACTCATAGTCAGATGGAGATAAACCTGAGATACTTTGGAATCTATGAATGTCTTGCCTTTCGCCAAGCACTTCTGAATTGAAGGCCATGCAATTTCAGCTAGTAAGCAGCTAAATGTATCCCATGAAGTAGAACTGACAGTTGATGAATGTCCATGAACATTTGTGGGTGAAGAATCAAATACAGGTTGCTTCAAAAATCCACCCTGGGAAGAAAACTTTGCAACATCAGAGGCCTCTGACAACTTTTGTGACCCGGTCTCGATACATAGATTCCCTTCTTTGAGCAATTTGCACAGAACAAAGAAGAAATGATGTAAAGTCGGAAAGTTCAACAGAACAGAGTCCAACTGAACCTGAGAACAGCAGAAGGAAAAAAAAAAACACCATATGGAAGATTAGAAACAAGTGGGAGGTGGGCACAATTTACTCAAAAATGTCTCGAAAACTAGTTATATTGATAGAGGGTTGCAGCAAAAAGATGGGGGGAGAGAGTATGCAAAGAACTGGATTTGGTGCTTGGCCAAAAAGGCACCAGGCAGCTGCTCCAACAACAAGTTTAAGTATTGTCACGGCATAGCTGACTCCCCTACCCATGTGACACGGCAAGATTGCTAACAGTTGGTTTATGGCCAAATTATCGTGAAGTGCACTGACAGTATCTCATTTGCTGGTATAGTTGCAAGCTTCCTACCCAAATTACATCATGTGTTATCTTATATTTGAGCTTGCCAGCCCATGTGTTGGGGAGACAGCCCAGGGGGGCTGTGGGACCTTGGTCCGGACAGTCCTCCAGGGCAGCCCCCCCAGTAACTATTAAGATACAGGTGATCTAAGGCCAGTGACCTTTGTTATTAAAATGTTGCCAACAATTAATAGACTTCCTTCAATCATTTACATTACATACAAAATGCTCTCTCTTTTCTATTAAGCTTACCAATCTCAAAGCATGCCGAACTCCCGTAAAGATGGCTGGCCATGAAGATCGAGAAGAGCAAAGAAATTGCAGACAATGAGTTACGCCATGCATGCCCGAAACTTGTTCAAGGATAAGCTTAGCCACTCGTCTTGTGTTCTACACCAATAAGATAAATTTGGAATCCAAGTTTTAGGTCAAGCAATCGCGAAAATTTGAAGCAGATCAAAATACATACATAACAAGCACGCACACAGGCAGATACAAAAAATTACTCAATGCAAGTCAATTACATCATTAGGATCCACAAGCAAGAGAAAAATACTATCACTCATCATTGGTTCCCAGGTCCACTGCTTTGTAAGCTCGCCTTGCTCCATTCTGACAGTATAATGAGCAGCTAATCTGCAATACACAGTCCAATAATGACCAAGGCTGCCAATTTCTTTACCGCATGGATAGATATCAGCCTCGCCTTATCATAGTCAACAGCAAAAACAATAGTGAAGCATTTTGGTAATTAGGCGACTGACCTCTTGAATGCCCTAACTAAAGGCAAGCACATTGATGAAGATTTGACGGAATTTCTAGATTCTGCTCCATCTCCACCATCATCGGCACCAGATGGAACCTTCCACCCACAAAGAGAAGACATTTCCGAAGCAAAGGATGACAACCAATTCCTAACAGGAAGAGCCATTTCTTCCCTATTTTCTGGTTCTACCATTGAGAAACGGGATAGTGCCCAAAATACAGACTTCGAAAAGGATACAGGAAGGGCCAAGGGATCAATTTCAACCAGTACATCAAACCATAATTTTGGTATGCACATCCACTCCCCATATACCTGTGAGGTCATTTTTTTCTGCAGACTGAATTCTTTCCAACAACTAACATCATTGTCTTCAATATCAAGAACAAATAAAGGCTCTTCATCATCATCTTCTATACCAAAACTAGTAGGCCCACTTGGCGTATTACATGAACGCAATTGACCACTCAGAACCATGGATATCAAGGCAGAAGCATCAGAGACAATAATAGTCTGGATAAGATCTAATGCAGGTTGTCGAAGAGAACTGTGAAGCACCGAATCCTTCAAAGAAGACACGAGAGAAGGGCCCCTGTGAAATAAATAGAGGAGAGAGAAACAATTAAAGAAAATGTTAATAGTTCATCAGGCGAATCCCCACCAACCGAATATACATTCAGATATAAGTCAGTAGACCACATTTGCAAACTGTACACAAATTGTCCACATATAAAATAACCTTTACGGACAAAGTCTCCACAGTTACCTACCACATGTGTGCGCATTCAGAAGGGGGACAAGGGGGGTCCATCTTGTAACCTCGGAGAACAATGAGAAGAGCTATCTGCATAAACAAGTGAATGGACAAAACTCGAGATTAACATTGCAAGTTGCCATCAAATACAAAATTTTGCTTTGACATTGTAGAGGGTGAAACAACAACCTGGCAAGCCTTTTTTCTCATCAGCATGCTGAAATTACTGCTTACAGTCACTTGATGGAGGAGAAAATAAAGAAAATGTCTCCTTTGCTTTTCATGCTCGCCATCTTGCAAAGCTTCAAGCGACTGGAAGCATGAGATAACAAAGTAGTGAACAATAAAGCATTGTACTATGTTCTTCTCAAAGAAATAAAAGAAATATAATAAGGAAAGAAAAAATACTCAAATAAAAATGCAGTATAACAAACATGCCTGCAAAAAAGGTGAGAAAAGATCAAAAATTTCTTTATGGCTCTTCTCATTTCGAGTATGGAAACACTGACCCAGAAGCGTATTTCGCATAACGCTAGGAGACAACGTCGCCCTCAACCATAATTTACATCCTGTGTACAAAAACATATCTTAGAAGATTGGACAAATAGAGCTGCCAAAGAGAGAAAGAAGTGCACCATTAGAAATATACCAAGCTTTTCAAAAAGTAATCTCAAGCAGTTAACTGCATGAGAAAACTCAAGTGAATCATCACTGATATGGTTGAGTACAATACTGAGGAAAATGGGATGACGATCTAAAATCCCTTCTTCAAATGCTGGAGGCTCTAAAAACCCAAGACTTCAAAATAAATAAATAAATAAAATAAGATAAGATATCTATTAGCATAAAAAAATTATAAGAATGCCAAATCCTAATATTAAATATTGCAACCAACTGCTTCCTACAATGCTTTCATTCCAAGCCATACAGCGATTCGATCCAGTTGAACCCTAGGCCTTGATGTCTCTTTGGATGATTGCGTGCTTTCTGACTCTAAAATGCAAATGCATTTCTTCAGTAAATGCTGCAATGGATTCAGATCTGTAGATCTCCTACATAAAGCAGAAGATAGATATTGAGCATAACAAAAAATCTGCAAGGCATTCAGTTCAACAGAATATCAGTCGATTTGTTTTTATAGCATTGAAGTGTTCGCGTAGTTAACGAATCTTTGAATAGTCAGGCATACCAGAAGTTACATCATAGAGTGTTCAAAATTATCTATGCTATCCTAGAAACAATTGGAGTCATTACAAGTGGATATTGCAACTGATTCAACTCCTATACTGAGCTTCCATGGGAAAAGAAATACCTCAATTTACCCATATGTCCTGCCAGGCGAAAACCAATAGATCGAGTTCTTCTGCTTTTAAGAAATAGTAGCACGTAAACTCCCTGACAGTACAACGAAAAGGAAAAGAAAGGGTTCAGTAAAAATGATTAGAAAAATACCAAAAAGTGACAAAGGTACTAATCGCAAGGAGGACTTACCGGATACTGCTGATTTCCAGCTAACTTCAATTCATGAAAGTTGTCAATTGCTTCAATAAATATTTGAAACTCAGTCACCAAGTATTGATCATCCAATAAGATGGGAAGGGACAAAACCTGTTACCCATATGAATATGATCAGGAGAAATAAAAAAGAAGCAGATAAAGAACCAATAAACATAAGAATTTCCCGTGTTATTTGAACTCCTCTGAATATGGGATAGTTCTCTGATGTTGGTGGAGACTGAACGTGATATCCATCTCGAAACTAAACTATATCCACATAAAACTTGATGATGTAGCCTCTTATGATCATTTGTATAGCAGAAACATATATCAAGCACCACAGGTTATATGAAAGAGTTAATACTCATACAAAGAGATGTGGACCAACTCAACAGTTGAACATATAGATTACGCGAGTCATTATTTTAATACCAAAAAGAAAACACGGCCTAAAGATTGCAATCTAAATACCTCAAACACGACACTAGCGACTTCACCATAATGGCTGGCAGGGTCATACTCTCCCCTTGCTATTCTTGCGTTGAGATCTTGAAGTTGTTGACTAATTCGTTCTTCATCAAGAGTGTGCAGCACATCAAGAAGGGGGCCAATAGAACTCAACTCATATTCAGTACCATACATCTCTTGGGCTTGATGGTGCTGATGAATACATTGAACACAGCTTCGCATTTCTTCGGAAATTCTATTCCATAGAAGCTTAAGAGGAGAATCAGCTCGTTCATCTTTAAAATAATTGTAGAATGTTTCTAGAAGAGGTC
Organism: Olea europaea var. sylvestris; assembly: GCF_002742605.1. Taxonomy (NCBI): domain Eukaryota; kingdom Viridiplantae; phylum Streptophyta; class Magnoliopsida; order Lamiales; family Oleaceae; genus Olea; species Olea europaea. Next base: position 699,168 of record NC_036237.1, read on the forward strand.
CCATCAGATCCCAATAACCACACCAGATGTGATTTTCTTTCGGCAAATAGATTAAGAAGTTGAATGCATCTGAAAACCTGAATATAAAGCAATAACAGGCTAGTTTATCGCACGAACTCGAAAGAAGATTGTGTCCGATCATTAATAGTTTCCTTCCAGTGAGCAAAAAGATTAAATGCAGCTTGAGTAAGACCATCCAAAACACGGAGCTGGTATGTCATCAATCACATCGCAAAGTAAAACACATGTTCAAAAGTTATAAGTAGCAAGTTTGTCATTGGACAAGATATCATTCATTTGCTAGAATGACCGAGGCTCTAATTACTTCATGTAGGTTCACCTCAATGTCCTGAAGTTTTGTCCAGACCATTAGTTATTGGAAAATAAGATGATGAAATAAAAAAGCAAAACTGATTGTGTACTTCATATTCATCTTGATTATTCAATTATCTTGAAAAACTTCAGGATCCGTTTATAAAGCAACACCGATGAATAAGCAGCAAAGAAATGTGAATGTAAATAGTAATTCTTTTGTTCTGCTCATTTATTATAAAAATATTAATTTCAAAAGAGAATTCCATTTTCATTTTTCTTCAGACTAGCAGTGAAGTTCAAGAACAATAGTTTACTCCCACAAAAAAGAAGACAGAAAAGGAGGGAACCATTCTTCTTTGAGTTGGCGAAAACGACGACGTTTGACCGGATGACCAGATAATGCGTCGTCATCGTCCTCTTCTTCAATCGCCGTCCATCTCTCCAATAGCTCTCTTCTGCTCACCGCCTTCTTCGCCATTTTCGCGCCGTTGCGCGGGAAATCGGTGGATTTGTATTGATTATTGATCCAAGATGACTGTAAAATTAGGGATTGCAGAGTACTTGTACCGCCAAAGAACTGCGAAACCAAATCACACGCTCACGTATTGGTAATAAAACAATGTCGAAAAGCATATGGCGAGTTCTGGCGCGTGATTATCATTACTACAGATTTTGCTTTCGCTAAATTAATTTCGTAATTTCATTGAGAGGTGTAACTATTCTAAATTATATTTATAATTTTTTAGGAAAACTTACAAAATTCTTATATAGCCCATGTTTGTCCTCTATTTTTTTCAAAAACTCATTTTTAATCACACATTTTTCCATAAATAATGTTATATATAAATCAAAATTTTTTCATTATTTTTTACAACACATTTTTCATAAAATTAATATTTTAAAACTCATTTTCTCGCAAATTTCCATTAAAATGGAACCAAACATGATATGAATGTTAACCTTGAATTTGTTTGAGCCTCGTTCTAATAGTAATTTATTTATTTATTTTTTTTTTTGAAAATGAGTAATTAAAAAATAAAAAATATTTTTTGAAATTTTATATTTAACATTATTAGTCTTCAATAATATATTGAAATAGTAACGAGAAAATGAATATGAGAACTTAGGGTCCGTTTGATAGCATTAAATTCCATAAAAAATGTCACGTTCGAGGAATTCGTTTTCTACTGTAGCTATTCCATCTAAAATGAAAATAGAGTTCGAATTTCAAAGTACAACACTTATAGCATGTTTTTAGCCAATTGAGTAGAAATTGAATCCCTATAATTTTTGGTGATTTTTCTTTTCTAACTTACATGAAATTAGTTTGCTTTTTCCACATTTGTAATCAAACAAACCATTAGTTAAATTTTACAGTGAGTGGGTATCTTAATTAAAATCCTTATTCGAGTTAAAAAACTTAGAAAATGTGAATGTAATAAATCCTTAGAACTTAACATATATAGAATAATACCATGTTTAAAGAAAATACATTTAATAAAATTATAAAACGTAATGGCTTCCAGTGACCAAAATTTTGAAGAATGAAATAGTTCAAAAATTTTACGTAAAAACGTTGTGCAAACATCCGTGCTGGGATTCGCTCTTTCTAATTAGGTTCACGATATTTTTACCCAAGTGATTATTTGTAGGCTAAATATATTCCTGCCCAACTAACTATGGTCACACCATTTGTTTACACTACATTTTAATTTCAATGAAGGTATTTGTTTACATTTGCACTTGTGTTCTCAACATTTTCTCTTTTTTTATCATTAACTTTCAATTAATTAGCATATTATGCTGTAGATATAAGTATTCGTGTTAACGAGTGCGTCACATAGGTCCTTACTCATTATCACATTTATTCTTTAACTTTTTTAATCGTGTTTTTATTCATAACCTTGTTATTACTAAGCACATGTTATCCCTTATGACGATTTTATATTCAGAATTTTGTTAAGAGGAAGCAAAAAGATTTGTTTGCCCCCTCATAATTTAAATACACCACAAATAAAAAATTACGACCATTAATTTGTCCCTCATTGTAAATCGCATTGAGAGAATTGTTGGATGAAAGGGGTCATTGGAGAAGGGATATGTTGATTAACGAAATGTTAAGTATAAACATAGTTATGACAACGGGCCCCCAGGGCACATCTCCAAATGATAAAAGGGGAGGGTGGAGAAATCCAGCTTTACTTGAAGCTGCCGCGTCAAGAGTTCGAATCCTGAAATATGGATTTAGCTCTTGGGTAAGTACAAGTGTACAAGTAGCCTTCCACCCTATATCCTTGGAGACATAACCTGCGATTTACCTCCCTCACAATGTTTCAGGGCAGGGGCAGTGGGGGACCCTCAAGGTTGGGGTTCAACCTTTTTTTTATAGTTATAACGACGGATAAAGATTAATAACATTTAATGCTATAAAAACATGATGTATTTATATAAGGGAAATTGAACTTTTGAATTTGCGAACATCGTTTATTCATACAAGGGAAAAGTGTTGTTGAACTTACGAATTTGTTAGTAATGATATGACTTATAAGATCCAATAATAACACTACGTGTTCATCTTTCGAAAACTTTTGAACCCTAAGTGAACAGTTAAGCAATCCATCGAAGAGATAATTGCAACAGAAACTCAAAACATTTGAAACACTAGCAAACGTTTTTCTAAATTTTTTAATCGTTGATGTCGTCACCCCCAACCTTTCAAATTATTGCATGTGAGGTCCTTCTTAGACGATTTTTTATCCAAAATTCTGTCAATTGACTGAAAATATAATTTCCATCACTTTTTAATAAATTTTAAATTGGCAAAATGGTGACTTTGCATTTCCCTATTATAAACTATGAAAATATTAAAATCAAAAATTAAAAGAGAGAGAAGGAAAATAAACTGAACATTCTCCTCCCCCACTCCCATACTCAAAGAAGAAAGACACCTTCCCAATGCCACCACTATATCAAACTGCCATCGCCGCACCAATCACCAACACTACCACATCAAATCACCATTGCAAACTGCCACCACTACTATATAAGACAAAACCCATAACAATCCCTTATATGTAGATGAATTTAAACTAGAAGCAAAACCCCTTGATATTAAATAGCATTGATAGTCGTCTATGGTGACCAACAAGGTGAAGGCTATTCAATAGGCACTTTGCATTTTATGTCAGGTTGTCAACCACTATGATGTCCTCGACCCCATGAGCACTTTACGTCCATGCCAAGTCGTCGACCCCCATGAGTACTCTATGCCTACGCTAGATCGTCGACCCCTATGAGCACTCTACAGCTATATTGGAGTGTTAACCCCCATGAAATTACCTGCGCGGCCAATCCAACAATTAGTCATAAAATCATCAATGAATTAATGAGATTCACGTAACGACTGTCACGGGATCAACCAACCCGCGAGTAGTTAAAGACCCTCTACTCAGAACATTGGAGTAGTAGAAGAGGTTGCGTGGGACATGTGGCACCATAACCGCCAAGCAATCACACTGCGCCAGTCACCTATAAATACACCCAAGGCGAAACAAGCATGGACCCAAAAAAAAAAAGAAAAAAAACTTTAGCTATCTTAATTCAATCTTTTCTTTTCCTAACACTGTATATGATTCTCACGCGAAAGTAAAACGGGAGAGAAAAGCCCCGTCCTCACTTTTCAGATAACATTGGTTCAACAAAGTAACAGGAACACCTTGCGCCGCTAGGAGGGCACGAAGGTCGTTTCATGACTGCTTCAGCTTTTAATAATTCAATCCTGCAAATCATTATTTCATAGTTCGTATTACCAATTGAACAAATTGAACTTAAAATTTTTTACCTTCATCTGTGAATGTGTGGATTCTCCACTTTGTATTGGCATAAGAGGGAAAAATGGATGTGAAATAGATTGTTGCCTAAAGGGGAACAAAATGGATGCGAAGCAGATTGCTGCCAAAAGGGGAAAAAGGGGAAAAGAAGACTACTATTTCTAAGGTTATGCTACGTTGTTAATGCAATCATTTTTGGTATCCATTTCTTTGAACATGTTCATATGATTTTTATTCGTTGTGTGGGGAAGTGGATTTTGGGCAAGGAAAACTTGGAATTTTGGAAATGGGTTTAAGTAGGCGAGGGTGGCGATTGATGCTGCGATGGTCGACGGTGGGAAGATGTTTTTTTGGTTTGATTGGATTTTGGGATGAAAGGTAGAAGAATAAAGACGAGTCCACGGCCGTGTTGTTGGTGGCTTGAGGTGGCGAAGATGGATGGACAAAGAAGAAGATGAAGACGATGGTGCCTAATGGATTTTTTTCCTTTTTTTTATAATTTTTTTATTTTAATAAATATTTTCATATTTTATAATAGGGAAATGCAAAGTTACAATGTCGCCCATTTAGAAATTATTAAAATGTGGTCAAGATTATACTTTTGGTCAACCGATAGAATTTTGGATGAAAATCGTCCGAAAGGGCACACGTGAAACGGTTTAAAAGATTAGGGGTGATGTTGCAATGATTGAAATATTTGGGAAAAAAATTTGCTAGTGTTTCGACGGTTTAGAACTTCTGCTGCAATTATTCCAAAAATTTGTTTTTTACTCTTTTATTTTCAATCATACAAACCTCCATAAAATAATATTCCATGTAAATCGAAAACTTTTCTTTCTTTTTTTCAACCATATAATCTCCAAAAAAAATAATAATAAATAAATATTCAAAAAATTATAATTTCCAATAATGGGGGCTAGAAGGAGGCTAAAACATCATTGGATTGAGCATGACTTATTTTTATTTCAATCAATAGACAAATATTTAGTCCATGTTTGGGCTTCATTAAAATTTTAATAACTTTTTTCTTTTTTCTTTTCAATCACACGTTTCTTAATAAAATAATACTACACGTTAAAGCAAAAAATTTCCTTCTTTTTTTTATCACATTCTTCAAAAAATTACGATTTCAAAATATATTTTTCCTAAAATCTCGTGGAACCCAACCGCGGGCTTAATTTACTTATTTACTCATGAGTAAACTTTTTCAAGCTTTGGCAAACGTGCCATAATGCAAATTCTCTCTCTTTTTATGAAGGATGGAGCCAATGGCAAAAGCAAAAAGAGATGGCTATCAATCGAGTAAGTTGCACGTTAGCTTTGATTATGACAGCTGTTGGCTATGTGTTTGTGACATTTGGGTGGTTTTATCCTTCAAGGTCCCCACTTGGCCCCATGCTGTGTGAATATCCCAGAAAGTAACAGAAAAAAGAAAATGTTAAACAAAACAAAGATGCAGCAATTCAGGGTATGGTCCGACCAAAATCCTCCACGGTCCACTTAGTGACGAACAATCTATTTCAAACAAGATGAACCATGATATTTTATGGTAGAATTTTCATATTAGTCCTCAATCTATTGACTTAGTAGCCGGCAGTCTCCAACATATTCTTTTGCATTTAAATCACCAACCCCTCCTTTCGTAGCAACTTGGTCCACAACACGGAGTCCTTTCAAATGTTTGTTAAGTAGTCAAGTTCTTTTAAACCCCTCTTGACAAAGTTTTAGAGATTATAAGCTGATTAAATTTCATTTTTAATTACACGCTTTATTGAACTGATAACTATTATTCATTTTTTAATCACATATCTCACGAGTCATCCAACTTATAATCTTGGAAAACCTTGTAGAATAAGGACTAAAAAGACTATTGTAACCCAGGATAAACTTTTTAATTTTAGACAGGGATGTCAATTTGATTCGTCAGTTCGGGTGACTGGTGGCTAGGCCCGATAGCAGCCCGAAAGCAAATTTATGGGGGGGAAAAAAAAGTTTTGGCAGCTACACGACAACAGCTGCCTTTTTTGTGAGAATTGTGCTACTTTTATATAAAAATGGTACAAAGCGGTTATCGAAAATGATGTGGAAGGAAGAGATTGGATGAAAAATGTTGATTTTATTTAAACTGGTAAATGATAGAATGTTATGTGGATATTATGTAATTCTTAACCTTGATATACGTAAAGCAATGTTCTGTAACTAAATCCCAAGAACTTTTTTAACTGTAAAAGTAAAATTGCCCAAATCAATTTTATTTATCTATGATTGCATTGATCACAATCACATAATGTCATAGGTGGAAGCCTTAGAACTTGATAGTAAGAATGCTTAAAGAGAGATAAGGAGCACTTAATTAATTTTGGGTAAGATAAGGAGCACTTAATTAATTTTGGGTAGCTTTCAAAGTCTAATGATGTATCTTGACCAAGTGTGGACAAATGTTAACAGGTTGAATGCAGGACTTTGGACGGTAAATGCAATGGGGGGGCATCGCACAAAGTGCCGATAGTTGAAAAGTGGGATTCAAAGTGATACTTCTCATCTGTTCTTATTAAAATTAGTATTATTGTTGTATCCAACCGAGACACATGAGACGAGAACTGCTGCAGGTACAGAAGTTGGTTCACAGAATTTATACAGGAAAGATATATGGCAGTTTTTGTTGAAAGATGGCCCAAAAAAGAATAAAAAATGAATAACACAAATGTACAAATTTTGTGAAGGGAATCTTGTACGCTTAGAATTATTCCACATGAGACACACCTGTGCATTTAAAAGACTTATGGACCTAATCCATTAAATGAGGATCATCTTGCTATATAAATGATAGATTAGGAAATCAATTCAATTGGGATGTCTTGGACCTCACATGTCACTTGATAGGAGTAATGTGACGCTCAGAATTATCCACGTAATCAATACTCTCAAATCAAGAGGAGAATTGATCTATGGTTGATTTCGTAACAGATATATACAAATTTCTATTTGTACCTCGTAAGAAAATGACTTCTTTGGTTTTGTTTTATACTTTTTCAAATTCTATCCCCTCAATAAACATAAACGATGTTAACAAAATGTCATCATCTTGTACGAACGAACAAATATCTGTTGGACCAAACAAGAAATAAGATAGACCCACTCCAAGCTAAACAGATTAAGCTCGTTGTTTCAGAGAGCTATTTTAAAATTTTATTTACTTTTTCAATGATCAAATTTCAATTGTATCAGCATATTTTTATAAGATTCACAATTTTAATCAATTTTTAAAATTTTATATCAAAAACTTTGTCAGGCCATTCATAGAACTGGTTTGATTCTCCTTGGAATTTTAATACATTTCTCTTTCTCTTATTTTCAACAACACATTTTCTAATAAAATAATATTACACGTAAATCAAATTTTTTTTTTTTAAACACACATTTTCCCGAAAACTATGATTCCATAATACATTTTACCCAAAATTCTCATTATAATGATTGTCAAACAGGGGCACGAAGTCTATCCATTACTATACTTAAAATCTCAAGACACAAGAAAGTGATAAAATGAACTAGGTTGCTTTATTGTAGGAGGCGGGTGAAATCAATTTGTCTCATTTTTTCTTTATTGTAAGACGTGGCGAACCAATTTGTCTTAGGGATAAAATATGGAACTAGCTTTTAATAAGCCTTTCATAAGATTTTTTCATTGCGATTGTATACATTAACGTGCACAACAAGAACACATTTTTTTTGTTTGTTCTTCTCGTCAAGCATCACATCGTAGTCCGAATCTAAAGACAACACGTATCATAAGTAATGTGCTATTGCCAAATTTCCTTACGACATCAAGGAAGCAACACACCCTCATGCATTGACAAGTAATCCGTGTTAGTAAGGGCATGAATACACTTAAATAAATATTAATTATGATCAAGAAATTAATCATTTATTCCAAAATTGTACTTATTTACTGATTCAGAAATAAATCATTTATTTTAAATTTACTTACTTCTAAGTAATTTTTTGAAGCTTAGGCAAACATGGACTCGGATAAAAAGCCTTAGAAAGTTTTGAAAAGATTAACTATATTAAACTTGGTTGGTGCTAAACACGAGTCTAGCTCTCGATTAAATATTAAATATGACTTATAATTCTTCATTTAAGATGTCCAATCATATAATAATATTTAATGTACAACTAGATTAATGCTAAGCATCATTGAGACTGTCAATTAATTAATTGAGTAGCTTAAATATGATTCATAATTCTTTCTTTAAGATATTCAATCATTTAACAATGTTTAATAGACAACTAAATTAATGCTAAGCACCACTAAGATGGTCAATTATTTGATAACACATGTTAAATATGACCCATATTTATTTATTTAAGATTACTATATAACATTTAATGGACCGCTAAATTGGTACTAAGCACTAATATGACTGAATTTCGAAGAATAATAATATTTAATTTCACTGGTGTTAAGCATCAATCGAATTGTCAACTTATACTCAAATTTCCGTACGACAACAAAGGCACATCGCATTGTCGCACATTGACAAGTAGCCCGTGCTAACTTTTAAAGAAAAATTCATGTCAAAGCCTTGGAGGCAATATGCTGATGATTAGAAATTCAGGAACGTTTCCTCATGGTACATATCCCATTTTACTTGAAATGAGGCCGCTCTTTTCTGCAGTGTGAATTATATGGAGTTCCATGCAAGCGTGAATAATTGCTTAGACATCAGACATGGTTGCTGTCCCCTTCTGTCCGTTGAAACAATAGCTGGCTGATGACTATTTATTCGTAGCATTAGTATGTCGACTTCCATTGGCTTAGAATCCATTTCTCTATTTCGAGAACTTTTAATGCACGTCAATTAAACCACTGTATATTAACTTGCTTCTTTGGCACTAAGTTCTACCAGAATTTCAACTCGATTTCAAAATCAAGATAATGATCTTACCCTCTTTAATTTGCTTCTTCTAACTGGCCTTTTCCAGGTCGTGTTTGCTTGAAGATCATTGATTTGAAGGCAGTATTCCATTGTGAGTGAATGCTATTGTCTTTTAAGACACCTAGGAAAATGTGAAAGCACCACCAAAAAGTTACTGGTCTTTGACATATTATTGGTTTGTGAATGAAATATGTCATAAAGTTACTTTCTTGCCTCGTCTAATCTGTTAGTATAAAATTCTTAGGACGAGAATGGTGGTTGGTGTTGGGTCTAGAAATATTTATGGCAGTTTCATTCAGATTGTTGAACATCAAGGTTGGAAAGGCCTGTGGGCTGGATACGGAATCAACATGCTGCGCATAGTTCCCACCAGGCAATTGAGCTCGGAACATTTGAGTGTGTGAAGCGAACAATGACGTTACTACAGGAGAATTGGAATCAGACTGAACGCCCTCAGTTGCAGCTTGGTCATGTCAGTTTGAGCTTTTCTCTCTCCGGTTGCTGTGGCTGGTGCAGCTGCTGGGATTGTTAGCACACTTGTATGCCACCCACTTGAAGTTTTGAAGGTATATGCATATGGAATTTGCTTTCTTGGAAGAAGTTGTTGGCTCATCAATGATTGAGCTATTCTATCAATGGTTTGATTTGGAATTATTTGAGAAAGGCGTGAAGTTTAAATAGAATTGAATTGGGTCCCTAATTAGCTTCACAACTTGCTTTTGGATTTCTTAAACATTTAAAAGTGGATCAAGTGAGAATTACGCCACAAATGCGGATATTAGAGTAGTGTAAACGCTTTCATATGATGATATATATTTTGAAAACCCTGAAAAGATTCATTTTAAAACAAAGGGAGTGCATAACAACGATAGTTTCTTTACTATTTCATATTTTACACGTGTATTTTGTTGCTTGTCGTGTGACTTTTATCAGATTTATGGGGTTTAATCTCCATCGCATTATGGAGCTTTGTGCTCCTGAGCCATTCTATTTAAAAATCTGATTTTTATCCATGCCTTATACAGGTAGATTGACTGTCAGCCCTAAATTTATCCTAGCCTAAGTATTGCAATACGCAAGATTTACAAGGATGATGGTATTGGCGCTGTCTACTCTGGTATTTCACCCACATTGATTGGCATGCTCCCATATAGCACTTGTTACTACTTCATGTATGAGACAATGAAGAACTCGAACTGTCTGGCGAAGAAGAAGAAATCTTTAAGTCGTGCTGAGATGCTCTCATTAGGAGCTCTCTTTGGTGAGAATCTTCGCCATTTCCAATATTTGCTTGCATATGCTACTAGTTTTCCTTCATTAACATCGTGATACTTCCAATTCTTATATAAACTAGTGGGTCAACTCATATTTCCTTGGACACGATTCCCAAAGTTTGGAATCACAGGCACTTGGATCCCCCAACCTTCAATTTTTATAGCGAAGAAGTTTTACCCTCATGGTCAAATAAGCAAAAAGGTAAAATGATGACAAGAAAAAGCCTAACCCCACACTGTGAACCC